>NW_003852456.1:10764491-10780375 GCF_000181295.1 Otolemur garnettii
AGACCACAGGCACCCGCCACAACACCAGGCTATTTTTTGTTGCAGTTTGGCCGGGGCCAGGTTTGGACCCGCCACCCTTGGTATATGGGGCTGGCACCCTACTCACTGAGCCACAGCTGCTGCCCATCCTAATGTAATTTTTTTTAAAAATGAAAATTATTTTGTGTTTGTGTTCTGGCATTCATGTTCATTTTTGGAAATCCTCCTATGCTATTTCCTGTTTTATAATTTTTAAGGATATGAAATAAGAAATATGAGGTTTAAATAAGGTTATTACCAGGAATAAATACAGTTAGCTACACAATACAGAAATAAGATGTCATGAAGTTTGCATTCTCTTGAGCCATACTATAGTCTTCTTTTTTTTTTTTCAAGTCTTATAACCTTTGAGGTACTCCTAGGACAATAATGAGAATTACTGAGTTCAGCAATTCCTAATGAATATAGTGTTTGAGAGTAATATGGTTACTACTCTGATATCTGAAAAAACAAATACGATTTTCTGTTAAGGGAATTTCAGGCTAATTCATGCTAATAAATGCTGAACTGAACTTATTAAGATAAAATGTCCTTGTAAATCAAATGATAGTCATTTTCTTTAAAAATGATGATAGCAGGTGTTCCAATCTGAGCCATTCATTTGCAGCAAGATTTAAAATTAGCAAATGTCAACGTGATGGAGGGTTAGTTTCTGAAAATAGAGATTACGCAGATCGTGTTCAATGCATGCACTGAAGCATAAATAATAACCCTTTATGGTGCTTCTCATTCTGCAGTCTGCTTTCACATATTACTTGCTGCTTATTACAAATACGTAACAGAAGAAACAAGAAAATGTTTATTATTCTTATTTTTCAGGATGTGAGGCAGTCAGGATTCAGAAAGATTTAATGACTCATCTAGGATTACATGATTTATATGTTGTAGAATAAAGGTTAAGAATTAGAATGCAAGTCTTCTGATAATCAACTCTATACTTATTCCAACACATTATGAAAAACCCTCGGCATTTTGAATGCTCTACACAGAATAATGGGCCCTAAATGCAGTAATAGAATAGTATTCGTGTCAGCTGCATTAGAAGCCACCCAGCACCACGAGGGTGAGACGTGAGAGGGAAAGATAATCTATGCTCTTTTCCATCCACTGCTCCCTCATTGTTTTCTACATGATTGGTACTTCTTAAATATAAAAAATGCATTTGGCCTAACTATGCATTCTAATTTTATTCTAATTGTATTTTCCTGATTCATATTTTCATGTACCTAATATTGTCAAAAGTGAATTCAAATATAGCAGAATTTGGATCAGCCTCAAACCAGGTATGGGGGAACATTAAGGCATAAATGAAAAGAATTGGAGGCACATGGTGGCTTATTACAGTGGTTCAATGTATAATGGCCCACTTTGACAGATAAATGGCCAATATTTCACAGAATTGTCTGCTTTCTCGGTGAAGCAAGATATCTGCTCTTTGCACATGGCTCATGAGTTACAAATCTGTTCTGACTGCTGGCAATGTGATGGAATAGATGATTAAAAGAACCTCTCAATGACAATGCTTTCCTGGTGTGCACCCCAAGAAATAGACGAGAAAAACCAGCTGAATGTCATGGCAGGTGCCTGTAATCCTACTGCTGTCCCAGGCAAAGCAATTACTTGAGCCCAAGAGACCAAAGTTGCTGTGAGCTACGCCAGCCATGGTGGCTCATGCCTGCAATCCCAGCACTCTGGGAGGCTGAAGCAGACCACCTAAGCTCACAAGTTTGAGACCACCCTGAGCTAGAGCAAGACGCCTGTCTCTACAAATAGCCGGGTGTTGTGGCAGGCGCCTGTAGTCCAGCTACTTGGGAGGCTGAGGAAAGAGAATTGTTTGAGTCTGAAGTTGCTGTGAGCTATGACACCACAGCACTCTACCAGGGGTGACAAAGTGAGGCTCTGTCTCAAAAAAAAAAAAAGAGTACTGTGAGCTATGATGCCATAGCACTGTACCCAGGGCAACAGAGTAAGACTGTAAAGGAAGGAAGGGAGGGAGGGAGGGAAGAGAAGAATGTACCCATTCTTCAAACTTTAAGTTTTGTGTAAAAGAAAAAAAAAAGAGGTCACATGATAGCATGATTTTAGCACAAACAAAATGAGATAAAATACAGGATGTAATGTTAATGATCCCCTGTTAACAAGACTTAAAGGCCAATCTAAGACAACTGGGACATTGTCCCAGCCCAGACCACTGCTCCTCCGCAGACCACCCACACAGATGACTGAGCTTGATGTGCCCACTCGCATCAGAGACCATATCAATCTTTTTGTACTAATTTAAAATTTAGCATTTTAGAAGTAAGGAAATGTGAATCAAAACCATACCCCTTGGGATGGCTGTTATAAAAAAGACATAAGATAGCAGGTGTTGGTAAGGGTGTTGACTAGCAAGTTATCCAACCTGGATGTCCAGAATTCTAGGAGACCTAGACAATTGTCCTCAAATATTCCCTCATGTGAGTTTTCCAGCTCAAGTGTTCTTTCTCCTTCACCTTCAGGGATGGCCATGTTGAATAGGCCTGGTGAGAAGGAAAATCTTTGCCTTTTTTCTGATCTCAGAGGAAAGGGGCCCAATTCCTCTCCGTTGTGTGCATTAGCTGTAAGTTTTCTGTGTCTGTTCTTTGTCAGGTTGAAGAAGTGCTCCCAACATGGACAGTATACCTTGGACTGTCTCCTGGACAGTATAGCACATAACCGTACCATATACGGTACATGGCATGTGTGCTAAACAGTAATATAAGAAGCATAGAACTTTCAAAATATGTTTAAATTGTTTCCTGGAAAACTTTCTAGGGTGGAAAAATAAGCTTTCCACTACTTCTTGTCATTGCTAAAATAACCGATTTTACTTACTTTTTATTCAAAGTGCTTATAAACTTTATTTTCTAAGGAGATCACTTAAAAA
Organism: Otolemur garnettii; assembly: GCF_000181295.1. NCBI lineage: Eukaryota > Metazoa > Chordata > Mammalia > Primates > Galagidae > Otolemur > Otolemur garnettii. The sequence continues at coordinate 10,767,436 of NW_003852456.1, forward strand.
ACTAAAATTCACAACTAAGGTAATGATTTAGTACATAAAACACAGCCACCCTTTCTTTGTTCAGATTTTGACTTTGGAATAGATCAAGAAATGGTAAAATCTTGAACTATCACTTATGAAAATACAAGTAATAAATTGATTTTCTAGGTAATTTTTTTTATTAAATGTTAGCCATGTACATTAATGCAATCATGGGGTATAGTGTGGTGTTTTCATATACAGTTTGAAACATTTTCATCAAACTGGTTAACATAGCCTTTATGTCATTTTCTTAAGACATTTCTTAAGACACTTTCTTAAGATGTTTATATTCTACTTTTAGAAAGATTCACTTGTACCCTTGAAAGATAAACCATACAGGTGATCCTGACACTTTCTTAAGACACTTTCTTAAGATGTTTATATTCTACTTTTAGAAAGATTCACTTGTACCCTTGAAAGATAAACCATACAGGTGATCCCTCCAATCACCCTCCCTCCACTCATCCATCCCTCCCCTCGCCTCCCCTCCCCATATTCTTAGGCTATAATTAGGTTATAGCTTTCATATGAAAGCTACAAATTAGTTTCATAATAGGGGTGTGTACATTGGATACTTTTTCTTCCATTCTTGTGACACTTTCCTAAGAAGAACATTTTCCAGCTCCATCCATGTAAACATGAAGGAGGTAAAGTCTCCATCTTTCTTTATGGCTGCATAGTATTCCATGGTATATACAATTTATGGATCCATTTGTGGATCGATGAGCACTTGGGCTTCTTCCATGACCTGGCAATTATGAATTGGGCTGCAATAAACATTCCGATACAAATATCTTTGTTGTAATGTAGTTTTTGGTCTTCTGGATACATACCTAATAGAGGAATTATAGGATCAAATGGCAGGTCTATTTTTACTTCTCTAAGTGTTCTCCAGATGTCTTTCCAAAAAGAATGAATTAATCTGCATTCCCACCAGCAGTGTAGAAGCATCTCTGGTTTGGGGATTTTGTGATATGGGCTAATCTTACTAGAGTTAGGTGATATCTCAAAGTAATTTTGATTTGCATTTCTCTGATGATTAAGGATGGTGACCATTTTTTCATATATCTGTAGGCCGTGTGCCAATCTTCTTTAGAGAAATTTCTCTTCAAGTCCCTTGCCCACCCTGAGATGGGATCACTCGTTCTCTTCCTGCTAATACGTTTGAGTTCTCTATGGATTCTGGTTATTAAACCTCTGTCAGAGACATAACCTGCAAATATCTTTTCCCATTCTGAGGGCTGTCTGCTTGCTTTACTTACTGTGTTCTTGGCTGTGCAGAAGCTCTTTAGTTTGATCAGGTCCCAATAGGGTATTTTTGATGTTACTTCGACTGCCCAGGGGTCCTCCTCATAAAATTTTCACCCAGGCTGATTTCTTCAAGTGTTTTCCCTACACTTTCTTCTAGTATTTTTATGGTTTCATGTCTTAAGTTTAAATCTTTAATCCAGTGAGAGTCTAACTTAGTTAATGGTGAAAAGTGTGGGTCCAGTTTCAGTCTTCTACAGGTTGCCAGCCAGTTCACCCAGCACCATTTGTTAAATAGGGAATCTTTTCCCCACTCAACGTTTTTAATTGGCTTGTCTAAGATAGGTAAAATTTTTGAAATCAAAAATCTGTTGGTTATATATAAAGCATAAGAGGAGATTCTAAAAATAGTAGGTGTGAGCTCCCACAAAACCCTTTCAGTGAGGAATTAACACTCCTGGTTTTTGATAGTGTCACATATATCCAGGTGAGTTTCAGTTACCTACTTGAACAAGCCTGGGAATCAATTTGTGCCAGGCCAGAAGGAACTATATCTTATTAGTAGCCCTCCTTTTCAAATGAGTTTAATAGAAATAAGTACATCTTTTAACTAAAGACTTGGGGGAAAGCTGAAATGAATAGGGAAAGGTAAAATAATCCAGGTTACAGATTGACTTTCAGACTCAGAAGTACCATAGTGTATTCTCAAAATACATATTTAAAAAGTGCAAAGCAAACAGCTAAAATATCCTTTCTTGGTATACGAACACATTTGGTATATAGTATCATAAATTTGATCCCAAAACTAAAATCTGGGCCAAATTAGGGCAACAAAGTCAGTGACTTAAGGAGTTAACAAACTCTTAGAGATTTAAAAATTGAAGAATTAAGGCCAGGGCCAGTGCCTCACACCTGTAATGGTAGCACTCTGGGAGGCTGAGGTGGGTGGATTGCTTGAGCTCAGGCATTCGATACCAGCTTGAGCAAGAATGAGACCCCATCTCTACTAAAAATAGAAAAACTAGTCGGGCATGGTGGTGGGTGCTTATAGTCCCAGCTGCTTGGGAGGCTGAGGCAGGAGGAGCTCTTGAGCCCAGGAGTTTGAGATTGTTGTGAACTATGACGCCACAGCACTCTACCCCAGGGTGACAGAGTGAGATTCTGTCTCAAAAAAAAATCTAAATATTGCAGGATTAAATGGGATAATAATTGCTAATTCTGTTTATCCAGGCTTGAAAATGTTGAGACACCACTTCTCAAGAATAGGAAATATAGAACACATTATTTGTGCCATTAAATGGTGAAGAGATGGAGATGCGGCAGGGAGTCCCAGGGCAAGGCAAGGTCAGAGAAAGAGCTGATCGTCCCTGATAACCAAATGTCCCTAAATAGCCACCCAGTGGGGACACAGTTGTCCATATGAGGACTAGCTCACATTGGAACAGCCTTGACACAGTAGTTTGCTCTTTGCTCTTCTTTCAGAGAACACTGACAGGAAGGCATTTCCTGTAAACAGCATTTCCCCCCTTTGCTAAGGTCTCCAGACTCTGACTTCACCTAACTGCTCTTAGTGGCTGGTGAAAGTCCCACACCTTCCCCTGGGCTGGGCTGAGTGAGACTGCCTGGAAGCCACGTGGTCTTTAATTTTTAAAAGGTCACAAGTGACATTTCCCATAAGGTGAAAAGGAGCAAAATCTGACTTTCTAAGAAGAGAATTATATGTCTCCTTCAAAGTGAGCTGGGTGTAAATTAGAGTATGTCTTCTAGCTCTTCATGACACCCTAAGCAAATAAAACTTTAAATGAGTCACAAGTCTCTGCCTCTTACACACACAGAGCAGGAGGAGCTGAGGACAGACTGAAATATCATAGACTAGGAATGTTTCAACCAGCTTTTACCAGTTTTAGAATGGCAGGTATCCATGAGAAAGTCTGCTTTCAAAGCAAGACAGTCAACAGAACAAGATCTCTGTGATGCCATTTCACTGATAGCTTTTGGACAGCCCAAAAGCCCTTCCTGCTGAGCTATCAATGAAACTCTGTTTTCTGATGACCCCAGCTTGGAGACGGCTGAGCAACAAGCCCTGACAAATTGATCAGGTATTGAGAATCAGGGTAGGCTCCATGGTAATCCTAGCTCCTGCCTTACCAGTCACCCAGAAATAGGATCTATTTGTATGTTCTTGCTCTCTCACTGGCTATGAGCAAAGTCTGTGAGTCTGGGACCCTCCTTGTTCTGTGAGGTATGCAGGTATACAGAGAAATAGTTACCCATGGATTCCGCCTTATTTATTATATTTATTATATCCTGGATCAAGGGACCCTGCCTGCATCTCTTGACTGGGGAAAACATCCTAAATCTTTGTTTCTAAACATTATGTCACCATCACTCTGCTTAGCTGTATTCCAGGTCTTTTTTTAAATTATTGGTCATTTCTGTATGTGAGTGGAGCCAATTTCCAGAGTTCAGCAAGACAGAATGGCCAAGGCAGCAAAAGCTTCAGCGCAAGCCCTCCTCTTAGGAAAAATTTACTTGCCTTTTAACAGATTTTAACCACCAATTTGGGGCTTATTCTCAGAAGGAGATAATCGCTAATTTCTCTATGGATTGCAGATGTCAAAAATACTGGTTCCAAATGTTGCTATGTAAAAGTGACTATATGTTTGTGCATAAATAATTGCTCTATGGAAGGACTGAAAGGGGGGAAAGGAACGGAGCATCTGGCTGACAAAACAGATTTTTTTTTCTAGAGAATCAACTTAAATTTAAAATAGCAGTATCTTTTTTGGAAGCATGGTTCTATATACTTGCAAAGAGCAAAATTATGCTAAAATATTTTTGTGCCTTAGAAATAGGAATTATTTCAGCTCCAGAAACAAATATATTGTATACAAGAGTAAAATTGACACCCTCCCCCACCTCAAAATTCACCAAAATACATCAGAGGCTTATGTTGTAGCTAACTGATGTTGTGCTATACTAAAAGTTTCATAATATTAAGCTAATACTGTTGATGAGTAACACAAAATATGATGCATATCATGCTGCTTACTTAACTGGCTTTCAGTCACTCTTGGAACGTCCCACTTGCTGCGAGTGCCACGCTGGCTCTTGTGGCTGGTAGGCTGATCTTTATACCCCTATGTATGACCTTTCTACCCCTGTGTACTTCTGCTCCCATCTGTTGAACAGAATGGCTACCAGGAGTTCGGTTTTATTTATTCCCAAACTTGTTTTGCTGGTTTTATTTTTTACATTGTAATTATCTAGATTAAGCATATATTATATAAACTGATAAAAATGAGCATATGAAAAGACAAATGGGCTCAGCACCCGTAGCTCAGCAGTTAGGGCACCGGCCACATACACTGAGGCTAGGGGGTTTGAACCCAGGGCCTGCCAAACAACAATGACAACTACAACAACAACAACAACTAAAAATAGCCGGGCACTGTGGCGGGTGCCAACTACTTGGGATACTGAGGCAAGAGAATCCCTTAAGCCCAACAGTTTGAGGTTGCTGTGAGACGTGAAGCCCTGGCTCTATACCAAGGGTGACATAGTGAGACTCTGTCTCAAAAAAAAAAAAAGAAAAGAAAAGAAAAAAGACAATTGCTTCTAAGAATATTGATTTAAATGCTTTGGTTCAATGCTTTGATTAAAGGTGTGTCACTAAAAACAATGCAGTCCCGTTTACAGACAAGACAATGCAAAAGTGGTGAGGAAAAATCATAGAAATGCAGAAGAGTTCTGTGCTCAGTCTACCTGGCCAGGGTTCAGCCTCCACTTTATTGAAATGAAAACTGGGGGTGGAGAAAAGGTGGTTATCAGACAAACAATTGAGCAATTAAATCAGGGAGTTACTCCTCAGAGAAAAGGCCTGGACTTCAACTTAAAAACATTAGTGAAAAGAACTGACTCTGTATGTTCTAAGCCAACATAAAATGTTTGGCATTGTTCTGTTACTGTTCTAAGAAGTTCATAATACAGGCCAATCTTTTCTGTATGAGTTGCCTCTTTAGCTGACTTTTCAGACTAACTGGCCAGGTTCCCATGCTGATAACATCAGATGAGAAAATTCTACAGTAATTACAGTTACAGTATCAACAACAACAAAAATGTTTCTAGGACTGAGGTTGCAAATTCAGCCTAAATAGATGTACAATTTGGCCTGTCATTCTTTAAAAAATAAGTAAATAAAAGCCACCAGGCACAGTGGCTCATACCTGTAATCCCAGCACTCTGGGAGGTGGAGGTAGGAGGATCCCTTAAGCTCAGGTGTTTGAGACCAGCCTGAGCTAGAGCGAGACCCCCTCTCTACTAAATCTAGAAAAACTAGCCTGGTGTGGAGATGAGTGCCTGTAGTCCCAGCTACTTGGGAGGCTAAGGCAGGAGAATCTCTTGAGCCCAGGAGCTTGGGGTTGCTGTGAGCTATTAATACCACAGCCCTCAACCCAGGGCACAGAGTGAAAAGAAATGAATTATTTCACATAAAAATTCTACTCCCCTTCATTGAGACCAATTCTTCACCTCTGCAGTGGGCCCTTCTCACTGGCTCACTTTGCCTCTCTGCTAAAAGCCCGTTAAAGAAACCATATATTAAACTACTTTTGAAATACTGACAACCCCACTACATAATATATTTTTAACACATTTATCAACATAAAATAGTTAAGAGATCAAACAGTGATATTTGCTTATTTTTCAAAAGCATAAAAACAAGCAGCATGTGAGGCCTGAGATGGAAGGTTAATTTGTAAGGAAAGTGGGTAGCATGATGGACTCCAGGTACAGTGAATTTTCACCTACTAGGAATGGAAGTATTCACTCCATTTGATATTTTAAAAAGTCTGCGTGAAATGGTAGCAAAGGACAGATTGTGATGGGCTTTGATGACAGACTTCAGGGTTGGAGTTTCATGCTGCATGCAGCAGGAGACAGACTGGAGGTTTCGGGGGCAGGGTGACAGCACAGAAACAGACATGGCAGGGCTGTGTGGCATTGGTGTAATTGGGGAAAGAATCTAAGTGAGGACATTAATTAAATGGCTGTTTCAGTAGAAAGACTGCCTGAATTAGGACAAGGCCTGCAGGAGGAATCATTTTTTGTTGTCGTTTTAATTATTTGAAAGGCACGCGAATGTAAATGTTGGCAGGATCAGTGACACTGGGTCTAGGTAATGAAGGGAGAAAAAACTCAAAGGCAATTAACAGATCTGGGATTTCAGAGGCTTCAAGCTAGTGTGGTTTGAAACAGCCAGAAGAGAGGAGGACTTTGAAGAGAGCACTGTGATGAATTCATCTTTGAAGGGTAAGTTCCCATGAAGAAGAGTCAGGAGACAGTGCCAGCTTTACAGTAGCCACAGTGGATAGTGGTGTCATGATTTCATCAACTGTTTCAAAACACCAGCCAGTGAAATTCCTGAAATCCCAGGGATAATGCTATAGATTAAAGAATATACAGTTAATTGTGGGCACTTAAATTTCAGTCACAACTAAAATTGAATTGGATATGTAAGCTCCAACATCCTGTTTCAAAAGTACATCATAGACCAAATGGGATTTTTCAGAAGCTTTGTGGGACAATTTTACTTTCTTTTAAAGACTGAAACAGAGTTGATAAATTCTGATAATTACGGGAAATCCTCACTCAGCATCAATAAGTTCTTGGGTAACAAAACCAATTTTACTGCAGGTTGGTGGATATAAACAAGAGTTAAGTTGCTTTAGCCTATTTCTAGCCACAAAAATATCACCAAACTTCTAAATAAAGATCAAAACCCTTCTGATGTTAAGCATTGATGTACATGTGAGCTATACATACATTTAAGAAAGATTAGGTCAGGTGCGATGCCTCACCCTGTAATCCCACCACTCTGGGAGGCTGAAGTGGGTAGATTGCTTGAAATCAGGAGTTTGAGCCTGAGCAAGAATGAGACCCCTTCTCTACTAAAAATAGAAAAACTAGCCAGGTGTGGTGGCAGGTGCCTGTAGTCCCAGCTACTCAGGAGGCTGAGGCAGGAGGATCTCTTGAGTCCAGGAGTTTGAAGTTGCTGTGAGCTGTGACACCACAGTACTCTACCTAGGGTGACAGAGTGATTGTCTGTCCCCCATACCCCAAAGAAGAAAGAAAGAAAAAGAGAAAGGAGGGAAGAGAGACAGAGAGAGAGAGAGAGAGAGAGAGAGAAGGAAAGAAAGGTTAATCAAAGCAAGTGAAATAATTATTCACCAGCTCACTCTAGTTCAGCATCATGAGTGGCTGGAGCCTATCATGGCAGCTCAGGATGGCATTACAGTGACACTCACATGGGAACAATGGGGGTGGCCACTTCACCTACTGGTCACAGCCTTGGGAAGAAATAGGAGAACCCAGACAAAAATCCACACAGACGCAAGGAGAACGTGCAGACTCATGCAGACTCCACACAGACAGTGCCGCCCTCAGTCAATTTTTTTTTTCTCACCAGTGTTATAAGAAAATTATGTTCCTTGAGGACCTGCTCTATACCCTCCATTATTTCCATCGCCATGAAGATTAGTCATAGAAAATGGGATTGATCAAATCTCTCAGCTGGGATACTATTAAAAAAATAAATGAATTCATTCCCAGGCACACTCTCTGGTAAGAACTTTGGAACTTGAAGAAATTCACCTTTTCCCTATAGCCGAATTTAAAAGTTATATCAGAATGTATAAACAAGGACTCCAGCTACCTATTAAGCAAATTAGTTTTGAGATTTGAAAGATTAAGTTGAACTTGTGTATATTGGGTCCTCAGGAACAAAAGCATATTATTTAACATTTATTTCATTGATGAAGTCTTTTTGAGCAAAGTTAGGTTAGTATGAAAGAGTCTGAAAACAGACTATTTGTGCCCTCAGTGTTATAACCTCAATTACAGGCAGCGACGTCTGCCTTATCTACCACAGTAGATATAAAACAGACTATCAGGGGTGAGTGTCTTGAGCTGGCAGTGATAACAAGTCAGGAGGAGATAAAATACCTATGCTATTAAAAACCACTGCTATCCAACCTAAAACTAAAAACCTAATACATGTTTTATCATTAGGAATTCTTGTAAGAGCTAAAGAATTTATGTTATGAATGATCAATGTCAACCCTTTTTGTCATGTTGTGGAAAGATTTTCTAGTGCTATAGGGTGCTGAGCAATTTCATGGAGCCAAGGAGGGCAGGTGGCCTTTCTGTCTCCACATCTCATCTCTAAAGCCAGTTGAAAATGAAACAACTTCTCAGGAGGCAAATTAGTGAATAAAACATTTGAAATATGCATCACACGATAAAACTCAGCGGGATCTTAAGTGGCTATCACATTAAAAGTCTAAAGTGGACTAATATAAAAATCCTAGTAAATAATGCCAAAGCTTACAAAATTGATATGGAAACCCCAGGGAAAATTCACGTTCAAATCATGATTTCTCAGTATTTTCATGAAAGTACAATTTGACATCATGTTCTCTGGGAAACAGTAATTGCTTTCACTTCCATGGTGTTTTGAATACAATGATGTCAGATTAATTAGGTTTTAGTGTGTTAATATGAAAATCAGTTTAAGACAAGCACCTATATTATGGCCCTCATGAATAAATCTATGTAACTAAAGAAATCCTGGCTTACAGTCTATGCCTTAGAAGTTCTTTGCAATTAGCAGTATTGCCAGTACATCTTCTCCCTGTGTGCCATTGAATGTATTTACGATATGTGTCTCCTGTTCCACTGTAAGACAAACATCTCTCAAATAATGCTGTCTTCTCACTTGTGTCCTTCAGCTGCTTTTTGAGTACTTTGTTTCAAGGGCACTCGATGTGAGTCTCAGACAGAGAAACCACAGGGAATGTGCTTATAGTGGGTTGGTGACCTCTGAAACAAGTCCGTCCACAAATCAGAGTCAGTCAGCAAGCCTCAACATCTGCGGACATTTGTGGTTATCAGCATTGGTCAGAGTCGGAAGAAAAGATCTAGTTGTTAGTGGCCAGGGATGCTGATAACACCCTATAATGCACAAAATAGGTCCTAGCAACAAAAGGTTATCCATCCCAAAGGGTGCTTAGTGTGGAGCTTCATAAAACCTGGTGCAAGATCTCAAGACCCTCAGGGACTCTTTCTGTAGAAGGGCTGTGGGAATTCCACAAAGCCAAGGAGCACATGGGCTTCTCTGCCACACGGAGCCCACTCGTCTAGTATCATACAAACAAACAAGGTGCTCAGAGTGGATGCTTTTCCTGTTCTAAGGTTGGGGGAGCCTTATACAATAAAAGTTCCCTTTATGAAAGTCTTAAAGCTCAGTTTTCTGTTTTACTACTTCCTTTACTGCCGAAGAGAAATGCATAAGTATATTTTATGAAAACCCAACGGGTTTGTCTCAATCCATTCTTGCTGCTGTAACAGATGTCACAGAGTGTGTCATTTACAACAACAGAATCTATTTCTTATGGTTTCGGAAGCTAAAAAGGCCAAGGTCAAGACTGACAGATTTGAGGTGTGATATGGGTCCTATCTGCTTTCAGATGGCGACTTGTGTCCCCAGGGGTAGAAGAGTGGACGGGCAGGAGAGAAGGAAGGGCAAACTTGCCACTTTACCTCCTCTCATGAGCCACTGACCCCCTCCCTGGAGGAAGAGCCCTTACTGCCTGATCACTCTCTTATACTATTGCACAGGAGATTATGTTTCTGCAGAAACTTTGAGGGGATATAGTATATCTTGAAACCATAGCAGTTTCTTTTCTGCCTTATTAGCAAACCTAATAATGCCTTGTTCTCACTGTCTGTCAGGCCTCTTGGCATGATGACCACTGTGAAGTTCTCCTTGTGCTTTGATGGGAATGTCTAACTTTCCCAAAGAAATTTCCTTGGGATAACAATATCAGAGGTTTTTGTTGGTTGGTTGGTTGGTTAGTTGGTTTTCATTTTTTGTATGTATACACACATATGTAATCCAAATAGTATATACCCATATTATATAATACAATTATTTCCCACCTTTGAAAGTGCTTTAGGTCTTTATTCTATAAGCACTCAGGAGTCATTTTACTGTTGCAGGCAGGGGAACAACATGCTAAGGTTAGTTTTGGAGAGAACGCTTTGGCTACATAGTAGAACATGATAGGGCTAGTTTTGCAAAGATCCCTTCAACTACATTGTAGAACAACTCGAAGAACCTTTTGGATATTTTGTAGAACATGATAAGGTTAGTTTTAAAGAAATCCCTTCGGCTACATTGTAGAACACAGGCCAGAAGCAAGGAAAACAGGAGAAGGGAAACAGGAGGCACAGTGGTCAGGGTGACAGAGTTTGGTTAAGATTCAGGGATAGGGTAAACTTTGAAAATTGATGGATGGAAGATGACCAGCAAGGGGGTGGGAAATGGAGTGTAAGGATAGGAGGGGGAGGGGACATAAAGAGGGAAACCAAGGCAGATGTCCTGGTTTTTGTCTAAGCCTCAGGGAAGATGGTAGTATCATTTATTGAGGATCAACAGTGTACAAAGGGAGACTCAGTATTCTCCTCTACATTGGTTTATTGCTAATAATCTTCTTAGCCTCCATATTCTAATTATTTTCCTTCCAAGGAGTGTCTTTCAGATGCCCAATAGTATCTTTTTGGTGCTGTTTGTTTCACTTGGTAAAAGCATGTGCATGCTCTCTCTCTCCCCTCTCTCTGTCTCTTATTTTTATTATTGTTTATTTGTTTGTTTTATTCTCCCTTCTCTCCTTCGTGCCTTGTTAGTGAACTGTAAGTTTGAGAAGAATGTGAAGGAGAGATGCAGATTTCCCATAAACACCTCTCTCAAGAAAATGTCGTCGAGTCCAAGAAGAAGAAGAAACAAACCACCTTATAAAACTCGTCATTAAGCTCAGTTTACTCAGATCCCTGTACTATTTATGACAAGTCACTAAAATGTCAGTCTGTTCCTCAGTGAAATGAGTCATTCTGTTTTATAGTTAAGCTTTTCCTTAAAATGTTTCTGGTGGATAATGTTTATAGGATACATAACGACTTTATTTCCTCAGTACCCAAAACATTTATAAAATCCCTGGATTATGCAAATAGCAGGTAAACAATGGCACTTTTTAAACACTCTCTAGTGGATTTCTGAAACACTTCTCCATGAAGGCGACAGGCAGGAAGCTTTGTGTCCAGTTCCTGAAGATTTGCTCTGGAGCGCCCATTACCGGGCGCTGGGAGATCTGAGTTAATGAGCCTTAGAATCACCTCTCCAACCAGACTAGCTAACTTAACCATATGCCTTCTCAGCAGCACTTCTGAAAAATACCTTCACAGTAAACATCAATAACAATGCCAATGAAAAATAATAGAAAAGCATCGTAATAAATTGTTGGAGACACATCTGGCAGGCAATGATCTCAGCTATTCCACATAAAGAATGACAAAAAGAAAAGAAAATGAAAGGAGAAGGGGGAAAAGAATCTCCAGGATGCATCTCGAGGATATTTAAACATTTAGGAGGTGAGAAGTCTTCCTTTCCCATACCTGTGTGTCTGGCCAGTGTAGCAGAAGCTTTAGGCACTGGACCCTTAGATAAATCATAATATATGAAATGCTAAACCAGTGAAGTCCTCAGCCTAGAAAATTGCTCCAGGATAACATAGGCAAAGCAGAACCATGTTGGATAATAAAAAGGCCAAAATCACTTTCCTATTTTTCAGCAGGAAGGAGCAGCCCTGTAAGTCCAGTGTCATTTTTAACACATGCTGCTGAGACTTGATCAGTCACCCTCACATAACTGCACATTCAATCCTGTCATTATGTTGGATCCCTGGTGCGCACACCACCAGACACACACCACCTTTCATCTTACTTGACAGACAGGGTTTTCATGTCACCTGGGAACTCATCACAGGGCAAATGCTTCACAGGTAAACTTGCTGAATTAATTACAGGCATGGATCTTGACACAGAGGAAGAAGAGAAGTCAGAGGTTCAGTTAACATGGTCATGACACCAGCTTTTCATATCCAAACCTATAAATCATCCAAATTATGAAAGCTATAGAGTCTTTGTGAGGGTCACAACATAAGATTGTGCCACACTAAACTGTAAATAAGCCTTGAAACAGATAATCAAGTTCCAGAGATGCCATGAACCTCAGTTTACCTGAGAATGAAAGAGTCATATAATTCTTTCACTCTGAAACCTAAATAAAAGTCTGCTCAAGAGTAAAAATCGGGGCCTGAGTGCAGTGGCTCACACCTGTGATCCCAGCACTCTGGGAGGCTGAGGCAGGTAGATCACTTGAGCTCAGGAGTGTGAGACCAGCCTGAACAAGATCAAGACCCAACTCAATGAAATATAGAAAAACTAGCTAGGTGTGGTGGCAGGTGCCTGCAGTCCCAGGTACTCAGGAGGCTGAGGCAGGAGGATTGCTTGAGCCCAAGAGTCTGAGGATGCTGTGAGCTATGACAGCACAGCACTCTACCCAGAGCACAGAGTGAGACTATTTCCCACCCCCTAAAAGAAGTAAAACCAGGGTAGCAAGTAAGTGTAACAGTAGACTAATAATTTGGTTTTTGGTTTTGGTTTTTTCATGGTTTACTGTCTATTCACTTATTTTATAGAATTGTCAATGGAGGGCGGAGCCAAGATAGCGAACTGCAGCCAGCTTTTTACAGAAGCTCCCGTCCAGAAGGAAGCT
>NW_003852456.1:10806542-10817616 GCF_000181295.1 Otolemur garnettii
AGAAGGATGGAGACTTTACATCCTTCATGTTCACATGGATGGAGCTGGAGAATGTTCTTCTGAGCAAAGTATCACAAGAATGGAGGAAAAAATGTTGAACAGGCCTATGTTGAGTTCTGAAATAGCATCAACTATACAAAATCTTCTAAAAACAAAAGCCCAGGACCAGACGGCTTCACATCAGAATTCTACCAAACCTTTAAAGTGGAACTAGTACCTATATACTCAACCTTTTCCAAAATATAGAAAAAGAAGGAATACTACCCAACACATTCTATGAAGCAAACATCACCTTGATCCCCAAACCAGGAAAAGACCCAACAAGAAAAGGAAATTTTAGACCAATATCACTAATGAATATTGATGCAAAAATAACATCAAGATCCAAGATCTGCAACAAGATCCTAACCAACAGAATCCAGCAACACATCAAACAAGTTATACACCATGACCAAGTGGGTTTTATCCCAGGGTCTCAAGGCTGGTTCAACCCATGAATGGATCAATAAATTGTGGTATGTGTATACCATGGAATATTATGCAGCCTTAAAGCAAGATGGAGACTACCTCTTACATGTTTATGTGGATGGAGCTGGAACATATTCTTCTTAGCAAAGTATCTGAAGAATAGAAGAAAAAGTATCCGACCTACTCAGTCTTACTATGAAACCAATTTATAGCTTATGAAAGTTATAACCCAATTATAGCCCAAGAAGAAGAGGGAAGGACAGAGGGAGAAGAGGGTGGAGGATGGGTGGGGGGAGAGTAATTGGTGGGACCACACCTACGGTGCATGTTACAAGGGTACATGTGAAATTTACTAGGTGTATAATATAAATGTCTTAACACAATAACCAAGAAAATGCCATAAAGACTATGTTGATGGCTCGGCGCCTATAGCTCAACAGGCTAAGGTGCCAGCCACGTACACCTAAGGTGGTGGGTTCAAATCCCCAGCCTGGACCCGCCAAACAACAATGACAGCTGTAACCAAAAAATAGTTGGGTGTTGTGGCGGGCACCTGTGGTCCCAGCTACTTGGAAGGCGGAGGCAGGAGACTTGCTTGAGCCCAGGAGTTGGAGGTTGCTGTGAGCTGTAATGCCACGGCACTCTACCCAGGGGGATAGCTTGAGGCTCTGTCTCAAAAAAAAAAAAAAAGGCTATGTTGACCAGTTTGATGAAAGCATTTCAGATTGTTGTGTAAAACCAGCACATTGTACTCCCTGGTTGCATTAATGTACACAGCTATGATTTAATAAATAAATAAAATTGTTTAAAGAAAAAAAAGAATAAAAATTTCAGGCTGGGGCTGGTGCCTGTGCCTCAGTGGGTAGGGTGCTGGCTCCATATACCAAGGGTGGCAGGTTCAAACCCAGCCCCAGACAAACTGCAACAAAAAAATAGCCAGGCATTGTGGCAGGCACCTGTAGTCCCAGTTACTTGTGAGGCTGAGGCAGGAGGATCTATTGCTTCAGCCCAGGAATTTGAGGTTGCTGTGAACTCTGATGCCATGATCCTCTACCCAGGATGACAGAGTGAAACTCTGTCTCAGAAAAAAAAAAAAAAAGATTTAAGTTCATCTACCCAATGACATGAACCCCACTTATTTTATTTTATTTTATTTGGAACAAAATCTAACTTTCCTGGAACAGTAAGCATTGTAGACTTCTTTTCTGCCTCTTTTAAGCTGGAAATAAAAGAAAATTTTTATCTTAGAGATACCTACCCATTGCCTTCCCTGGTCAAAGGAACTGAATTTAATACAAATTCATTCCCTATCTATATTCTACTGACTTCCTTTATTTTCTTCCCAGGTCCTAAAGCTTTGGCTTTGGCATGTTTGCCTTCACTCTTCCAATAGGGTGACTAGTATTTATGTTCTTTATCTCTCTGTGCGAATCCCCACTGATGGCCAAATGTGTGGGATCCCCTTCAGGGCCTTTCCTGAGGGATAATCACTTATATCAGCAGGAAGGCAAACTACAGTGGCAGCTTCTTGGGTGCAGACCACAGGTGGAAGAACGTGGTTTGATTTGGATTGAACAGCACAGCAAAACTTTTGTGCCAGAAGCAGGGCTGCAGTCACAGAAATAGCTTTTCCATAGAAATAGACAGAAAACTTTAAATAAAAAGTGCTCCAAATTTTTTTTATTTGAAAATGACATTATGCTATGGTTATAAATCCTGGGAAATCCTGAAGGCTTGAATTGATGTGCCTGGTTTAAAAAGAAAAAGAAGGAAGGCAGGCAGGCAAGCTTTGTCCCTCCAGGGATTCCTCTGTTGTTATTGGTTTTGTACATCCCACAGAGAAACAAATCTTTTTTTTAAATTAAATCATAACAATGTACATTAATACTATCATGAGGTACAGTATACTGTTTCTCTATACCATTTTAAGTACTTTCTTTTTTTTTCTGTTTTTTTTTTGTTTTGTTTTGTTTTTTTATTGAATGGTAAGTACTTTCATCCAACTGGTTAACATAGCCTTCATGTCTTTTCTTAGTTATTGTGTTAAGACATGCATACTCTACATTTAGAGAGATTCACATGTACCCTTATAGGATGAACCATAGGCGTGATCCTGCCAATCACTCTCCCTCCACCCACCCTCCACCCTCCCCTCCCCTCCCTCTCCCCTCTTCCCATGTTCCTGGGCTAAAATTGGGTTATAGATTTCCTATGAAAGCTATAAATTACTTTCATAGTAGGGCTGAGTACATTGGATACTTTTTCTTCCATTCTTGGGATACTTTACTAAGAAGAATATTTTCCAGCTCCATCCATGTAAACATGAAGAAGGTAAAGTCTCCATCTTTCTTAATGGCTGCATAGTATTCCATGGTGTACATATACCACAATTTATTGACCCATTCATGGATCAATGGGCTCTTGGGCTTCTTCCATGACCTAGCAATTATGAATTGGGCTGCAATGAACATTCTGATACAAATATCTTTATTATAGTGTAATTTTTGGTCTTCTGGATATATACCTAATAGAGAAATTATAGGATTAAATGGCAGGTCTATTTTTAGTTCTTTAAGTGTTCTCCAGATGTCTTTCCAAAAGTAATGTATTAGTTTCCAATCCCACCAGCAGTGTAGAAGTGTTCCCTTTTCTCCACAACCATGCCAGCATCTGTGATTTGGGGATTTTGTGATATGAGCTAATCTTACTGGTGTTAGATGATATCTCAAAGTAGTTTTGATTTGTGTTTCTTTGATGATGAAGGATGGTGAGCATTTTTTCATATATCTGTAGGCTATGCACCTGTCTTCTTCAGAGAAATTTCTCTTCAAGTCCCTTGCCCACCCTGAGAGGGGATGACTTGTTCTCTTCTTGCTAAGACATTTGAGTTCTCTATGGATTCTGGTTATTAAACCTTTGTTGGAGCCATAACCAGCAAATATCTTCTCCCATTCTGAGGGCTGTCTTCTAGCTTTACTTATGGTGCTTTTGGCTGTGCAGAAGCTTTTTAATTTGATGAGGTCCCAGTAGTGTATTTTTTATGTGGCTTCAATTGCCCGGGGAGTCCTCTTTATAAAATTTTCACCCAGGCCAATTTCTTCAAGTGTTTTCCCTATGCTTTTTTCTAGTATTTTTATAGTTTCATGTCTTAAGTTTAAATCTTTAATCCAGTGAGAGTCAATCTTAGTTAGTGGTGAAAGGTGTGGACCCAGTTTCAGTCTTCTACGGGTCACCAGCCAGTTCACCTAGCACCATTTTTGTGTAGTGTTTCTCATACTTAAAAGATCCATACAGGCTCAGCGCCTATGGCTCAAGCAGCTAAGGTGCCAGCCAAATACACCTAAGGTAGCGGGTTCAAATCCCCAGCCTGGGCCCACCAAACAACAATGATGGCTGCAACCAGAAAAATGGCCAGGCATTGTGGCGGGTGCCTGTAGTCCCAGCTACTTGGGAGGCTGAGGCAGGAGACTCGCTTGAGCCCAGGAGTTGGAGGTTGCTGTGAGCTGTGATGCCATGGCACTCTACTTAAGGGGACAGCTTGAGGCTCCGTCTCAAAAAAAAAAAAAAATCCATACAAATGATCACATTAAAATCTCTAGCCAGTTTTTGATATAAAAGTCTGTGCTCAGATTTGGACATGATACACAATGCACACTCCTTCAATATCCACCTTTCATGTGCCTTTCTCTGCCCCTTCACTCCCATTCTGATGTTTTTTTTTTTTTATTAAATCATAGCTGTGTAAATTAATGCAGTCATGAAGTACAATGTGCTGGTTTTATATACAATTTGAAATATTTTCACCAAACTGGTTAACATAGCCTTCATGGCATTTTCTTAGTTATTGTGTTAAGACATTTATATTCTACATTTAGAAAGATTCACATGTACAGTTATAAGATGAACCATAGGCGTGATCCCACCAATCACCATCCCTCTACCTGTCCTCTCTCCTTTCTCCATATTCTTGGGCTATAATTGGGTTACAGCTTTCATATGAAAGCTACAAATTAGTTTCACAGTAAGACTGAGTACATTGGATACTTTTTCTTCCATTCTTGAGAAACTTGGTTAAGAAAAATATGTTCCAACTCCATCCATGTAAACATGAAGGAGGTAAAGTCTCCATCTTTCTTTAAGGCTGCATAATATTCCATGGTATACATATACCACAATTTATTGATCCATTCGTGGATTGATGGGCACTTGGGCTTCTTCCATGATTTAGCAATTATGAATTGGGCTGCAATAAACATTCTGGTACAAATATCGTTGTTGTAATGTGATTTTTGGTCTTCTGGACATATACCTAGTAGAGAAACAAATCTTAATTAGGGAAAAGATGCTGGCACTTCATTTAGAATAGAGACAGAAGAGCTTCCAATGAATCCAACCAGAAGGCAGAATATTCTGACATGCTCATACTGCAGCTTCATAAAATGTTCATCTCCATCAGACAAGGTGACTCCTAGTGATTCCTGAGGGTCTTTTTGTCCACTTGAATGTCATGTTCCTTTTGAAAGGGAGGCATTGCTCATGCCTATAATCCCAGCACTCTGGGAGGCTGAGGCAGGTGGATACCTGGAGCTCAGGAGTTCAAGACCAGCCTGGGCAAGTGCAAGACCCTGTCTCTACTAAAAATAGAAAAACTAGCAGGGCATGGTGGCAGGTGCCTGCAGTCCTAGCTACTTGAGAGGCTAAGGCAGAAGGATCTAATGAGCCCGAATTTGAGGTTGCTGTGAGCTATGATGATGCCACAGTACTCTACCCAGGGTCACAGAGTGACACTGTCTAAAAAAAATAAAATGTATATGCCGTGGTTTCCTAGAGTCCTGGAGCATGGTGGGAGCTAGCAGGGACCTAAGGTGGTCCCTCAGACAGTGAGGTTATAACCCACACCCCATCCCACTTCGACTTTGTGTTGGCAGCTGTTCATGTGAGACCAGGGACTCAGCTTTGGGGACCCTCACCAGGCCACACCAGTGGCTTTTAAAATCCCCCCCCCCAGTGAGGAATAATAAAAGCAAACAAATTAACAAAAACTCCCAATTCCACATGTTTAACAGTTGGAGTCAAATTACCCAAAATATTGACCACAGTATGACACCAACTTTGGAGTGATACTCAAGAGAAGTTACAAAGGAGCCACTGAGAGGGCGACAGCACCCATATCCACACAGCCTGGTGGACCCCACGCCCCATCCAGGCCTCCTTTGGCCAAACCATATAGCCCCAAAGAAAATTAGCCCCAATGAATTGCAAAAGCCATGATTATTTTATCTCCTACAATACTCCACTTTCCCAATTTCCCCACCTTAATTTAAGATAACTTGATGGCATTTAAGTAGAAGAAAAGAGTTTGCATATAAATGAGGAAAAGGGCAAAAACTGGCTATTAAAGTCCGTTGGAATCCAGGAAGCTTTTCATTCAATTAAAAGCCCATAATTCTACAAAGCGTTTAAGACTATCTGGAGAATTTTTTTCCTGTTCCATTATTTTATTTTAAGAATAATCATGTGATTTTTTTATTCTGGAGTAAAATGAATTGTGCAGCAGTCTGGTTCATAAAAGGGCAATAAGGTGAAAAGTTATCTGAAAACTTTGCCTGCCTGAACCACAGCATTATTTTGTTGCTTCTTCCTCTTTCTTTAACATGATTTTTTATATGACTGTGTATAGATATGGTACATACATGTGTATGTGTTTATATATGTATATGTGTATATGCATGCAGCAATGAAATTTTTATTATAATTGTTACCAAAGACAAAAATCATAATCTACTTCACATAGACAGATATTTTGGAGCCTGAAAGTTAGGTAAACAAATTATATGGTTAAAATATTCTTTGTTAGTTGAATTATTTCAAGGTGATCACCACCAATCTTCCAGAAGATAGGAAGCACCTTACAGTTTTAAACACAGAAGCAGAACATGGAGCAGTTCTGTAAACCAAAGCTCATCATCATCCTCCTTTCACTTTAATTTTCATAAGGATTGTCTCCTTAGTTGTTTTTTTCTTTGAGACAGAGTCTCTACTTGGTAGAGTCCCATTGCCTCAGTTTGGCTCACAGCAACCTCAAACCCCTGGGCTCAAACAATCTTCCTGCCTCAGCCTCCCAAGTAGCTGAGACCACCATGCCTGGCTAGTTTTATTATTTTTAGTAGAGACAGGGGTCACACTCTTGCTCAGGCTGGTCTTGAGCTCCAGAGCTCAAGGGATCCTTCCACCTTGGTTCCCAGAATGCTAGGATCATAGGTGTGAGCCACTGTGCCCCTCCCAGATCAGAGCATTTCTGAGATGTTATTCATGAACACATTGCATGGACTAAATGTTTGCATCCTTCCTTTAGCACATGTTAAATCCATGTGTTGAAATCCAAACTCCCAATGTGATGATATTAGGAGAGGGACCACTGGGAGGTCATGGGGGCAGAACTTTGTGTTGACATTAAATTTAAAAAGACACTCCAGAGGGCTGGCATGTGAGGCCAAGGTGGAAGACAGCCACGTGTGACCCAGGAAGCGGGCTCTCCCCAGATTCCAAATCTGTAGGGACCTTGACCTTGAAAGTCACAGCTTCCAGAACAAGGAGAAGTAAATGTTTATTGTTTAAGCCACTTAGTCTACGGCACTTTTGTTATAAAGTCTGAACTGATTTCATGACATGTATTATGTGAAAATTAAGGGGAAAATGATGTATGATGTTTATATCATCATTTTCTTGAGAGAAGTAATAACATCTTTTTGAGCATGAACTTCCTGATGGCACAAACTAATCAGACACCAGTTACTTCAAGAAATCTTATCCTAGCCAGGCACAGTGGCTGACACCTGTTATCCCATCACTCCAGGAAGCTGAGACAGGTAGATCCCTTGAGCTCAGGAGTTCAAGACCAGCCTGAGCAAGAGCAAGATCCCATCTCTACTAAAAATAGAAAAAATAACTGGGCATGGTGGTGGGCCCCTGTAGTCCTAGCTACTCAGGAGGCTGAGGCAGGAAGATCATTTGAGCACAGGGATTTGAGGTTGCTGCAAGCTATGATGAATCCACGGCACTCTCCCCAGGGTAACAGAGTGAGACTCTGTCTCAAAAATAAATAAATAAATAAATAGATAAAAATTTAAAAATTGCCTTTCAGCCAGAGATGTCATCTTCCAGTAATTCACCAAAATGACTAACACAAAGGGAAAGAGGAGACCCACCTGATACATGTTCTCTAGGCCTTTTAGAAAACAGGAGTTGTTCCTTTGGCCACATATATGCGAATCTACAAGAAAAGTGATCTTATAGATCAAGGGAATGGGTACTGTTCAAAAAGGCATGCCTCACAAATGTCACCATGGCAAAACCGGAAGAGTCAACAATGTCACCCAGCACGCTGTTGGGATTGTTGTAAACAAATAAGTTAAGGGCAAGATTCTCACCAAGGGGATTAAGGTTCATATTGAGCATATTAAGCACTCTTAGAGCCAAGACGGCTTCCTGAAATATGTGAAGGAAAATGATCAGAAAAAGAAGGAAGCCAAAAAGAAAGGTACCTGGGTTCAACTGAAGTGCCAGCCTGCTTCATCCAGAGAAACACACTGTGAGACCCAACAGAAAGGAGCTGGTGGAACCCATTCCCTATGAATTCATGGCATAATAGGCATATAACATAGCACACAGGAGAACCAACAGACCCCATGAGCAGTGATATAAGGCGCTGAAACCTATTCTCCAGGAATTCATGGCATAATAGGTATTAAAATAAAAACCTACTACTACTGTAAAAATGTATCTCATCATTGACTAAAACTGTGGTGTTCTTTTCCCAAAAGAAGTATTTAAAAAAAAAAAAAAAACCTATTCTATCAAGGAGTAGATTTTATGGTCCACTAGATCTTCTATAACTTTAATTGCACAAATTATCTTAGAGAGTAGAGTGCTCTTTACCCACTCAGATAAGTGTCCACTGATGAAACAAGTGAGGCGTCGCATGCTTAAAAAGAAAATTCAGAGAAATGTGACCCCCTTTCCCATAATCCTTTGTAAATTTAAAATTACTCATTTTTCATTAAAAAAAACTCTTTTCAATATAAAAGCAGCTCTCTCATTTAACTTGCTGTCACGAAGACAAATTGAGCTGGTTTACTCTGTAGTAAGATAGACCTCTCTTCAAACACAATCAAACCCTCCTAAATGGGCATCTCATAGGCTGTGCATCAAAGCACCAAGCAGGATAACTTGCTGAACAGCAGACTGAGCACAACAGACAGCCAAGTTCAAGAGCGAGTTGAGGTGTGGAAGGAAGTTTACAAACTTTTCCAAAATTATAGGTAAAGTTGCCTGAATTCTGCCATAACCATGGAGGATTTGACCTCTACTTGGCCATGTGGGAGGCAGATGGATCCTGTGAGGTTTGTAGTGGGGACCCAGGGCATGGTGTGGCATGTAAGAATGGTAATAAATCAGGAGCCAGGTGCCACTGCCTGTAATGGAAGTTGTTGATCCATGGCAGAGACTTTGAATTAATTTTCAGTGTAAAAAAAATGCACCCAACATAGCTGACTGAAACTGTTAGAACACTAAGGTGAAGAATGTCTCAGCAAGGGTGGAAGTAATCTTTGCTAGCACATGAATGTTCCACTGTCAGTGATGGGCTTTTTACTTATAATCTTAGGTTTTTGGTAGGAAACTTAAAAAATACGTGTTAAATTTACTTTACTACTTGCAATTAGATGGTAGAAAATAAAGTTTGTAGAATTATACTTGCAGCAGTTCTCAACCTCTGGGTCATAACTGCTTTGAGGATGGAACTACCCTTTCCCTTTTCACAGGAGTCACCTAAGACCATCAGAAAACACACATTTCTGATGTCTTAGGAACCAAGACACAGCTCATGTGTGAGGGTCACAGCATTAGGAAGGTTGAGAACCACTGGCTTAGGGTCTGTAATAAAGGGCCATTTTTACATAGATCATATGTATCTTTATAGAGAATGTATAATTTTTTTATTAAATGTTAGCTGTGTACATTAATGCAATCATGGGGTCAGTGTGGTGTTTTCATATACAATTTGAAATATTTTCATCAAACTGGTTAACATAGCCTTTATGTCATTTTCTTAGTTATGGTGTTAAGATGTTTATATTCTACTTTTAGAAAGATTCATTTGTACCCTTGAAAGATAAATCGTATAGGTGATCCTTCCAATCACCCTCCCTCCACCCATTTACCTCCCTCACCTCTCCTCCCCCTCCTGCCTCCCCAAATTCTTAGGCTATAATTAGGTTATAGTTTTCATATGAAAGCTATAAATTAGTTTCATAATAGGGCTGTGTACACTGAATACTTTTTCTTCCATTCTTGGGATACTTTGCTAAGAAGAACATGTTCCAGCTCCATCCATGTAAACATGAAGGAGGTAAAGTCTCCATCTTTCTTAATGGCTGCATAGTATTCCCTGGTGTACATATACAATACTTTATTGATCCATTCATGGATTGATGAGCACTTGGGCTTCTCCCATGACCTGGCAATTATGAATTGGGCTACAATAAACATTCAATTTAAAAAGATGTTCAATTATATTAATTTTATTCTAATCTACAGAGATAAAACTCAGCAAAGGGGTGCCACTCAGGAGGCCAAGGTGGGTGGATTGTTTGAGCTTAGGAGTTTGAGACCAGCTTGAATAAGAGTGAGACTCTATTAAAAATAGAAAAAACTGCTTAGCATTGTTTTGGGTACCTGTCATCCCAGCTACTTAAAAGGCTGAGGCAGGAGAATTATTTGAACCCAGGATCTTGAAGTTGTTGTGAGTTATGACACCATGACACTCTACCCAGGGCAAAAGAGTGAGACTCTGGGTGGCGCCTATGGCTCAGTGAGTAGGGCACAAACCCCATATACTTAGAGTGGTGGGTTCAAACCTGACCCTGGCCAAACTGCTACCAAAAAATAGCCAGGCATAGTAGCAGGCACCTGTAGTCCCAGCTACTCAGGAGGCTGAGGCAAGAGAATGGCCTATGCCCAAGAGCTGGAGGTTACTGGGAGCTGTGATGCCACAGCACTCTAGCAAGAGTGACAAAGTGAGACTCTGTCTCTAAAAAAAATAGTGGAAAATGGAAAGAGAGGAAGTTAACAACTTAATGGGACATCTCAAGCAGCTGAAAAGGAAGAACAATCTCAAATCCAGCAGAAGAAAGGAAATAACCAAAATTAGAGCAGAATTAAATGAGATTGAAAACAAAAGGATTATAGAACAGTTCAACAAATCAAAAAGTTGGTTTTTTGAAAAAATCAACAAAATCAATAAACATTTGGCCAACCTAACCAAGAAAAAAAGAATAAAGTCTCTAATCTTGTCAATCAGAAATGGCAAAAATGAAATAACAACAGACCCTTTAGAATCAAAAAACCCTTAATGAATATTACAAGAAACTTTATTCCCAAAAATATGACAATCTGAAGGAAATCAACCAATACTTGGAAGCACGTCAACTCCTGAGACTCAGCCAGAATGCAGTGGAAATGTTGAACAGGCCTATATCAAGCTCTGAAATAGCATCAACTATACAAAATCTCCCTAAAAAGAAAAGCCCAGGACCAGATGGCTTCA
>NW_003852456.1:10819091-10841132 GCF_000181295.1 Otolemur garnettii
GTTTCATGTCTTAAGTTTAAATCTTTAATCCAGTGAGAGTCTAACTTAGTTAATGGTGAAGGGTGTGGGTCTAGTTTCAGTCTTCTACAAGTTGCCATCCAGTTAGCCCAGCACCATTTGTTAAATAGAGAATCTTTTCCCCATTCAATGTTTTTAATTGACTTGTCAAAGATCAGGAAATGGTAGTTAGCTGGATTCATCTAGAGAACACTGAGAGAACTAAAAATAGACCTGCCATTTGATCCTGCAATTCCTTTATTAGGTATATATCCAGAAGACCAAAAATCGAATTACAACAAAGATATTTGTATCAGAATGTTTATTGCAGCTCTATTCATAATTGCTAGGGCAGGGAAGAAGCCCAAATCCCCATCAACCCATGAATAGATCAATAAATTGTGGTACATGTACACCATGGAATACTATGCAGCCCTAAAGAAAGATGGAGACTTTACCTCCTTCATGTTTATATGGATGGAATTAGAAAATGTTCTTCTTAGCAAAGTATCTCAAGAATGGAATAAAAAATATCCAATGTGCACAGCCCTATTTTGAAACTAATTCAAAGCTTTTATAGGAATGTCATAACCTAATTATAGCCTTAGAATATGGGAAGGGGGTGGGAGAGGGAGGTGAGAGGGTGGATGGGGGAGGGAGGGTGATTGGTGGGGTCACCTCTACAGTTTATCTTACAAGGGTACAAGTGAATCTTTCTAAAAGCAGAGTATGAATGTCTTAACTCAATAACTAAGAAAATGACATGAAGGTTATGTTAACCAGTTTGATAAAAGTATTTCAAAATGTATATGAAAACAGCACACTGTACCCCATGATTGTATTAATGTGCACAGTTATGCTATAAGAAATTTAAAAAAAACAGCTAGGGTGGTATAACAAAAAAGAAGAAGAGGAAGAGGAAGAAGAGGAGGAGGAGGAAGAGTAAAACAAACAAAAAGGAAGCAGAGAACTTTCTTTAAATTTTTCATTCTACTTACCCTGTAACCCTGAACTCTCCAGAAGGATAGCATCACCCTACTTCTTGGAAGATAAATAAGTATAAGAAAAACACATCCACTTTTATGACCAATAGTAGTTGGTAAGAAATCACTTTATAACATGAAATACAAAGTTATTCCTTGTAAAATATGCATTGAAAAGCAACCATCTCTTCCCCTGCAATTAAGAAATACACCACAATTTTTATGCTACAGCTTTATAAAAATTATAAAGAGCTTTATAAAAACAAAAATTAAACAAATCAGAAGAAACCTACCAGTATCTGGAAATGTTGACATTATATATGATGCTGTCTGCAATTCTGTGGTCACCTGAGGTGTCTGCACATGAACAGTTCAAGAGGTTGGACATGCTCACTGTTCTCTGTCATTTACAGAACTCTGGGACCCTACTGCATTTCTGGCAGAGGGGCACCTTGGTCTCATAACTACATTCCCTCCTCTTAGTTCTGCATGTGATTGCCCCAGAACCTGCTGTTCAGCATCTCTGAGTGACAAAATGGAAAGTTGAAGGAGGCATATGTTAAGGCCTCCTAGAAACTCTTTGGATCTCTATTCTGTTACCAGCAAAGGCAGGCCTGGGCCTGCTGCAGGTGGGGAGGGAGATGCCTGGAGAGATGTAAGGCACTCCTCCTGCACTCATCCCCCTGGGCACTTAGGCAAGTTCTTTTCCTGAAGCATGAGGTCCTTGCTTTTTTGTCTCAACTCTTTGCAGCAGGTCAAGTTGTATTCTGTAATTTACTAAAAATGTTATTATTATTGTCTTGTAGCAGTATCTCTTCAAAAGTTGAAAAGGCATATGGCTTTAATACAGAAAGCCAGATAAAACTGTTACATATCACTAGAGGTTTGCAGGGAAAAGACTAAATTCTGATTACTTATGATTTCTACAGTTTCTCCAAGAATTGTCAAAGATTTTTGAGTGTATTTCTGCCAATATCTCCAGTGACTTAAATTTGTTGGATATAGAGAAAATTGGTAAGAACACTTGAAGATTATTCAGAAATCTTGTTTCCAGCCCTCTTGTAGGAAATAGCTTCAGACCTGACTAGAGAGTAAATTAAACTCCTCTGGACTGTTGTTAAGACAAGCCACTACCTTCCTTGGCTCAATTCTTCCCTACTACACAAAAAACAGCTTCTAATTTTCATAACTGCATAATCTATGTTTCCCTTCAACCTGGTTTTAAAATTTTTAGTTTCTCTTCCATTTCTCTGCTCTAGTGCAAAGGATGGGGTCCATCTGTCACTGGTTTATGTGCCCAAGTATGCTTAGGAATTCTTTTGGGGCCTCCTAAGAAATCTGAGATTGATTTTCTATTCACCAGAATCATTCTTGAAAATGTAAAAGTGTAAATATATACACTTTTTTGTTGTTGTTGAGGATTCATTGATGGTACAAGAAACCAGGTTACACTGATTGCATTTGTTAGGTAAAGTTCCTCCTACAATTGTGTCTTGCCCCCAAAATGTGTGTCATATACCAAGACCCCACCCTCTTCTTCCTTTTCCCTACCCCACCCTCCTTCCCTCTCTCCCTCCCTCTGCTCTCCCCTTCCCCCACCCCCCACCATGTACTAGGTCATTAATTGTCCTCATATCAAAATTGAATACATAGGATTCAAGCTTCTCCATTCTTGTGATGCTTTACTAAGAATAATGTGTTTCACTTCCTTCCAGGTTAATACAAAGGACGTAAAGTCTCCATCTTTTTTAATGGCTGGATATTATTCCATGGTATGCATATGCCACAACTTCTTAATCCATTCCTGGGATGGTGGGCATTTAGGCTGTTTCCACATTTTGGCAATTGTAAATTGAGCTGCAATAAACAATCTAGTGCAAGTGTCCTTATGATAAAAGGAATTTTTTCCTTCTGGGTAGATGCTGAGTAATGGGATTGCAGGATCAAGTGAGAGGTCTAACTTGAGTTCTATGAGGATTCTCCATACTTCGTTCCAAAAAGGTTGTATTAGTGTGCAGTCCCACCAGCAGTGTAAAAGTATTCCTTTCTCACCACATCCATGCCAGCTTCTGCAGTTTTGAGATTTTGTGATGTGGTCCATTCTCACTAAAGTTAGGTGGTATCTCAGGGTGGTTTTGATTTGCATTTCTCTAATAATTAGGGATGATGAGCATTTCATATGTTTGCTAGTCATTTGTCTTCTTTAGAGAAAGTTCTATTCATCTCTTTTGTCCATTGATATATGGGATTGTTGGGTTTTTCACGTGGATTAATTTGAGTTCTCTATAGATCCTAGTGATCAAGCTTTTGTCTGATTCAAAATATGCAAATATTAATTCCCATTGCGTAGGTTGTCTATTTGCTTTGGTTGTTGTCTCCTTAGCTGTACAGAAGCTTTTCAGTTTAATTAAGTTCCATTTGTTTATTTTTGTTGTTGTTGCAATTGCCACCACAGTCTTCTTCGTAAAGTCTTTCCCCAGGCCAATATCTTCGAGTGTTTTTCCTATGCTTTCTTTGAGGATTTTTATCATTTCATGCCTTAAATTTAAGTCCTTTATCCATCTTGAATCAATTTTTGTGAGTGGAGAAAGGTGCAGGTCCAATTCCAGTCTTTTACATGTGTATATCTAGTTCTCCCAGCACCATTTATTGACTAGGGAGTCTTTCCCCCAGTGTATGTTCATGTTTTGTTTATCAAAGATTAGGTGGTTGTGGCTCCGCGCCTATAGCTCAACCGGCTAAGGCGCCAGCCACGTACACCTATGGTGGCAGGTTCAAATCCCCAGCCCGGACCCGCCAAACAACAATGACGGCTGCAACCAAAAAATAGCCAGGCGTTGTGGCAGGCGCCTGTGGTCCCAGCTACTTGGGAGGTGGAGGCAGGAGACTCGCTTGAGCCCAGGAGCTGGAGGTTGCTGTGAGCCGTAATGCCACAGCACTCTGCCCAGGGGGACAGCTTGAGGCTCTGTCTCAAAAAAAAAAAAAAAAAAGATTAGGTGGTTGTAAGATATTAGTTTCATTTCCTGGTTTTCTATTCGATTCCAAATGTCTATGCCTCTATTTTTGTGCCAAGACCATGATGTCTTGACCACTATGGCCTTGTAATACAGCCTAAAGTCTGGTAGGCTGATGTCCCCGGCTTTGTTTTTATTACTAAGAACTGGGTATTTTCTGGTTCCATACAAAATGAAGAATCATTTTTTCCAAGCCTTGAAAGTATGTTGGTACTTTAATAGGGATAGCACTGAACTGGTAGATTGCTTTGGGAAGTATAAACATTATAACAATGTTGATTCTTCCCAGCCATGAGCATGGTATGTTCTTCCATTTAATATCCTCTGCTATTTCCTTTCTTAGGATTTCATAATTTTCTTTCTAGAGGTCTTTCACCTCTTTGGTTAGGTATATTCCTAGATATTTCATTTTCTTTGAAGCTATGATAAAGGGAATTGTGTCCTTAATTAGACTCTCATCTTGGCTGTTATTGGCATATACAAAGGCTACTGACTTGTGGACATCGATTTTATATCCTGAGACATTACTGTATTTTTGATGACTTCCAGGAGTCTTGTGGTTGAGTCCTTGGGGTTCCCTAAGTACAAGATCATATTGTCAGCAAAGAGGGCGAGTTTGACCTTCTCTGCTCCCATTTGGATGCCCTTTATTTTCTTGTCTTGCATAATTGTATTGGCTAGAACTTCCAGCACTATGTTGAATAGTAATGGTGACAGAGGACAACCTTGCCTGGTTCCAGTTCTAAGTGGAAAAGCTTTCAATTTTACTCCATTCAGTAAAATATCAGCTGTGGGTTTGTCATAGGTACCTTTTATCAGTTCAAGAAATATGCCACCTATGCCTGTACTCCTCAGAGTTCTAATTAGAAAAGGATGCTGGATTTTATCAAATGCCTTTTCTGTGTCTATTGAGAGGATCATATGGCCTTTGTTTTTACTTCTGTTTATACAGTGGATAACATTTATATACTTGTGTATTTTAAACCAGTCTTGCATCCCTGAGATGAAGCCTACTTGATCATGATATATGACTTTTTTGATGATAAGCTGTAATCTATTGGCTAGGATTTTGCTGAGAATTTTTGCATCTCTCTTCACTAGTGAAATTGGTCTGAAATTCTCCTTTTTAGTTGGGTCTTTTCCTGGTTTTGGTATCAGGGTGACGTTAGCTTCATAGAATGGGTTGGGGAAGATTCCTTCCTCCTCAATATTTTGGAATAATTTCTGCAGTATGGGAATAAGCTCTTCTTTGAAGGTTTGATAGAATTCAGGTGTGAAGCCATCCGGACCAGGGCATTTTTATGTTGGGAGAGATTTTTTGTTGTTTTTTTTTTTTATCTCAGTGCTTGAAATTGGTCTTCTCAAGAGATCTATTTCTTCCTGGTTAAGTCTAGGGAGAGAGTGTGATTCCAAATATTGATCCATTTCCTTCACATTGTCAAATTTCTGGGCATAGAGTTTCTGGTAGTATTCAGAGATGACCTCTTGTATCTCTGTGGCATCCATTGTTATTTCCCCTTTATCATTTTTTATTGAGGTTACCAGAGATTTTACTTTTCTATTTGTAGTTAGTCTGGCCACAAGTTTATCTATTTTATTTATTTTTTTAAAAAAATCAACTCCTTGTTTTATTAATTTTCTGAATGTTTCTTTTGTTTTCAATTTCATTAATCTCTGATTCAATTTTGGATACTTCTTTTCTTCTGCTTGGTTTAGGCTTTGATTGTTCTTCTTTTTCCAATTCCACAAGATGGCTTGTGAGTTTGATGATGCATTCTCTTTCTGTTTTTGGAATGCAGGCATCTAAAGCAATAAATTTTCTTCTCAGGACTGCTTTTGCTGTATACCACAAGTTTTGGTAGCTCTGTCTTCATTGTTGTTATGCTCAAAGAAGTTACTGATTTCCTTTTATTTCTTCCTGCACTCAACTCTTATTCAGCATAAGGTTATTTAATTTCCATGCTTTTGTGTGGGGTTGAACATTTTTGTTGGAGTTGAATTCCACCTTTAGTGCCTTGTGGTCTGAGAAGATGCAAGGTAAAATTTCAATTCTTTTGATTCCATTGAAGTTTGTTTTGTGTCCTAGGATATAATCAATTTTGGAGAATGGTCCATGGGCCGATGAGAAGAATGTATATTCTTTAGCTTTGGGATGGAGTGCTCTGTATACTCCTATCAAGCACAGTTGTTCTAGGGTCCCATTTAAGCTTCTATACCTTTGTTTAATTTCTGTTTAGAAGATCTGTTTAGCTCTGTAAGAGGAGTGTTAAAGTCCCCTGTTATTATGTTGTTAGAAGGTACCATATTGCTCAGACTAATTAAGGTCTGTTTCAAGAATCTGGAAGCATCTAACTTGGGTGCATACATATTTAGAATTGAAATGTCTTCTTGTTGTATTTTTCCCTTGACCAATATGAAGTGTCCATCTTTGTCTTTTTTGACTTTAGTTTCTTTAAATCCACATCTTATCTGAAAATAAGATTGCAACCCCTCCTTTCTTCTGAATTCCATTTGCCTGAAAAATTGTCTTCCAACTACTAACTTGGAGTTTTAATTTGTCCTTTGAGGCTAGGTGTATTTCTTGCAGACAACAAATTGATGGCTTGTGTTTTTTAATCCAATCAGCCAGTCTATGCCTCTTCAGTTGGGAATTCAAGCCATTAACATTTATTGAGATAATTGATAAGTGTAGTAGTGTTCTATTCATCTTATTTTGTGAAAGCCTATTACTTAGTTTTATCTTTTGCATCATTGTGGAAGCTAGGTTTGGTCCTTTAATTTCTGGGTGCTTACTTTGCTGGTGGTCCATTGTGATGGTCAGTGTGTAGAATAGGTTGAAGTATTTCCTATAGAGCTGGTCTTGTTGTGGCAAATTTCCTCAATGTTTGCTTATCAGTAAAAGATTTGATTTCTCCAACAATTTTAAAGCTTAGCTTAGCAGGATACAGAATTCTGCGCTGGAAATTGTCCTGCTTAAGAAGATTAAAGGTAGATGACTGTCATCGTCTGGCTTAAAAAATTTCATTATAGAAGTCTGCAGTCACCCTGATGGATTTGCCCCTGTAGGTCAATTGGCACTTACTCCTGGCAGCTTGTAGAATCTTTTCTTTTGTCTTGACTTTGGACAGGTTCATCACAATGTGTCTTGGAGAAGTTCTATTAGAGTTGAGGTGACCTGGGTCCGATATTCCTCTGAAAGGAGTGTATCAGAATCTTTGGTGATATTTGGGAAATTTTCATTTATACTATTCTCTAGTATGGCTTCCATTCATCTGGGGCATTCTTCTTTCCCTTCTGGGATACCTATAACTCATTTGAATGCTTCATAAAGTCCCATAATTCTGTCAGTGAACATTCCACTTTCTCTCTCTTTTTTTCTGCCTCTTTAACTATCTGAGTTATGTCAATAACTTTGTCCTCTACCTCTGAGATTCTTTCTTCCACATGGTCTAATCTTTTGTTGATACTTTCTATTGCATATTTAAGTTTCCTAATTGACTGCTTCAATTCCTTCAGCTCTGCTATATCCTTTGTATAATCTTCATATCATTCATCTCTTATTTGATTCTGTTTTTGGATTTTCTTTTGGTTATTTTCCACTTTCACAGCAATTTCCTTCATTGTTTCCATTATCTATATTTTAAATTCCCCTTATGTCATTTCTAACATTTCTTTATAGGTGGAATCCTCTGTAGTAACTACCTCTGGGTCACTTGGGAGGGTTGCTCTGGACTGGTTTTACATGATGCCAGGATTTTTCTGCTAATTCTTCTTCATGAGTGTTTTCTTTTATCTGTTTCCTTGCCCTAATTTTCCTTTCACTTCCTCTTGTTCTTCAAGTTACTGTGCCTCTGGCCTAAGGTTTCAATGAGTTCTTTGGGTACAGGACCAAAAGGATGAGAAGATTGAAGAGCAAGAAGGGGGAAAAGATTTTTTAAAAAGAAGAAGAAGACAGAAAGAAAAAAGAGAAAGGAGAGGGGGTGAGTAAAAGGGAATATTGACAAAAAGAAGAGAGGCACAGAAAGAGGGAGACAGGAGTAATAAAGGTGGATAGTAATAAAGGGTTTGATCCACACCTTAAAAACCCCCAACCTCTGGAGATATTGGGTTGGATGGTTCCCTTGAGGTCAGCAGCTCTTTGCCAGCCTGTTCAGACACAGTTACCCACCTCCACCAAATAGAGAGGAAAGACAAAAATACTACAAATCAAACCAAAACAAACAGAAAACCTTAATGGGATAAAATTGGAGGGGAAACAAAAGAATAGGGACAAACACTAGCAAAAATTTAGTTCTTATTATTAAAGAAGGCAACAATGGAAAATTATATTTAAACTACAAAAAATGAAGATAGAAAAAAAATCTAGAGAGAAAATGTTGAAATTAAAGAAAAAGAAAAAAGAAAGAAAATCTCCAAAACAAAACAGTGTATATATCTTGCTGAATATTGTCTGGGCAACAGGTGATCTTCTAGGGTATGAGATGTTAATCACAATGCTGATATAGCTGTATGAGATGGAGACCAGAGGTCTCTGCTGATTTCTCATACCCCACAGGGTTGAGAGCTGAAATCTCTCCTCAGACTGTTTAAAAGACACTTTAAACCATTAACATTGGCTAAGCCAAAGCTTTCTCAGGAAAGCACTTGTCACTGGGATCTCTCATGAAGTGGCTGCCTGCTTATCCAGTGCACCAAAACCAGTCTCACTCTGTGCCCCTGAGGGCCAAGGCTGCAAGACAACATTGCTACTGAAATCTCCACTCTTCCCCAGCTTCTCAGTCCCGGCCTTTGGCATGACTCAGTCACTATATCACTTGCCCAAGGTCTCCCAGCCCGAGCCTAGCTCTATTACCCTGAGGGCATGGCCAGCAAGGGCAGTTCTCCCACAATGGCTGTGTGCAGGGCCCACAACCAAACAATATTAGCTCCATTCCGGCTCAGCAACTCAGTCTGGGGCCCTAGACAATGCTTAAAGTCATCTGCACTCTCACCCAAGTTCTCCCAAGGTAGTTCAACCGAGTGCCCAAGTTCAAAAAAAAACAAAACAGCCCATAGGTAAGGCCTTCCCTGTTTGCAATGTCACTGCTGTTTTAATTACAGCTGTGGCAGCCATGGCCTCAGATGGAATGACCCAACAAACACAACCACTTGCCAGTTCTCCACTGCTTTTGTCCTCCTCCTGGAGCTCAGAAGTCTCTTGCTGTCTCCCTATATCCCCACAGGGATGTTTCTGGGTAGAGCCCACAAGCCAGAGATGTCTGGAGTCTTCTGTCCCCAATCTCACCGCACCCAGTTGCAAAGAAACTGTTACTCAACTGCCATCTTGCTCTCTCCTTATACACATTTTTTAAAAGAGGAAGAGACTTTCTTCTCTTTTTATTTCAGATTAATATGAGGGTACAAATGATTAGGTGTCTGCACTTATTAAGTAGGCACAAACTTTGTAGTTGAATCCTGCACCCAGGTGTGCCATGTACACTTACATTGTGCCCATTAGGTGGGAGCTCACCAATATCCCTCCCTCCTCCCCTCTCCCTTCCCTCATGCCCCCTCCTTGCAATTTGAATTGAATTGTGTTTTTCTCTTGTATGGGCGTGTGTTAGATCATCTACTGGCTTCCTATTAGTATTGAGAATGTTGGATACTTGCTTTTCCATTCTTGTGATACTTTACTAAGTAGACTGTGTTTCAACTCCACCCAGATTAACACAAAAGATGTAAAGTTTCCATCTTTTTTAAGGCTGAATAGTATTCCATGGTGTACATATATCATAGTTTGTTAATCCATTCCTGGGTTGATTGGCATTTAGGTTGTTTTCACATCTTGGCAATTGTAAGTTGAGCTGAGATAAACATTCTAGTACAAATTGTCCTTGTGATAAAATGATTTTTTTTTCTTCTGGGTGGGTGCCTAATTGTGGAATCAAATGGAAGGTCTACTTTGAGTTATTTGAGGACTCTCTATACATCTTTTCAAAGAGGCTATATTAGTTGCCAGTCCCATCAGCAATGTAAAAGTGTTCCCTTCTCTCCACATCTACGCCAGCATCTGTGCAGACATTTGAGACTTTGTGATGTGGGCCATTCTCACTGGAGTTAGGTGATATCTCAGGGTGATTTTGATTTGTGTTTTCTTTTTTATTTTAAAATAGAATTATTGAGATATGTGAGGTTGAACAATTAAGTTCATGAACTCATCCTAGAAAAAGTGCTATATCCCTCAATTGCTAAGTATCACTATGATCACCAGATGCCCAATGGAAGTTGGTGACCATAATGTTGTAACAAATGTACAATCTTTACTGTAACATATCAACACAGACTCTGGTATTTGGTATGTGGCATTTCAGCTGATGAATACATTTTTCTTAGTCCTTAATTGTGCCAAAAGTATGTTGGGGAGGGGTTGTTTGTTTACACAGGAAGGAAAGCAGTACAAGTTCATTGTCTTATCCCAAAATTCTCATACAATATAATCTTTAGGAAGCGTGATCATCTTAAAATTCTGCAGAATATCATGTTACTTCATTATATGGTTGACATCATACAAACTGGGTTTGGTGAGCAAAAATGGAAAAGAACTACATGTATATTAATAAGATCTGTGCATGCCAGATTCTGGGAAATACTCCCCAAAGAGAACTGAGAGTTTTACTCTGTCATCCTGGGTAGAGGACACTGTATCATCACAGCTCACAGCAACCTCAGACTCCCAAGCTCAAGAGATCCTCCTGACTTAGCCCCTCAAGTAGCTGGGACTGCAGCTGGCTAGTTTTTCTATTTTAGTAGAGAGGGAGTCTTGCTCTTGCTCAGGCTGATCTAGAACTCCTGAGCTCAAGGGATCCTGCGTCCTTCACCTCCCAGAGTGCTGGGATTACAGATGTGAGCTACCATGCCCAGCCTGAGGAAGGTCTTTCTAAAATACAAAAGGAATTGTGCTGCACCATTACTGACCACTTTTCACCTGACAGTTAATGACAAAACAGCTCTTCATGGTATATATATATCACTTTCTGTATAATATTTGAAGAATAAGTTCCAGAGCATGAGCGGATGAGACCCTCAACCACAAGGGAGTTAAGAGGAGTTTGTCAGGCTGGGGTCCATTTCTCCATTTTCCTGCCTTGGGCAGAAGCAGTCTTCCTGAGCTATTTTGGGAAGAGGAAAACAAGCTATGCAGGGAAGCATCAGTTTGAGAAAGGTAATATGTTTCTTTGATTCTATGCATATTTTTCATTATGTGCAGTCAGAGTTCCCAAGAATCCAATCAGTTTCATTTAGATCGCTCATTCATGTACTCAGCACAGTCACACTGAGGAAGAGCTCACTAATTACCTCCTTATCTCAGCGATGTCCTATACTTAGGTAGCTTTTCTCTTGTCTGGAGGAGGCTGGGTTTAGTTGAATCAGCTCCTTCAGATGGTGGCATGTTAGGAATCGTGCACCAGTACTGACATGACAGGTAGACAGAAGCCTGCACCGAGAGAATGCCATCAAAGATGTTTCCCTCAGGGCTTTTAAAATACTCACTCTCCATTTTTGGATAAGTGCTGTTTTGGGGTGCAAAAATTTGGAACCAAGATACCTGTTTTTAAAAATTATTCATTTCTGTTCTTGATTAGTTATGCAGGTGTGAGTATTTCAGCCTCCCTGAATCTTACTTCTACAAATGAACATAAAGTGATCTCTACTTTACAGAATTATTTGAGGATTAAACAGGATAACCTGGTAGAAAATGGGTCCCAGGTTTCAGCATGTGATAAGCGGTCTATGAATCACGGTCTCCTCGTCATCATATTCTATAAGAAATTAGTTAAATTGATATCTTTTCCCCTCTATGTAATTAACCAGTTGTTCTGTAATGGATAGAATTTGTGGTGGGGCAAGGTGTCTCAGGCCTGTAATCCCAGCACTCTGAGAGGCCAAGGAGGGTGAGTCCCTTGACCTCAAGAATTCCAGACCAGACTGAGCAAGAATGAGAACCCATCTCTGCTAAAAACAGAAAAACTAGCCAGGTATGGTGGCCAGCAACTCTTATTTCAACACTCTGGAAGGCTGAGGCGGGAGGATCACTTGAGCCCAGGAGTTGAAGGTTGCTGTGAGCTATGATGCCATGGCACTCTAGCTAGGGCAACAGACCAAGACTCTATCTTTTAAAAAAAAAAATTAATTAATTAATTAAATTTTTTAAAGAAGCTGGGTGCCTGGAACTTGCTCTGGGACCTACAAAGTGCATCTGGGGAGATTAGCACAACTGACTGGAGCAATGGATGGGGCTGGGCAGGGACTCTGACCAAGGGATAATGGCTGTGCAGATAGCAGGAGAGTTCTTTGAGCTATAGCCCTCTGGCAACCGTGAGAATGGCTTATGACAATGACGGTCTTGTGCAAACAACTGAATCAACAGCAGACAGAAGCTCATGATAGCTAAAAACCGTATATTGTCACTACATCCAACCACAAAGTAAATGGGTTGTGACATAGAGGCATGAATGTTAAGTGGTAATTTTTCTTCTGAAGGGAGTTGCCTGTATATCCCAATCTTCCTTCTGAGTAAGTGGAGGAAGTATGTGAGAGAGTTTAGTGCCCCAGGAGGCATCTGTGCAGTGATGAGATGAGTGTTCTTGCTGTCTGGTTTTGGGGACTGACTGATGAATGTGGGGAAGGGGGGAGCTGGTCTTTATTTGCTCTTTCTTGGCTCACAGCTATTAACTGGGTATGAGGATTTCATGAGGAGTCTTCAGCTCTTAATAGCTTTAATTGCATTGGATCAGCCTCTCTCCCTAAGCCTTCAATTTTGTTGACTCATAGAATCAGAAATGGAAAAGATGTAGTGGTAAGGGAGAGTTTCATCACCAGAAAACAGGCAGGCTTCTCAGAACACAGCCTTGGAGAGGTCTCCATCCTGGAGCATGGCACAGCAGCCAGTTCCCCTGCTATTTTTATCCTCTTCATGTTGATGGTTTAAAAACTCTTCCCTCAGTGTCCTTCATCTTAAAAATGTTTATTTGTTCATTTGAAAGTAATAAGGAATAGGAAGTTGACAAAAGGTCACCCTGTATTCCTAAGGGGGTTAATTACAATTGCACAGAGCAGAAGGTAAAATTATAATTTGCAGGCTATTTTACAGTGTGGTGCCAAATATTAATCACCATGTTTACTAAAAGAGCTGTAAACTTTAGCAGGCTTCTGAGATACAGCAAACGCAGGGTTGTTATAAGGCAGTTAGGGAGGTAGTTGTGGGCATCAACAGAACTTGTTCTTCTTGCCTGACTCAGATCTGTACATAACGTAAACAGCAATACTGGATGTTAGCTGTAGTGGTGGTGGTTTCTCCTTGAGTTAAATTGTCATGTTAGAATTTGTGAGATAGAAGACACCTTAGTGTGAAGGATTCAGCTGGGACCCCTGGGGAGGTCGAGGATTCTGGTGTTCAAACTTGCCTCCTAACATATTTTCATAAATATTAGAGCTGACATTAGCAAATGTTTACAATGACAATTTATCTTCATAGTTTTGGCTCATTGACTGAGGCAAAGAAATTAATAGCTTTATTTTATTTGGTAGCATGAGAGCACTTAGCATAGGGTCTCCCAGCTGTATGCGTGATGGACATGTTCCTCATGTCCTATCCTATGATACTAAGGGAACGCATCGTTCAACAAGAACCAAGAACTGAAACCGATGGGTCCTGTGCTGGGCTCATCTCACTCTGTGTTCAGTGTGATTTTTTATCCACATATGCTGCATAAGACGTATATACTTGACTACTTGCCTGCAATCTTATATATTTCAAACTGCAAAATGGTTGTTTGGGAAGTCTGCTGGGAATGGCTTTCTACTTTACAATCCTTAAAATCGATCTAGTAGGAATAGCGTAATATTTCAAACCACAACACTACAATATTAGCATTAGATCCCTCCTAAAAAAGTCTTCTTATGTTGATGATAGCCTAGTTATACGGACTTACTCAATAACAGTTATAGTCTTGGCATGTTTCAGAAACACTGGTGACCACAACTTTATATACATGTAAATGGCATTCTCTACTAAGTTAAAAGCTCTGGTAGACTGGTGGAAGGGGGGTGATATTGTCTATATTTCTTATAACTCTCTAAAACTGATCTTCTTCCCTGAAATACTTGATGACACAAGTAAAACACATTTTAAACACATTTAGCATGTGGTCACATCGCAGGACCAATCAGTTTTAGCTCTTTTTAGTTCTCATTAGACGATGCTTTTCCTTAGTATCATAAGGATAGGACATGAGGAACACATCCATCACACATACAGCTGGGAGACGGCATGCTGAAAATTCAGGATCCAAGGATAGGGAGCCTAATTCTGTCTCCATAGGAGGGCAGTATTGTATTGGAAAGAGAACATAAGAACTGGGGGTAGTTTCCTGGGCTCTGACCTTATAATTAAATCATTTCCAGTTATGGGAGTAGATAGTATTTCAAATCACATTAATAAACTGGGTTTATAACACGTGAATCAGAGCAGTACATACAGTAATCACCACTGTTGACCCATTTATCTTTTTTTGCAGAGTATTGATTTTTTTCCCCAGGAATGTAACAAAGAAAGAACTTTGTTAAAATTCTCTTGTCCCCAAACATCTATTCGTAATTTACTGACAGGTAACTATTGCTGTTATAATTTAAAATAGTCTTGAAAAAGGCACCACTGTGTTTCTGGTGGAACT
This sequence comes from Otolemur garnettii, assembly GCF_000181295.1. Lineage (NCBI taxonomy): Eukaryota > Metazoa > Chordata > Mammalia > Primates > Galagidae > Otolemur > Otolemur garnettii. Next base: position 10,833,798 of record NW_003852456.1, read on the forward strand.
CCTCATTCTGGTAATTGCGTGCTTGCTGAATTCCAAGTATTAGATGGTTACAGCTGAGATGGAAAGTGGCCATTAGTGCACCTGTCTACACACAGAAGATCTCTGGGACTTACATCTTAAGAATCTCATCTCTTTCTCACTTTTTTAAGAGTCTCGGCTTTCTTATGTCAAGTTCATAAGCATCAGCTCACATACATTTAATATTTACCTTGTCTTGTGGGACCTTTCCAGCAGATGAAAAAGCATCTTTATTAATTCAGAAATATGTGAGTAGAGGGAATTGTTTCTACATCTCAATTAAAAAATAAATGAAGAAGGCAATTAAGTTGTGTATAAAATATTTTAGAGACTGACAGCTTCTCATTAAAAATGATTTTAGGATGATTTCATATGCTGACATGAAATCCACTGAATTGCAATCTTGGTTTTCTAGCTCAGACAACCAAACACTTTCTCCAGTCTTGAAAAAGGAAGTAGGTTACAAGTTAGTATTTTAACAACCAAGGATATTTCCCTTTGGCCATCCTGCTTCACTGCTTTTCTTTTTTTCCTTTGCAAAAGCAGGGATAGAATTTGAAAAATGATGGAACTAAGAAGTTTGAACATAGAGTGTTTGGTTTCTTGAGGCTCCCTGGGGACATCAGGAAGGAGCTAAGAAACAAGCAGTGTTGGAAACAGCCACAGACAAGTGTGGAGGTGATGAAGATGCTCTCTGTGAGAAAAAGCTAGTCGGCCTCCTCTGAGCTCTCTTCCCAACAAGGCCCTGATATTTGGGCTTCTGTATTCATCCCTGCAGTGCCCAATTTTAGCAAGAGCCCTATCAAGTCTCTTTAGCCAGAATTCCCCACCCATAATATTTAAATGATTCCTCATCCTCCAGCATCCACCAAGTAATGTCTGATTACCTTGTCCTGTGTTTAGCAAGAAACTTGTCAAGTTGATTTAGACAGAATCCCCCCTAATTCTGATAGTTTTTCTTAATGACTTTCCATCCACTGGTCCCACTTTGTTCCGTGTCTATAAATTTTCACTCTTCCTTGATGTATCTGGAGTTGATTCAACCTCTCTCCCACCATGAGACTCCATTGCTGTGGTCTGCACACCTGCTGCAATAGCCCCTTCTTCACAAAGTCTCCCTTTCTGTCCTTCACAAATGCATGAATGCTTCTATTCTTTAATGGCTAAGAGAGAATGGATCATGAAATTGTGGTATTTATACACAATGGGAGATTAGGCAGCTACAATAAATGAAATCCTGCCATTTGCAACAACATGGATGGAAGTGAAGTCCATTGTCTTAAGCAACATGAGCCAAGCACAGAAAGACAAATCTCACATGTTCTCACTCACACATGGGAGCAAAGTATTGGAAACAACTTCTCTTATGTACCAGAGGGTGGGAAGGGTAGCAGGGAGAGGAAAATAAATGGGGATGGTTAATGGGTGCAAAAAGATAGTTGGAGAGAATGAACAATATTTAATAGCACAAAAAGTGATTATAATCAACATTAAGTTAGGGTATACTTTAAAATAACTAACAGAGTGGAATTGGAATGTTCCTAACACAAAGAAATGTAAAATGCCTCAGGTGATGCTCATTTGATTAATTCATTTTTTATGTCTGTGTCAAAATACCACATGTACCCTATAAAGATATATAGCTATTATGCGCCCATAATAATTAAAAATAACTCTTTAGAAAAAAAATTTAGAGTAAAAATCACAGACTCTGTAGTCTCACTTAAATCTTCCTTTTTCTATTCCCTGGTACAAACTTGGTACAAGTTACTGGACCCCTGTCAGCCTCTATAAAAATGGGACTTTTCCACAGCTGGGTTCTGTAGTTAACTCCTGATAGCAAGATGGGAAAAATATAGTAGAACATGTACTTCTTATTATCTGCAAAATCACATGCTCCAATGCATTCATGGAGGTTTATACTTTTAGAATATCAATTCGTATGTGAGGTAGAAAACTTTACATCAGGTGAGTCTTTAGCAATCATATGTATGTATTTATTTATTTATCTAAATTGACAAAAAGGTGTTTACACTTATGGCACACAACATGGTGTTTTGTGGCACAGATGTGTACATTATGTAATGGCCAAACCAAGCCAGACGCCACGGGCATCACCTCACACAACCTTCTCACTGGTGAGAACACTTAAAATCTGCTCTTTTCAGTTTTCAAGTATATGATACATTGTTATTAACTATAGCTATGTTGTTGTACTATCTCTCCCTCTTTTTTATTTCAGATTAATGAGAGAGTACAAACAATTAGGTTACAATGTTTGCATTTGTTAGGCGGAGTTCCTGTTGTGCTCCTGTCCTGCCCCCAGGACCTGTGCCACGTACCCTCACAGTGTGCCTATTAGATGGGAGCTCACCCATCCTCCTTCCTCTTTCCCTCTCCCCCCTCCTCCCTTCTTGAATTTAATTGTGCTTTCCTCTTGTATAGATTTGTATTTGTTCATCTATTAGTTTCATATTAGTATTGAGTACACTGGATACTTGTTTTTCCATCCTTGAGATACTTAGGAGGATGTTCTCCGAATCCATCCAGGTAAATACAAAGGATGTAAAGTCTCCACCTTTCTTTTTTTTAATTTCAGATTAATACGACACTATAAATGATTAGGTTATATTTTTTGCATTTTTATGTAAAATCCAAGTTGTAGCTGAGCCCTTCACCCGGGGGGTATGCCATATTCCCCTACATAGTTCCCATTAGGTGAGAACTTATCAATCCCTCTCTTACCTCCCCCCTGCCCCCATTTGATTTGATTTTAATTGTGTTTTTCTCTCATGTGGGCATAACCATCTACTGGTTTCATATTAATATTGAGTACATTGGATACTTGCTTTTCCATTGTTGTGATACTTTACTAAGGAGAATGTTCTCCAACCCCATCCAGGCTAATATGAAAGATGTAACGTCTTCATCCTTTTTTATGGCTGAATCTGTCTCTTAAAATTATTTATTGTGTCCTCTTAAAATTTTGTATATTTGTGAACATCAAAGAATACAATCAGCCCTCTCCTCCAGCCTCTGGCCACCACCACTCTCCTCTCCACTTCCATGCAGACATTATGTTATGTTGCCTGTGTAATTTGGATCATGTGGCTTTTCTCTTTCTGTAGCCTGACTTATTTCCCTTAGCATCATACCCAGCAGAGTCATTTGAGTTATAGAAAATTCAAGCTTTCCTTCCTTTTAAGACTGGTTGGTATTCTGTTATGTTTACATTCCATATATCCTTTCTTCATCTGTCAATGGACACAGGTTGATTCCTCTTATGAATAATACCACAGTAAGCATGGTGGTGCAGGTGTCTCTTTGACTTCTGGTTTCATTTTCCTTGGATGTGTATTAGTAGTGAAATCACTGAGTAATATAGTAGGCATCATGTTTTAGAATCAATAGTAGTACATAACCCAAAGGGCTGTACTAAGAAATAAAATAATCCTTGGAGGCCAGGCACAATGGCTTATGCCTATAATCCTAGCACTCTGGGAGGCCAAGGTGAGTGGACCCCTTGAGCTCAGGAATTTGAGAACAGCCTCAGCAAAAGTGAGACCTCATCTCTACTGAAAATAGAAAAGTTAGCCCAGCATTGTAGTGGGCACCTATAGTCCCAGGTACTTGGAAGGCTGAGGCAGGAGAATCACTAGAGCCCAGGACTTTGAAGTTTGGAGGAGTTATGATGATGCCCCAGCACTCTACCCAGGGCAGAGTGAGACTGTGTGTCAAAAAATCATTCTCCTCCTCCTCATCATCATCCTTGGAAAACACTCATATCAGTGCACAGTACATAGAGTTTTGTTGACCTAAAGGGGAAAAAAAGAGCATATACTCAATAGGTTCTTCACTAACATATATTTCAACATATGTGTCCCTTTATTATTTAACATTTGAATCCATGATACTTGCTATGCAAAGGGAGAACAAAATCCAGGAAGTTGGTTCCTCTTACTGACGTGTCATGGGCAGACATTATTTTCTTCTACAAAAATGATGTGGCTTGTTGTTGAAAAGCTACACAGAAAAGCATGGCAAAGGCAGGAAAGAAATATCAAGGAAGCAAGCTATACCCCTTTTCAGTACAAAGCCATTGTGAACTCTGGCACCCAGCACCACAGGAAACCCAATTTACCTGTTCCATGAAAATCCCCCTAGTTGAAGGATGAGGAGTAAATTTCACACTTAAAAGTGTATTTGTCTTTTTTTTTTCCTTCAGCCTCACCTTTCCTTTTATGTTGCTCTGGCTTTTCAATTTCTCTGCATATCCTCCCAGAAAAGAGTAAAAATAAATCTTAAAAAAAAATGAGAAAGAGAAAAGAAACCCAGATACAACATTTAAGGTTAAAGGATAAATTGTACAATGGAATTAAAGAATTCAAAAGAGATCTTAACTCACTTCCTCAAAGCATTGAAACTTGCATTTGAAGTTGTCCTATGCATTAAAGGATACAGAATTTCACCACAGTGAATGACCATTGGAAAATGGGTGAAGAGAGTACTATAATTTAATTCCTTTTTATTGTATTTAACTTTACTGTGGTAGATGCTAGTGATTATGTCTGAGAGAGTCATATTGAGGGCTTCTAAGCTGCTGGTCTGATTCATTTCTTCATCTATGTGGTCATTATTTAACTACCTTTGTAATCCCTTTGTATAATCCATCAAGCTCCACAAATAATTTTTGTACCTTTCTTTAGATATCACATACTTTGATTAAAAGTTTACATTAAAACTGGGCTCAGGGGGGTGGAGCCAAGATGGCGGACTGCAGCCAGCTTTTTACAGAAGCTCCCATCCAGAAGGAGGCTGAAAGGACAGAAGCTTAGCAAATTAGCTGATGGTTTGGAGCAGAGACAAGAGAGAAGATTGAAGAGCGAACTTCAACCTTCCTGAGGAGAGCTGCAACCCTGAAATTACAACCAAAAGGTACAAAATCCACCACCAAGCAGACGGGAGTCCCCTCCCCCACAACAAGGGCTCGCAGTTTACTCCATGCAAACAAGCGAGCAGAGTTCAAACTTCCTCCCACTCTATTCCATGGGAGAGACCCCCTAAAAACTGGACCTCCTACCCCTGCTGGCATGCCATGGCACCCTCCGGCCAGACATAAAACTGTAAAACTGTATAAATCTGTATATATTCCCCACCTGCAACATTGAACTCCAAGGAGTCTCCGCCCACCCACTCCAAGATCTGGAGGTTTATTACCTATGGAGTCCTGATTCTTGGGCATCTCCTTGAGAGAAGTGGAGGGGGAAAGGGCTGGTGCTGTTCTGTGCTGACTGTGGTGCGGGCATGAGGAGAGGAGAGTCAGCTCGGGGGACGCCAGTGCAGAAACGGTGGCATCCCAAGCTGCACGCCATCCTGGACAGCAGCCACAGGCAGGGCGCACTTAACTTTCTTGGGTGGAGCCCCAGCCCTCAGGGGGCTAATGCGACTGAAACAAAGGCAGTGGGCAGGCAGAGGCTAGAATTGACACCTGAGTTTAAAGCCGAATGCAACCTCTGATTTACAGAGAAATCTAGCCAGACAGAAGCCTAATTTAAACATGCAAGACCCCCCTGCTGAACTCAGATTTCTGGCTGATTTTGCCAGGTAAACCCCGGGAGCAGCGGCCTACTGGAGTAAATAGGGCCACAGACCTGGGGGATTATGAGTGACTGGGTGCAAGGTGGGGAAGGATGTATTAACCTTCCCAAACTAACCCATTTGCCAGGTGGGTCCCTTTGCCCTCGCGGAGCACTGGAGCAAGTTATATCTGAACTGCAAGCAGACCCCTCTTATCTAGCTCCCAGAGACATTTGAAATCTTCCACCTGAAACGGGTGCTGACTGGGACAACTGATTTGGACCCCTCAAACCTGGTAGACCACCCAAGGACTATTAAAAGGGGCACCCCGGGTGTATGGTTGAGGGAAGGTTTGAACTATATAAAACTGTATATATTCTCCACCTGCAACATTGAACTCTGAGGAGTCCCCACCCACTCACTCCAAGATTTGGAGAGAAATCTAACTGGACAAAAGACTAATTTAAACCCTCAAGGCCCCCCTGCCGAACTCAGATTTCTGGCTGATTTTGCCAGGTAAACCCCGGGAGCAGTGGCCTACTGGAGTGAAGAGGGTCTCGGACCTGGGGGACCACGAGTGACTGGATGCAAGGTAGGGAAGGAAGTATTAACCTTCCCAGACTAACCCAGTTGCCGAGTGGGTCCCTTTGTCCTCACGGAGTTGGGCGGGCCCCAAAACTGCTTGCTAGAGTTGAACGCCTCACGGGTAGCAGGATCCTGCTCTGGGCAGACCCAGTACTGCTCGTTAGGGCCACAGACATGCTGCAGGCCTCCTGCAGGCAGAGGTGGACAAATCCTCCAGTCCAGGTAGACCCAAAACAGCTTGCAAGAGACATACACCCCACGGGGGTGGTGTTACCCCCTCCAGGCTCCCAAGCTGGGTGGGCCTAGAACTGCTTGCTAGAACCAGGCTCACCCTGCAGGTGGTGGTGGAGGGGTCTACCACTCTTGGAGGGCCCAGAACTGTTTGCTAGAGCCACATACGTCCCTCAGACAGAGATGGAGGGGTCCCCAGCTCGGGGCTCCCGCACTAGGAGGGCACAGATCGGCTTGCTAGCGCTGCACGCGTGCAACAGGCGATGGTAAAGTAGTCCCCCGCTTCACCCCAGCTACTCTGGTGGGGCTGAACTAGGACTGATCTGGTCGCTCGCGTACCCTGCACTACCGCTACCATTCCCTTACCCTCTGGCAGCTCCAGGGTGCTGAATTAGGACTGATCTAGCCACTACAGTTCCCCTGTTCCACCAGTTGTCCCAGAGGGGCCGAACTGGAACTGATCTGGCTGCTGCCAGTTTTCTGCCCCCCGGTTGCCCGGCAGGCTGAACAAGGTTTAATCCGGTCAAGCACACTCCTGTGCAGCTGCTGCTGTTCCAGTGCACCCCGGCTGCCCCAGCACCCGAGAACAGGGAGAAGACAACAGACATGCTCTGCATGTCTCTCTGGGCAACCAGAAGAAGCCATCAACTGAACGGTTCTGATAAGGCCTCCAAACAAGGTAAACTCAGCATGGGGCGGAACCAGTGGAAAAACTCTGGCAACTCAAATAACCTGAGTAGATCAACTCCTCCAAGGGAAAATAGGGAAGACACAATTGAAGACCCCATCCACAAGCAAATGGCTGGGATGTCAGAAATCGAGTTCAGAATGTGGATAGCAAATAAGATTAACTGACTGGAAGAAACGAAGGAATTAGGAGCTCAAGAAATTATTCAAAAGATTTCTCAAGAAATTATTCAAAAG
>NW_003852456.1:10846765-10851291 GCF_000181295.1 Otolemur garnettii
AGGAGACTCGCTTGAGCCCAGGAGTTGGAGGTTGCTGTGAGCTGTAATGCCACGGCACTCTACCCAGGGGGACAGCTTGAGGCTCTGTCTCACAAAAAAAATAAAAATTAGCAAATAATACAATTTTATCCCATGCTTCCCTGCAGTTGTATACTGCAATTAGCTTACAACAGCTGTATATGGGGGAGGGAAGATTAATACTTCTCTTTAACTGGCCATATAAAATACCTAAATGTGTGTGTGGATGTTGACATTTTTGGAATATGTGTTCTTGTGTGAGTCAATAAATTGTATAGTAGGAGAGTTTTCAATGGTCCTGTTTTACAGACACATTTTTCAAATCTGTTTTTCTTATTTTATCCTCTGTGAAAGTAAACATATACCACTAAATCTCAACTCAGAGGACATTATGCTGCAGGAAGCTGAGATATCAAAATCCGTCTGAATTTCTTTCTGTTGATTCAACAGTATAAAATATGGACATCATGCTGTCCAGGACAGTGAGTAGTAAGCATGTTCATTACTATCTGTTTTTAAAAGTCAGTTATCTTAGAAGTTATTTATTTGTCAACGTTGTGGATATTGTGGTTTATTTCTCTGATTAATGTCAAAATTTCCCCCTATAGTGAAGAGGGGCCGATGTGCCCCAAATTCCTGATAGACAGTAGGTAGAATGTTTGGTTTCTGAAATCCAAGAATTACACCACACAGGCCTCATTTACTCTGAAGCTCAATGCCCTTCCTCATGAGCTCTGTCCATCCTGGAGCATCATTTTCCTGGGTCTTTACCTCTCTCGCTTCTTCCTTGAAAACTATTGCCAACCACCTGCTGTAGGAAGTCTTTTGGATTTCCTGGTTAACCCAGCTCTAGCAGAGCAGTTTATCAATAGAAAGGTGGCAAAGGTTAGTTTTCTCACCTGCAGGTGTTTGTGAAGTGAAAAAATGTCAGTTGTGACTGTTAACACACAGAGAGGAAACTGCTATCCGGGCTTGCTAGTAGTCAGAAGCTGTCTAGTGGTAGTAGACATTCTCAAAGCCTATTAATTGTTTGAATTATTTAAGGGAACTAAGAAAAGAAAAGGAAAAAAAAGAAGGGAGGCAGGAAGAAAGGAAAGGGGAGGGTTACACTAGCTCAGCAGGGCTCATGAGTCTCGAAAGGCAGGGCTAAGGTCATGATGCAAATTCCTGTGTGCCTGATCCCAGAAAATCAGTAGCTTATTGTTGGCCAACAAGCTAATTTCATTCTGAAACTAAAATACTTTTTCAAAATTAAGACTAAACCATAAAAAGTCATAGCAGAGGAAAGGGAAAGAAGTAAGTAGATCCTAAAGTATGAATCACGCATATCTTGAGTTATCCATTTTTAAAGGTTAATCCCTGTGTTGAACTAGAAATCCTTGTCTTTTAATTTTTATTCCAACAATCCCTTTGTAACTGTATAAGCCAGGTTCCAAAGGTTTTGGCCAAGTGGGCAATTGTGTAAGAAAACTCTAGGTCCTTGGAACCATACTGAAAACAAATTTTAATCATACACTCCAATAAATAAAAAATAGATAATGTCTAGAAAAAGAAAAAGGGAAAGATTAACCAAAATTGGGAACAATCAGAATTTGTGTTGCACAGAAAATTTGGCTGGAAAAAGAGGACCGAAATGGTATGTGATTGATGATTTCACATATTAGGTCCAATGTGGCAGTAATGCAGGCCAGCTTCATCCCATTCCATTGGTAATTTTGGAAGTATCTGAGCCATGCAGCAGCAGGAAGCAGGGCCTCCGAGAAAAAGGCACCCTTGTCATTGGCTATGTCCAACCATGGCCCCAGAGACTATCTCAGTCAGGGCATTGGATGGGAGAGACTTGGATAAGTCACTTGAAAAAATTTCTTCAGATTTTTAGATTCTATAAAATGTACTGTACTATAAAGACATGACAAAACACCTCCCTATTTCTTTACTCTTTCATTGTTTCCCATAACAGAGCCAGCAGAGCAGGTAAGAAGGTATCTGGACATGAATAGCAGAGTGTATTTTGACATATTTTCGAGGGAGCTAAAGTCTACAATGCTTAAAACAGAATAAATGCTAAAATCAAATTGAGAAAATAAAATAGCCAGGTCAACTTCTCATAAAAACTAAACTATTGTGTTTGATATCTTACTAATTGTCTGCCTTTTTACTGGTTACAGAGGTGATTACAATTCTAAGTCTTTGGGGGGCGGGGGTTGTGACAGAGTTTCACTGTGTTCTCCTGGGTGGAGTGCTATGGCATCACCATAGCTCACAGCAACCTCAAATTCCTGGGCTCAAGTAATCCTCCTGCCTCAGCCTCCCTAGTAGCTGGGACTACAGGCACAAACCACCACACCTGGCTATTTTTTCTATTTTTAGTAGAGACCTTGGGGTCTCCTCTTGCTCAGGCTAGTCTTCAACTCCTGAGCTCCAGCAGTCCACCCAACTCGGCCTCCCAGAGTGCTAGAAAGATGGGGGTGAGACACTGTGCCTGGCCAGTCTTTGATTTTTAATTTTTTACTTCCAGTTAACATGAGGGTACATACAATTAGGCCACATTGCTTGCATTTATAAGGCAAAGTCTAAGTTGTAGTTGTGTCCATCACACTCCTGTGTTCCCACTAGGAAGAAACCCACTGGCCCCTCTTCTCACTCCTGGCTTCTTGGATTCAATTGAGTTTTCTCTCATGTGAACATGTTGTTAATCTACAAGTTTCAAGTTAATACTGAGCACATGTACTGCCTGTCTTTTCATTGTTGTGATACTTTGCTCAGGATCCTGTTCTTTAAATCCTTCTACGTCAGTGATTCTCAACCTTCCTAATTGCCACATTGTTACAAATGGAAAAAAGGGGTCAAGACCCACAGGTTGAAATCTAAGTTGTAACGAAGGATACAAAATCTCCATCTTTTTATGGCTGAATAGTATTCCATGGTATACATAGAGTATCCCTAAAAGTTTGTGTTAAATTTTAAATTCTAAACTATTTCAAATTGCACATGAACTTTATGGACACCGTGTGTGTGTGTGTGTGTGTGTGTGTGTACATATGTTACAAAAATTTATTCATGATGGATTTAAATCTAAGGCACAAAACTATAAAAGAAATCTGGAAGAAAGTATGGGAAGGACTCTTAGTGACCTCAATCTTGGGAAAGTCTTAACAGGTCCCAAAATATTTATATAAATATTTGTTTAAAAAAAAAAAAAGATGAGTTTAAATGATTCGAGACTTATTTGTTCTATATAACATACTAACTCTGGCACTATTTCCCCTTTTTTGTGGTTGTGAAAGGAGTATCTATAGACCACTTTGAAAAGAAAAAAGTACAATGAGATCTAAAAACTGAACTAATTGGCCCAGGGAGGGAAAGTAGGTGGGTCCCATGGTGTGGATGTGCACCTTGTTGAGGCTGGGGGTGCCTATAGGGATGTGTCTTTTAGTTTAATTCAATAGGTGATTGAGCCTTTAAAGGATGGAGGATATAAAGCTGAATGAGCTATATTATTTTCCCACCCACACCTACTGCCTAGTGGGAGAACCAATAAATGACCTTAGCTTTGCAGGGTGGTAAGATGGGCACTGGAGCAGGAAGAAGCCCATCACACTGCTGAGGATTGCGAGGAGGGCATGTGCTCAGAAGGAAGGCCAGTCAGGGGAAACCTCATGGGAAATGTGAGATTCCAGCTCCCACTTCAGAAGAGTGACTTCATGTTGGCTGGAGGTAGAGCAATGAAAGATTCTGGGGGTGGGACAACTAGAGATATTCAACAGTCCAATACCTGCAGATACCTTTGCTTCCCTAAGAAAACACCTAGACAGATGAGGTGAGCAGGTGAGCAGGTGAGCAGGTGAGTAGAGTACAACCAGACAAGCTACCAGCTAGGAGAGCAAGGTGGGAGCCAAGGCTGATGGACATGGGGTAACTGGAGGTGAACCAAGACCATGAGTAGGTGGGAAGCACACTGAGAAATCGTCTAAAACTCACCATTTTTTTATCTATTTTATTTTTATTTTTTAATTGTTTTTTATTAAATCATAACTTTGTATATTGATGCATTTATGGGGTTCAGGGTACTGCTTCAATATACAATGTGAAATGCTTACATTGAACTAAGTAACACATTCTTCACAATTATGCTCATATCTCAGTGGTTTTGAAATATACCATTGCATCATGCACATTAGGTGAGGTTTCCCTGAATACCCTCCTGCCTCCCACATCCCCCCTCCCCTCTCTCTCCCTTTCCCTTCTACTTTCTGGACTATAGTTATGTTTTGCCATTCGTATGAGTGTGTAGGTGGTTATATATTGATTTCATAGTAGTATTAAGTACATTGGATACTTTTTTTTCCACTCTTGAGATACTTTACTGAGAAGAATAAGTTCCAGGGCCATCCAGGTAAACATAAAAGATATGAAGTCTCTATAATTCTTTATGGCTGCATAGTATTCCATGGTGTACATATACCACAATTTGTTAATCCATTCATGGGTTGATGGGCACCTGGGCT
>NW_003852456.1:10851422-10852765 GCF_000181295.1 Otolemur garnettii
GATTGAATGGTAGGTCAATTTTTAGTTCCTTGAGAGTTCTCCAAACTTCTTTCCAAAAAGGTCATATTAGCTTACATTCCCACCAACAGTGTAGAAGCATTCCTTTCTCTCCACATCCACGCCAATATCTGTGCTTTAGGAATTTTGTGATGTGGGCTAATCTTACTGGAGTTAGATGATCTCTCATATTGGTTTTGATTTCACTGATAATTAAGGATGATGAGCATTTTTTCATGTGTTTGTAGGCCATGCTCCTGTCTTCATTAGAGAAGTTTCTGTTCAAGTCTCTTTCCACATAGAAATAGGATTATTTATTCTTTTCTTATTGATTGGTTTGAGTTCTCTATAGATTCTAGTTACTAGACTTTTGTCAGACACATAACCTGCAAGACTTTTCTCCCGTCCTGAAGGTTGTCTGTTTGCTTTACTTTACTGTGCTCTTGGCTGTGCAAAACCTTTTTACTTTGATCAGATCTCAGTAATGTATTTTTGGTGTTGCTTCAATTGCCTGGGGAGTCCTCCTCATAAAATATTCTCCCAGGCCAATTTCTTCAAATGTTTTCCCTGCACTCTCTTCTAATATTTTTATAGTTTCACGTCTTAAGTTTAAATCTTTTATCCAGTGAGAATCAATTTTTATTAATGGTGAAACATGTGGGTCCAGTTTCAGTCTTCTACAGGTCACCAGCCAGTTCACCCAGCACTATTAAATAGGGAGTCTTTCCCCCACTGAATATTTTTGATAAACTCATCAAAGATCAAATGGCGATAAGTATCAGGGTTCATCTCTTGATTCTCTATTCTGTTCCATAAATCTACAGCTCTGTTTTGTGCCAGTACCATGCTGTTTTGAACACTATAGATTTATAGTATAGTCCAAACTCTGGTAAGGTGATACCTCCTAATTTGTTCTTATTTCTGAGTAATGTATTTGCTATTTGAGGTTTTTTATTTTTTTTATTTTTTTTTGACTTTTTTTATTAAATCATAGCTGTGTACATTAATACAGTCATGGAGTACATTGTGCTGTTTTTATATACAATTTGAAATATTTTCATCAAAATGGTTAACATATCCTTCATGTCATTTTCTTAGTTATTTATATTCTACATTTAGAAAGATTCACATGTACCCTTATAAAATGAACCATAGGCATGATCTCACCAATATTCCATATAAAATGAAGTACTATTTTTTCAAGTTCTTTAAAGTATCACAATGGTGTTTCAAGAAGGATTGCAATAAATCTGTAGATTGCTTTGGGTAGTATGGACATTTTAACAATGTTGATTCTTCCCAGCCATGAGCATGGTATGTTTTTCCATTTGTTAACATCTTCAGCT
>NW_003852456.1:10853149-10855452 GCF_000181295.1 Otolemur garnettii
GTTGAGTCCCTGGGATTTTCCAGGGATAGGATCATATCATCAGTGAAGAGTGAGAGTTTGATCTCCTCTGACCCTATTTGGATACCCTTGATCACCTTCTCTTGCCTGATTGCGAAGGCTAAGACTTCCATTACTATGTTGAATAGCAGTGGAGACAGTGGACATTCTTGCCTCATTCCTGATCTGAGTGGAAATGTTTTCACTTTTACACCATTCAATATGATATTAGCTGTGGGTTTGCTGTAGATGGCCTCTATTAGTTTAAGAAATGTCCCTTCTATGCCAATTTTCTTAAGTGTTCTGATCATGAAAGGATGCTGCATATTAAAGGCTTTTACTTCATCAATTGAGAGAATCATATGGTCTTTGTTTTTGAGTTTATTGATGTGATGTATTATATTTATAGATCTGCGTATGATGAACCAACCCTGTAACCCTGGAATAAAACCAACTTGATCATGGTGTATAATTTTTTTGATGTATTGTTGAATTCTGTTTGCTAAGATCTTACTGAATATTTTTGCATCAATATTCATTAATGATATTGGTCTGTAATTTTCTCTGTTGGATCCTTCCCTGGTTTGGGGATAAGGGTGATATTTGCTTCATAGAATGTGTTGGGAAATATTCCTTCTTTTTCTATGCTTTGGAAAGCATTGTATAATATAGGTACTAGTTCCTCTTGAAAGGTTTGATAGAACTCGAATGCGAAGACATCTGGTCCTGGACTTTTCTTTTTAGGGAGATTTTGTACTGTTGATGCTATTTCAGTGGTTGATATAGGTCTATTCAAGGTTTCTAATCCTTTCTGGTTGAGTCTAGGAAGGTGGTGTGCTTCCAGGTATCAGTCCACTTCCTTCAGATTTTCATCATTCTGGAAATAGAGATTTTTGTAGTAATCATTCAGGATTTTTTGAATTTCTGAAGTGTCTGTTGTTATTTTTCCTTTATTGTTTCTGATAGATGATATTAGAGATTTTACTTTTCTGTTTCTGGTTAGGTTGGTCAAAGATTTATCAATTTTGTTAATCTTTTCCAAAAAACCATCTTTTGTTTTGTTGATCTTCTGAATGATTCTTTTGTTTTCAAGTCCATTGAATTCTGCCCTAATTTTGGCTATTTCTTTTCTTCTGCGTGGTTTGGGTTTGGAATGTTCTTCCTTTTCCAGTTGCTTGAGATGACCCGTTAGGTTGTTGACTTCCTCTCTTTCTCTTTTCTTGATGAAGGCTTCCAATGCTATAAATTTCCCTCTTAGGACTGCCTTTGCAGTGTCCCACAGGTTTTGATAATTTGTGTCTTTGCTATCATTTTGTTCCTAAAATTTGGTGATTTCCTTCTTAATCTCATCTTTGACCCAGCTATCATTCAGCCTAAGATTATTTAGTGTCCATGACTTCATTTGAGTATGAAGATTCCTGTTGCTGTTGAGTTCAATTTTTATTCCATGGTGGTCCGAGAAGATACAAGGAATAATTTCTACACTTTTAAATTTGCTGAAGTTAGACTTTTGTGTCCTAGGATATGATCTATTTTGGAGGATGACCCGTGGGCTGATGAGAAGAATGTATATTCAGTTTTATTAGGGTGAAATGTTCTGTAGAGGTCTGTAAAGTCCATTTGTTCTAGGGTCAGGTTTAAGGCTAATATTTCTTTGTTTAGTTTCTTCTTGGAAGATCTATCCAAAACTGTCAAGGGGGTGTTAAAATCTTCAACTATTATAGTCCAAGAAGATATCAAGCTGTTCATATCCTTTAGGGTCTGCTTTGTGAATTGAGGAGCATTCTAGTAGTGTGCATAAATGTTAATTATTGAAATCTCTTCATGTTGGGTGTTTCCCGTGACAAATACGTAGTGACCTTCCTTATCTTTCTTTATGTTTGTTGGTTTAAAGTCAATTGTACCTGCTACGAAAATTGCAACTCCTGCTTTTTTCTGATTTCCATTTGCCTGTAATATACAAGACCATCCCTTCACCCTGAGTCTATTTTTATCCTTTAAGGTAAGGTGAGATTCTTGTATACAGCAGATGTCCAGTCTGAGTTTATGTATCCAGTCAGCCAACCAGTACCTCTTTAGAGGACAATTTAAACCATTCACATTAATTGAGAGAATTGATGAGCCTGGTTGTGTTTTGGGTATCGTGTTTTTCAGATGTCCAGTGGACATTTTTAATCCTTTCACCACTGTGGAAGTTGGGTTTTGTTCAAAAAATTTCTGGGTGAGTTTACTTTGGAGGTAGAGCATTGCACTGGTCGTTGTGGGATGGGTCTGAGAATATCCAGGAGAGCTGGTTTAGTTATGGT
>NW_003852456.1:10856066-10864575 GCF_000181295.1 Otolemur garnettii
TTTATTTGGATTGAGTCTTACTAGGGTTCTGAAACTGTCTGCTATCTGAAGTTCTGAATCTCTTGCAATGTTTGGGAAATTCTCCTCCAAAATCCCTTGGAGTAGAACATCTGTACCTTTAGGACCATCCTCTTCTCCTTTGGGAATTCCTATAAGATGAATGTTTGATCTTTTGGAGTGATCCCACAACTCCTTCAGGAAATGATCAGTTTTTGCTCTCCATTTGTCTACCTCATCGAGTGTTTGGGAACGTTCAAAAGCTTTGTCTTCAGTTTCAGACATCCTTTCTTCTGCCTGGCCAATTCTGTTACCGAGGGATTCTACTGTATTTTGGAGCTCCTCAGCTAACTTTTTCATTTCCTTGAACTCTGCTATCTCTTTTCTCATTATGTCCATATCTTTGGTGACTTGGGCTTTGAATTCATTAATTTCTTGAGACAACTTTAGAACTACTCTTTGGAATTCAATTTCCATCTTTTCTTCTATTCCATTTATCTTATTTGCAATCCATATTCTAAATTCAGTTTCTGGCATTGCTGCCATTTCTCTATGCATGGCATCTTCAGTTGTATCTCCTTTGTCATTCTTTGGGGAGGAGGGGGTTGATCCTCTCTGGTTATTCATGTTGCCAGAGTTTTTTTCCACTGTTTGGTTATTAGAACTGGTAGGGTGATTGAATTGGGGTTCCCAGGTAGTAGAGATAGCCCCTCACCAAAGCTCTAGGCTTTGTAGTTGTGGCTTATCCCCTACAACCTTACAA
Organism: Otolemur garnettii; assembly: GCF_000181295.1. NCBI lineage: Eukaryota > Metazoa > Chordata > Mammalia > Primates > Galagidae > Otolemur > Otolemur garnettii. The sequence goes on from NW_003852456.1 coordinate 10,856,827, forward strand.
AGGCCCCTTTCAGAGTTTTGGCTGGAGACTCTGAGGACCTACTTGGTGAGATAGTGCAGGCTAGTTCTGTTTTGATATCAGCCAACCTCTACCCTCTCCTAAGAAACCACCCTCTTAGATTTAAATCTCGACTGTGAAGAGATACAAACAGCTGTGGCGCCCAGCCCCCACCCTTCAGTTCTTTTCCACTACAGAACTTCCAAGGTCAACCTCAGAATGTCCCAGAGTAGACAGCCCCAGACACGGGTTCCAACCAAATTGCATCTGGCAGTGCAAACCCTGTCCAACAGAGATGGATTCAAGGACAGTTCAAAGCAAAGGGATTCAAAGCACAATTGTAGCCAGGGATCCATACTCCCACCTGTCAGACTCAGTCCACACTATTGTGTGCTTCTTTGCTCACAGGCCCAGCTGGAACCAGGGACAACGCCCCCACCCACCAGTCTCAGTGCACACACAGCTAGCCTCTGGAGTAGGGTCTGAAGTAGTGCCTCCCAAACCAGTTGGAGTCAGGAGACCATGCTCCCACCTGCCAATCTCAGTCCACTGCCTGACAAGCCTCTGTTAGAGTCAGGGCACCGCACTCCACCTGCAGGTCTCAGTCCTCACCTGATAAGCCTCTGCTTATCAGCCCTGCTGGAGATAGTGGGCCACTCCCTAGCCCTTGGTTCACGCCCAGTAAGCCACTGCTGGAGGATTCTGTTGGAATCAGGGGACCACACCCTTGTTCTCAGGTTGTAGTCCAAACCTATCAAGCTTCTGCTCACAGGCCCAGCAGGTGCTGGGGACCAGCACTGTCTGCTGAACTCAGTCCACATGGATCAATGACTTTCCCACTATGGGAGCCATCAGGGGTGGAGGTTCTGCACCCTATCTCTCCAGACACAACCCAAACCAAGGGTCAACACTACCACTGGCTGGGCATAGTTATAACAAGGGGACTGCTCCTCCCAATGAGTGTCCCTTTCTTCCCACACCCTCTTTCTTCCCTGTTAGTCACAGATTCTGTCCTGATCATTGGCAGTCCACATTATGCCCCGTTCTCTCAGGACAAAACCAAATACTCTGTCCTCTGCAGGGGAAAGAACTTCAGACCACTATGCAAGGGGGAAAGGGTGGACTGAGAGTTTGGACTTGTGGGGGAAAATATCTGTTCAATTTTATGCCTGGTGGGGTGATGTCTAGGTTCATAAGTGGAACCTCCCTGGAGAAAGAGACCTGGAATTTAGTGACTCTCTCCAGTGAGGTAAAATGAGAGGTCTTTTGTTCCCTGCTCATTTGCAGATTGCCTGTGGCAAGTCCCCTGCTTGGGGGAGGGGTTTCCCATCCTCTAATCGATAGGCTTTGTACCTGTAATTTGTTTTCTTGAATGCTCTTCCTTGGAGTTACAGCTTGCCCAACTTCCTTCTTGGCTCTGCTCCCCATATTTGGCTTCATAGAGTCTGATTCCATCCAGTTTTTCTTCCTCTGCTCAGGGAGCCTCTGCCAAAGGTTACTTCTAGTCAGCCATCTTCCCAGAATTCCAAAATTGCCATTTTTATGCAGCTTTCTCTGCTGCCTTTAGACACCCAGGTGGCAGGTTCTAGTAGCGCTGCCTGTGAGCTGCTAGAAAAGCCCCATATCAATTGGCCTGTTTGCTTTTTGCATGAATTTTATAAAACTGCAGGAATTTCTGAGGAAATGGAAGTTTGATGAGTCCTACTTTTCTGCATGTGGAGAATAAGATGATTTTTAGCAGGAAAGAAAGTCAATGATGTTAACCATGTCTCGTGCTATGTTAATGATTATGTACAATAATAACAAGTAAAAAAGTAATAGGAAAACAATTCTTGATTGCCAAGAAGAAGTGTCCTTAGACAATGAGCATATATATTCTCTCTTCTTGATTTCTACACTTGAGGGAATGTATCTTCCAGGGACATACCACTGGGCCAAAGTCTAAGCCACTAGATCTTCTAAAAGGTGTAAAAATGAGAATGATTTGGGACAGAGTGATTAATTGTGCAAACTGAAAGCAAATATGCAATTCCAAGATTAGACTAGAGAATGGAGGTAATTATCCCTCTGCACATTCAAGAAGGTCAGTATTTTTTTCTGGAGGTAAGATGGAAAATTAAGTTATATGGACAACAAATCTCTTTTTATGATGTTGAGTTTTCTTTGAACTTCTTTTCTGTTTTCCAACTAGTGAAGATAATTGGAAAGGTTGTTTCAATGCTTCTTATGTGTCAATTTTGCTTGCAAAAACAAAGCAGGTCAAAAATGCAAATATAGCATTCTGCTTTGATGCAAAGACAGGAAATAACATAAGCAATTATCTGACAAATGGCAGCTGTTTAAACTGCAGGATACTAAACTGGTATCTTAGCAGGGTGTCATTATCCATAGGCCATTAAAAGTTTGTTTCTTTATTATTTCATTTTTATTGTCTTTGGTTTGAAAAAGAGAAAGATAAACTCCCAATTGACGGCTTTGTTGCTTTCAATGATATGAATGTTCGTTACTCTATTGCTAAAAAGTGTCTTGTTATTTGATTAAAGTTCTTAAAAGATTAATCCCAACTGTTTTATTATTTGTGTTTAGAGATAAAATTGCTTGAATATGTGTGTGCATGTATGTGTTCGTCTAATAGCAAGCTGAATTTTTATGTTTAAATTCTTGTTAAAAATTATCTTCATTGGCTGAGCTTGGTAGCTCATACCTGTAATCCCAACACTCTGGGAGGCTGAGAAGAGAGGATGCTTGAGCTAAGGAGTTCAAAATCAACCTGAACAAGTGAAAGACTTTCTCTACTAAAAAAAAGAAAAAAACTAGCCAGGCATTTTGGTGGGTGCCTATAGTCCCAGCTACTCGGGAGGCTGAGGCAGGAGGATCACTTGAGATCAAGAGTTTGAGGTGACTGTGAGCTATGATGTCATGGCCCTCTACCCAGTGTGATAGCATGAGACTCTGTCTCAAAAATAAAAAAATTATCTTCATGATTCCTAGAAATTGGTGATTTATGGAAAAGTTTGATTTTCCCAGTCTATTTTGGATATGATTGGCATCTCAGGACAAAACATACTTCATGTATACAGTTTTGTTTGTCCATGTGGAAGGGAGTAAGTAAGTGGCGGTAAAGATAGCAGAATGACATAGTAGGTGAATTGCATTTTTTTTTTTTTGAGACAGAGTCTCATTCTGTTGCCCTGGATATAGTGCCATGGTGCCGTCATAACTCACAGCAACCTCCAACTCCTGGGCTGAAGTGATCCTCCTGCCTCAAGCCTCCTGAGTAACTGGGAGTCCAGGTGCCCATCACCATACCCAGCTAAATCTTTTATTTTTAGTAGAAACAGGGTCTCACTCTTGCTCAGGCTGGTCTTAAACTCCTGAGCTCAAGGGATCCTCCCACCTCAGCCTCCTAGAGTGCTGGAATTACAGCCCTGAGCCATCTGTGGCATGACACCATGGCACTCACCATGCCTGGCCTGGTGAGTTACTTTTTGATGCTCCTATTTACTCCTCTTTTTTCACTCTCAAGTTCCATCTCTCTGTTACATTCTGAGTCTTCAGTATCTTGCTAATTGCTATCCACTCTTCCCTGGAGAGAAATGGTAATTACTTGCAGGTTTGTGAACACCAATTGATGCCTTTAGCTCATCATTTTCTTTGACCTGGTAGTTACCAGATTAGAACAAAATATGTACACATAGCATCTTTACTTCCTCCAGATACTTTGCAAGTAATCTCTGATGTACTAGGGGGTTAGCTAGAGAACAGAAGCTAGATGCCAGTATTTGTAGACAGATCTATAATCAAATATCAAGTTTCTGCATCCATAGCATGCCTATTAACAAACCGGCATCAATCTGGGGGCCAATGAGACAGCTTTTTGTTAGTCCTCTCTCTGAAGTGTCACTGAGAAGTCAACTCTCAAAAGGCAGATTAGTTTGGGAGAAAAAGACTTACAAATTTATTTAACATGTACACCTGAGACCTTTGAGGATGAAGACCCAAAGATGCAGGGGAACTTATCCATTTTTATGCTTAGGACAGCCATGCAGAAATATGATCAGACAAAAAGGACATGATCTGGTGCTGACCCACTGAACCTGTCTGTCCAGACTCTTCTTGGTCTTTTGGAGCAGCATCTTTCCTTGTGGTATGGGGCAGGGCCCTCTCTGGAATGGGGGGAAGGTCTTGTGACCTATAGTCAAGCAAAGTTGGCCAGATAATGTCTTTAAGGCTAGAAAGGGGAAAGAAATGTTTGAGTAATATTTTTACATTTTTATAAAAAAAATGCTTATTGTGACTAATCATCAGAGAAATGCAAATCAAAAACACCCTGAGATATCACCTAACCCCAGTAAGAACAGCCAACATCACAAAGTCTCAAAGCTTCAGATGCTGGTGTGGATGCAGAGGAAAGGGAATACTTTTATACTGCTGGTGGGACTGCAAACTAATACAGCCTCTTTGGAAAGAAGTATGGAGAATCCTCAAAGAACTCAAAGTAGATCTTCCATTTGACCCCACAATCCCATTACTAGGCTTCTACCCAAAAGGAAAAAAAGCATGCTATCATAAGGACATTTGCACTAGATTGTTTATCACAGCTCAATTTATAATCACCAAGATGTGGAAACAGCCTATGTGTCCATGAACACATGAATGGATTAATAAACTGTGGTGTATGTACACCATGGAATACTATTCAGCCTTAAAAGAAGACGGAGACTTTACATCTTTTGTGTTAACCTGGATGGAGTTGAAACACATTCTTCTTAATAAAGTAGCCCAAGAATGGAAAAGCAAGTATCCAGTGTACTCAATACTAATATGAAACCAGCAGAAGATCTAATACATGCTCTCACAAGGGAAAAACTCAGTTCAATTCAATTTGGGGGAAGGGAAGAGGAGGGAAGAGGGAAGAGGAAAGAGGGGAAGGGGAGGATTGGTGAGCTCTCACCTAATGGGCACAATGTAAGGGTACTGGCACACCTCCTGGGTGCAGGACACAAGCTCAAGAGGGACTCTACCTAACAAATGCAAACATTGTAACCTAATCATGTGTGCTCTCATATTAATCTAAAATTAAAAAATAAAAAATAAATGTTTTTGTGTTTTATGATTGGCTTGGGGAAAAAAGGGGTTCTGGTTTGCCACTTTGGAGAAGAGGGATTCTACAGGGTGTTGCAAAATTCTCCCCTAAAGTCTCCATACCTACCGACTTATCTTCTGTAATGAATATTTTGCAAATAAAATTACATTTATCTACAATTTCCCATTTTCCCTATGTATGCACAGCAACTTTTGGGACATCCTGTATTTATTAAATCCACAAAGTCACCTAAACAGGGAATGCCCAATTTTGTCTTTCTGTCTTCAGGATTTTGTTATTGCAAGTTGTTTGTTTTCCCATTGTTAAAATGTTTCTGCTGTTTTAACACAGATGCCTATATTAACTCATGGAATATGAAATTTTATCCCAAAAGAAAACTTATCTAGCCATATAAGAAATATAGACTAGGGTGGCGCCTGTGGCTCAAAGGAGTAGGGTGCCAGCCCCATATGCCGAAGGTGGTGGGTTCAAGCCCAGCCCTGGCCAAAAACTGAAAAAAAAAAAAAAAAGAAAGAAAGAAAGAAAGAAAGACTGCCAGAATTTTCTGGCTTTTGCCACTTCTGACTCTACTCAGCTAGACATACTCTTTTCCACCTGTGAATTCAATCTGCCCAGAGTCTGAATTTCATTGTCACCCCAGGTGAGAAATAAAGAGCCTTTGCCTCTGAGTGAAAGATGCTCTTTCTCACCTCATTCCCTGGGTCTGAAACCTGCTCCTCATGGTTTATGTTCCTGTGGATCCCAGAGGCCTGACACTAATTAGGAACTCATCACCATTCTTTCTTTCCCACCTGGATATCTGTAGGACTTCCTCACCCTACTCCCAACCTTGGTGACTAGATATATGGTCCTGATGGCTTCCGGATTCCCCTACCTGAATGAGCTTCTCTCATTCATGTATTTCTCTGTATTTTGGAGCATTTCATCCAAACTACAAACACATTTCACCCCCAGCACCCACCCACCCACCTTTGTAAACTAGCTTTCTCGTCCTGAGGTGTCTTTTATTACCCAAGGCTGACCAAACAGACAAGTTTTCTGACAACTATCAACTTTGGCATTTGGGGTGATTAAATTTTTAACACTGAATTGACATGTTGACAATGTAAAATTGTCATAATCTCTAGCTTCCCACCTGTATGATTTTTTTTTTAAACCTCATATTTCTTATAGCAATGGATGCTTACTATGGATGTTTTTATTAGAAATTCTTGATTACTTTTTGATTACATTTTATCCTACTATAATCTTTTTTTTATTACCTTTCTTAGTTCAGAAATCAAAAAATCAAAGTAAAAGAAAGGAGAATATTAAAGTGAAATAACATGACACAGATGATGTATGAAAGTGTAACTGAAGTATTTTAATTAAAAATGACTTCTAAAGCCTAATACAAGCTTTTCTACTGACATTTGACCAAGTCACAAGTAAAGTATAATAAAAAAGATTAAAGTCTTTATTTGATAATTTATCGACAAGTCTATAAATGCCTAACATAAAGCTCAAGCTTTCTTCTATAGTTTCTCACTTTTTAAAAACTACATTTATCCCAAATGTTTATAAAATTTATTCTGTCCAAATTATTTCCTGAACAGGGAAAAATGAGTTGGAGTTACTTCTCTTATTTCCTTTTTGGTATCAAATACGTGAAAAATCAGGTGACGTAATATAATAACATTTTTGCTGCCAGTTTTCTTAGTACTAGAATTTGGTTTCTATACACTACTTTTCAGTACATTTTTGTGTTTACAGCTTGTGGGGACTTGAAGGGTTCAGAAAATAATAAATTCACGCTCTGTACCATTTTTTTTTTCTCCCCCTTCATTCTGGAAATCTCTACAACTTCATAAATTTGCCTATCCTTATTGTTTGATCTAAAAGATAACTATTGTATGCTGAAATTTTTAGTCCTTATTTTAAAAATGCAAGACTTTAACACGTCTTTCTGCAAAATTTAATTGTTTAAATTTTCAAGCAGTTAACACTTTTGTCCTTTTTTCTCTCTGTTTTTGCTTTGGTTTTGGAGGCCAATTATTTCCTTTTGTTGGTTTGTTAAAGGGCAGCAGAGTTCCCCTCAGCTTGACTATAAACTTGAGGTAAGCTTTGCTTGTCCTTAGGACTCTGACCTTTTTTTCCCCCTTACATTACTTACTTTAGAAAACCAGCAACTGTAACTTTCTTCTCTGCCCCTTTGAGATGTAGATCGTTTTAAAAGTGTCTTTCAGGTTTTATAACCCAGGACTGTCTTTGAGGTCCTGAGAGTCATCCCTTTGAAATGTGATCATCAGGAAAATCTGTGCCTGGTCTCTCAGGATGTGTGGTTAGGCAGAGTCTAACCTCTTAGGGTAAGCTTGCTTTAAATTATAAAACCACCTTTTGTCATAAAGACAAGTCTGAAGGTTTACTTCTCCTCTGGGTAACGTCAGTCAGCAAAGACAAGTGGCCTCTGATCCCTCCCTCCCAACCAGTGAAATGCCCAGACTCCCTGGTTTGTTTAGGCCAAATCCTGCCAGACAGAGCTGTGGCCCCTCTTCCCTACCTCAGAATCCTTGAATGATGTCTTACTTACCTGTTTAATATAGTCTGATGCAATTTTTATACGGAAAGGTTTTAGGTTTGGTGCCTGTGGCTCAAGTGGCTAAGGC
>NW_003852456.1:10866247-10867910 GCF_000181295.1 Otolemur garnettii
AAAAAAAAAAAAAAACAATTATTCTCCTTTGCTGTCAAAGTTAAAGATTTTAAATAATTTTACAGCTGTGTCTAGCCATCACCCCAATCCACTTTGAGGACATTTTTACCATCCCAAACAAATACCTTTTGGGCCCATTTCCAGTCAATCCACCATAGTCTATTGCTTGATGCTTTCCGTGTTCTTCCTCTGCTTGGTAACTCTTGGTAGTGTCTTTCGATGGGGGTCATGCCTGCTGTGGGTTTGCTCTGGTAGGCTTCCCATAAGGACAGTTTCTCCCGACCAAGAAGCCCCTGACAGTCTGCTGTGAGGGGTGGGGCTTATCCATCTGCAGCTCAAGCCAGGGTCACTGGGTGGGGCAAGGCAGGTTTGGACCCAAAGCCCCTCGTTCTCACAGAGAGGCCTCCTCTGCCACACTCTTCTCAGCACTGTATCTCTTTTAGTGACCCATGGGGAGTGCTGAGCTGCAGTCACATGATCAATTGGGAATTTAGGGATTCAGAAGCCAGCTCCAATTTATTTCCATGAGTAATAAGCCAGCAGTCTGCACTGAAGGTCAGAGTGGCCTTCTGAGGCCAGGGCTGTGGCAGAGACAGGACATGGCCCGCAAGCGTGGCTGCAGTCCACAGTCACTGGGACACAAAGTGTACCTCTTGAGAGGAGGATATTTCACTTTCAGAAGCTCCAGTGGATAATCCTGGCACTGCACCGAAGGCCTGGAGAAGAGAGAAAGAATGCCCAAGTCAGCACTTGGAAAACAACCCAAGCCTGTTTTCAAGATGTGCCTTTAAAAGAAGCCTCCCGCAACACCTTCCAGAAAGAAAACAGCGTCCATCTTGGCACAGAGAAGAAATGCAGATGAGACTGTTGCCCCTTCATGACCAGCTGGAAAGCGTGGAGGGCCCCCCACCTGGGATGGGGCAGCTGGACACTCCCAAGAGAGTCATGCTTTCCTCTGCAGAGGCAGACAAGGCTGGCACTCTGCAGCATCTGCCACAGCAGTGCTGTGAGATGCCCACCACAGCGTTCATGCACCCCATGGGGCCCTCACATTCTCAACAAGACACAGCCGCAAACTTGACTCTTCCTCCCACCCTCTGGAGACAGTCTCTCCCAGAGGCTCTACAGGACCTCTCCTTGCATGTCATCCCCCAGAACCAATGTCATGTGCCAAAATCAGTCACCATATGACACAAGGTGCCCAGGGCACCATCAGAGAGTTCAAATCACTCAGGAGTCTATTGGCAGGAAGAAGAAAGGAAAGAAATCCAGCAGTGTCACTGTGCATGGCACGTGCCAAATACCATGTACGCTTTTATCTGTCTCCATAGTATTTATTTGTTTCTTTTCCTAGAGTTAAGGGTTAATAGATTATGGTTACATGGATCAGCTGTAGCACTCTTACCTCCTGTGTGACACTCTCTGCCTCCTTTGTGCTATTCTTACATCCTGTGTGCCTCCTCTGTGTCACTCTCTACCTCTTACTGAATGCCACTCTTACATCTTCATGCCCACTCTCTACCTCCTGTGTGCCGACTAACCACTTCCTGTGTGCCCACTTCCTACCTCCTCTGTGCCCACTCTCCACTCCTGCGTGCCCACTCTCTACCTCCTGCGTGCCCACTCTCCACCTCCTCTGTGCCCACTCTCTACCTCCTGTGTG
>NW_003852456.1:10869750-10874113 GCF_000181295.1 Otolemur garnettii
CCCACTCTCTACCTCCTGCATGCCCACTCTCCACCTCCTGTGTGCCCACTAACCACCTCCTGTGTGCCCACTCTCCATATCCTGCATTCCCACTCTCTACCTCCTGTGTGCCCACTCTCTATCTCCTGTGTGCCCACTCTCTACCTCCTGCATGCCCACTCTCCACCTCCTGTGTGCCCACTCTCCACCTCTTGTGTGCCCACCCTCCAACTCCTGTGTGCCCACTCTCTACCTCCTGTGTGCCCACTCTCTACCTCCTGCATGCCCACTAACCATCTCCTGCATGCCCACTCTCCATATCCTACATTCCCACTGTCTACCTCCTGTGTGCCCACTCTCTACCTCCTGTGTGCCCATTCTCCACCTCTTGTGTGCCCACTCTCTACCTCCTGCGTGCCCACTCTCTACATCCTGTGTGCCCATTCTCCACCTCTTGTGTGCCCACTTTACCTCCCATGTGCCTGCTCTTTATATCCTGCATGCCCACTCTTTACCTCCTGTGTGCCCACTCTGCATTCTGCATGACTTTCACACCCTGCATACTCATACTTCTTATCCTGCATACCTGTAGCATTAGGTTTCCATTTTTGCATTACTTCACTTAGTAGAATGGCCCCCAGGTCTACCTACTTTGCTGCAGAAGACATTATTCCTTCCTTTCTTATCACTGAGCAGTGCTCCTTGTTGTTATACACACACATGTACACACCTCATTTTCTTTATCCACTTGTCAGTCATGGGCACCCCCATCTCTTTGCTGTTGTGACAAACCTGTAAACACAGGCATCTTTTTGATATAAAGATTTCTGTTCCTCTGAGTACATCCCCACAAGTGCATTGCAGAATTAAATGGTACGTCTGTTTTTAGTTCTTGAAGAATCTCCATATAGTTTTCTACAGGGACTGTACTGACTTCCATTCCCAACGACAGGATAGAAGTGTTCCTTTGTCATCCATGCCAACATTGATTGTTTTTTGACATTTTAATTATGGCCATTCTGATTGGGGTAAGGTGGTATGTCAATGTGATTATACTTTGCATTTTCATGATGATTAGTGGCATGTACTTCTTAATGTGTTTCTTGGCCATTTGTTATATACACAAATCTTTTTTTTTTTTTTTTTTTTTTTTGGCAGAGTCTCACTCTGTCACCCTGTAATCACAGCTCACAGCAACCTCAAAGTCCTGGGCTCAAGCAAGCCTCCTGCCTCAGCCTTCCAAGTAGCTGGAACTACAGGCACCTGCCACCACACCTGGCTAGTTTTTCTATTTTTAGTAGAGACAGGGTTTTGCTCTTCTTCAAGCTGGTCTGGAACTCCTGAAGTCAAAGGATCCACCTGCCTCAGCCTCCTAGAGTCCTGAGATTACAGCCTGAGCCACAACATCTGGCCTGTCATTGTGACTTTAATTTGCTTTTCTCTGATGATTAGTGACATGAGATTTTTAAATATGTTTTTTTGGCCATTTTTTATACACACAAATCTTTTTTTGTTGTTTTTAAGGTGTATACACTTACGAGTTCTGATTGAAGAAACTGAGGCTTTAAGAAATCCACTGACTGGCCCACAGAGACCTGCCAAGGCCACACTGTTCATGGTAGCTAGGTCTGACTGAGGCCCACTCTCCTCCAAAATCTCTGTCTCTACCACAGGGTCACTGACAAGATAACACCAAGAGAAAACCATGGGCCAGGCTGCCACAGCATGGATGCTCTGATGTCAGGCTGTGTTTGCCAAGACATGATGAGAGTTTCCAGCATTTTCCTGGGAAATGATGCACATGTGCACCTTCAGTGTATCCTCCAGCAAAGAATATGTTTGGGTTCAAAGAAATACTCTCCCTGAGTTGAGATGACAGGGACCATCAGTTACAGAGAAGAGAAAATATCACCCTTTCTACTTTCTCTACACACTGATGCTGAGACCAGCATAGGTCATATGTCAGAGGTGGCATCTTTTTGATGATTTGAGAGGCTCATAATTGTTTATGGACTCATGTCTAGCCTTGCTTCACTTCTGCTTTGGGTGAAAGTATTTTACTATAATTCAGTGTTGAATGATTTTTGAATAATGAGAACCTGGAGGAAAGAGGAAGGTAAATGAAGTGAGGCGAAAAATTGAAGATGTTCATAATATTAGTCATTTTTCTTCAGAAATATCACCTGCTGAATTCCCTCTCTTTTTTTTTTTCTTTCCAAGTAAGGGAAGGAAATTACCAAAAAAACAAAGCTCTGTGTTGCCCTGAGATATTGATGGTTGTGTACTAAGTGGCAGAGCAGCTGCTAGTCTCATAAAATTAGACAGAGGAAAATTTAATGTTCTAAACAAGCTGCTGATTATTTTTTCTGTTGGTATAATTTTACTAAAATTTCATGTTTCTTATCTTATTTTGTGTTTGTAATCTTCCATCATGGAAAAACCTATAACTCTCTTTTAGTTTTTAACATGTTGTTTTAGAGCAAATGTTGACTTTAAGAACACTTTCAGTCATCCCAAAGGCACTTAATGAAACTACAACTATATTGATCATTGAATAGAAGTGGAAAAGAAATGGCACTCTGAGGCCATATTCCCAGCATTGTTTTTAAATCACTAATTGACCTGAATTTTAGTAATAGATCTTTATCTCATCTCAACCCCTTTTTAAAAAAATGGAACATGGAAAAAGTTTTTTCTAATTCAATCATACCTTTGTACATTGAAGTTCAGGGTACTGCTTCAATATACAATGTGAAACGCTTAGATTGAACTAAGTAACACATCTATCACAATTATATTCATTTCTTAATAGTTTTGAAATGTACCATTGCATGATGCACATTAGGTGGGGTCCCTCAAAATGCCCTTCCTCCTCTCACATCCCCCCTTCATTCCCCTCTCTCTCCTCTTCCCTTCTACTTTCTGGACTATAGTTATGTTTTGCCATTCGTATGAATGTGTAGGTGATTATATATTGATTTTATAGTAGTACTGAGTACATGGGATACTTTTTTTTCCATTTTTGAGATACTTTATTAAGAAGAATATGTTCCAGCTTCATCCAGGTAAACATAAAAGATGTGAAGTTTCTATACTTCTTTATGGCTGCATAGTATTCCATGGTGTACATATACCACAATTTGTTAATCCATTCATGGGTTGATGGGCACTTGGGCTATTTCCATGTCTTGGCTATTATGAATTGGGCTGCAATAAATATTCTGGTGCAAATGTCTTTGTTGTAAGATAATTTTTGATCATCTGGGTATATACCTAGTAGAGGAATTGCAGGATTGAATGGTAAGTCAACTTTTGGTTCCTTGAGAGTTCTCCAAACTTCTTTCCAAAAAGGTCGTTAGCTTCCATTCCCACCAGCAGTGTAGAAGTGTTCCCTTCTCTCCACATCCATGCCAACATCTGTAGTTTTGGGATTTTGTGATGTGGGCTAACCTTACTGGAGTTAGATGATATCTCACACTGGATTTGATTTGCATTTCCCTGATGATTAAGGATTATGACCATTTTTTCATGTATTTGTAGGCCATGCAACTGTGTTCATCGGAGAAGTTTCTGCTCAAGTCTCCTGCCCACATAGAAATGGGGTTATTTGTTCTTTTCTTATTGATTAGTTTGAATTCTCTGTAGATTCTAGTTATCAGACCTTTCTCAGAAGCATAACCTGCAAAAATCTCCCATTCTGAAGGTTGTCTGTTTGCTTTATTTACTGTGCTCTTGGCTGTGCAAAAGATTTTTACTTTGATCAGATCCCAGTAATGTATTTTTGATCTTGCTTCAAATGCTGGGGAGGTGTCCTCCTCATATTCTCCCAGGCCAATTTCTTCAAGTGTTTTCCCTGCACTCTCTTCTAATACTTTTAGTTTCATGTCTTAAGTTTAAATATTTTATCCAGTGAGAATCAATTTTTGTTAATGGTGAAAGGTGAGGCTCCAGCTTCAGACTTCTACAGGTCACCAGCCAGTTCACCCAGCACCAATTGTTATATAGGGACTCTTCCACACTGAATTTTTTCCCACTGAATATCTTTGATAGGTTTGTCAAAGATCAAATAATGATAAGTTGCTGGGCTCATCTCTTGGTTCTCTATTCTGATCCATAAATCTACTGCTCTGTTTTTGTGCCAGTAACATGCTGTTTGATCACTATAGATTTATAGGATAGCCTGAAGTCTGGTAATGTGATACTCCTGGTTTGTTTTTGTTTGTGAGTAATGTATTTGCTATTTGAGGTTTTTATTTTCTGATTCTATGGAAAACAAAGTACTATGTTTTCAAGTTCTTTTTAAAGTATGACAATGTTGCTTTAAGATGGATTGCATTAAATCTGTAGATTGCTTTGGGCAGTATGGACATTTTAACAATGTTGA
>NW_003852456.1:10878164-10892848 GCF_000181295.1 Otolemur garnettii
AAATGCCATGAAACTCTACCTAGGGGGACAGCTTGAAGCTCCTATCTCCAAAAAAAAAAAAAAAAAAAGAACTGGTAGGGTGATTGAATTCGGGTTCCCAGGTAGTAGAAGCGCTAGGCTTTGTAGTTGTGGCTTATCCCCTACAACCTTACAAAGGCCCCTTTCAGAGTTTTAGCTGCAGACTCTGAGGACCTACTTGGTGAGATAGTGCAGGCTAGTTCTGTTTTGATATCAGCCAACCTCTACCCTATCCTAAGAAACCACCCGATTTAAATTTCAACTGTGAGGAGATACAAACAGCTGTGGCGCCCAGCTTCACTTCTTTTCCACTACAGAACTTCAAAGGTCAACCTCAGAATGTCCCAGAGTAGACAGTCCCAGACACGGGTTCCAACCAAATTGCAGTGCAAACCCTGTCCAACAGAGACAGATTCAAGGACAGTTCAAAGCAAAGGGATTCAAAGCACAATCGGAGCCAGGGATCCACACTCCTACCTGCCAGACTCAGTCCACACTATTGTCTGCATCTCTGCTCACAGGCTCAGCTGGAACCAGGGGCAACGTCCCCGCCCACCAGTCTCAGTGCACACACAGCTAGCCTCTGGAGTAGGGTCTGCAGTAGTGCCTGCCAAACCAGTTGGAGTCAGGGGACCATGCCCCCTCTTGCCAATCTCAGTCCACTGCCTGGCAAGCCTCTGTTCACAGACTTGGTTAGAGTCAAGGCACTGGGGCTGCCCTCTGGTCTCAGTCCACACACCTAGCCTCCACTTGCCAGACCAGTTGGAGTCAGGGGACCATGCCCCACCTGTCAGTCTCAGTCCACTGCCTGGCAAGCCTCTGTTCACAAGCTCTGTTAGAGTCAGGGCACCACACTCTGCCCACAGGTCTCTGTCCTTACCTGGTAAGCCTCTGCTGACCAGACCTGCTGCAGGGAGCAGAAGACGCCCTAGCCCTCAGGGCTTGGTTCACACCTAGTAAGCCACTGCTGGAGGGTCTCTTGGAATCAAGAGACCATGCCCTTGCTCTCAGGTCGCAGTCCATACCTATTAAGCCTCTGCTTGCAGGCCCAGCATGGACCAGCCCTGTCTGCCAAACTCAGTCTGGGGCAACCACTCTCCTACTGTGGGTGTTGTCAGAGCCGGAGGTTCTGCACCCTGTCCCACCAGACACAGCCCAAACCAAGGATCAACACTACCACTGGCTAGGCATAGTCTTAACCAGGGGGCTGCTCCTCCTCCCACCGAGTGTCCCTTTCTTCCCACATCCTCTTTCTTCCCCATTAGTCACAGATTTTGTCCTACTGGTTGGTGGTCCACACTATGCCCAAGTCTCTCAGAACAAAACCAAACACTCTGTGCTCTGCAGGGGGCAGAACTTCAGACCACCATGTGAGGGGGAAAGGGTGGACTGGGAGTTTAGACTTGTGGGTAAAAATGTCTGTTCAATTTTATGTCTGGCGGGGTGGTGTCTAGGTTCATAAGTGGGACTTTCCTGGAGAAAGAGACCTGGAGTTTAGTGATTCTCTCCACCAAAATAAAATGAGAGGCCTTTTGTTCCCTGCTCATTCACAGATAGCCTGTCGCAGGCCTCCTGCTTGGGGGAGGTGGGTCTCTCATCCTCTATAGGCTTTGTACCTATAATTTGTTTTCTTGAATGCTCTTCCTTGGAGTTACAGTTTGCCAAACTTCTTTCTTGGCTCAGCTCCCCATCTTTGGCTTTGTAGAGTCTGATTCTGTCCATTTTTTTCTTCCTTTGCTCAAAAGCATCTGACAAGGGTTGCTACCAGTTGGCCATCTTCCCAGAATTCCCCCTATGATTATATACTTTAAAAGTCAACTAAAGGTTACCCTGGTTCTTGGGAGTTGTTTGTATAACATTCTGACTTGTTTTAAAAAACAAACTAGTGGAAAACAGTTTGGCAATCCCTCAAAATATTAAACATGTGATTCAACAATTTCACTCCCAGGAATGTACCAATGAAAATTAAAATGCACATGCACATAATGCTTATAGCATCATTATTCTTTTTGTTTTTGTTTTTGAGATGGAGTCTCATTCTGTCATCCTGAGTAGGGTACTTTGGCATTATAGTTCACAGCAACCTCAAACTCCTTGGCTTGAGCAATCCTCCTGCCTCAGCCTCCTGAGTAGCTAGGACTACAGGTGCCCACCACCATGCCCGACTAGTTTTTCTCTGTTTAGAAGAGCCTGGATCTCACTCTTGCTCAGACTGGTTTTAAACTCCTGAGTCAAGGGATCCTCCTGCCTTGGCCTCCCAGAGTGCTGGGATTACAGGAGTGAGCCACCACACTCAGCTAGTACTATTCTTAATAGCAAAAAAAAAAAAAAATGGAAATAATCTAAGTGGCCATCCACTGATAAAAAGATAAACAAAATGTGGTACATCCATACAATGGAATATTATTTGGCAACAAAAAGGAGGAAGTACTGGTAAATGCTATGACACAGATGAACCTTAAAACATTATGCCAAGTGAAAGAAGCCAGTCACAATAGACCACATGCTGAGTTATTCCATTTATATGTAGTGTCCAGAATGAGCAGATCCATAAAGACAGAGAATAAATCAGTACCGCCTTGGGCTGGGGGTGGAGGCAGGCAGTTGAGTGGGGAAAGGCAGGCAGTGACTGCTAACGTGCACAGAATTCCATTGCAGAGTGCTGACACATTCTAAAGTGTGGTGTTGGTTATACAACTCTGCAAATGAACTAAAAATATCACCAACCTGTACACATTAAGTGGGTGAATTTTATGATATACAAAAAAATCTGTAAAACAAAACAAATGCCTAGGATGGTTGGTTAAGTTTTCTAATTTGACTTCATAGAATCTATAGAATATGGAACTTGAGCTGGAAATATTTCATTCTGTCCTATATCTGTGAGTTCCCTAGATTATAGAATCTATACTTTTTTTTTTTTTTTTGGAACAGCTATGCTGTCCTCAGTAGAGTGCCGTAGCATCATAGCTCACAGCAACCTCAAACTCTTGGACTTAAGCAATTCTCTTGCCTCAGCCTCCCTAGTACTAGAACTACAAGGGCCCACCACAACATCTGTCTGTTTTTGTTGTTGTAATTGTCATTGTTGTTTGGCAGGCCTGGGCTAGGTTCAAACCCGCCAGCCTGGGTGTATGTGGCAAGCGCCCTACCCACTGAGCTACAGGTGCCACCAGAATCCAACCCTTTTTATACATTTGCTAAAATATAAAGCTCCCTGTCAAGTAGGTTAAACTAGTAATCTCATTTGGGATGTCAGCTGCTCATTCTGATTATTTAAAAGAGAAGACGACACTTCCCCTTGCCCGTGCAATGACTTGGCCTTTTAGCTTATCATAAATTAGCAATTTCCCCAGCTCCTAGTTCCCACTCTCACCCCATCCTTTTCTACCAAAGCAGAAAGAAGTCTAGAAAGCAGACAAAAAAGTAGAAAGAGCTTGTTATTTGAATATCTTTCTAGTAACACTCACACACACACACCAATGGGAAATATTGTATGTATAACAATCTGAAAGATACATGGATGTATTAATGACACCAAAATTGTTATGTGTTCATGGTAGGCACTTAATACACAGGAAATGCTACTGTACAGGTGAAAAGGTTAGATAAGATAATGCATGCAATGCACACTTTCTCTAATCCTCCACAAGGGATAAACTCATTCACTCTTTTTTTTTTTTTAGATTCTTTTAATTTCAGATTAATAGGAAAGTAAAAATGTTTAGGTTACATTGTTTTCATTTCTAAGGTAAAGTTCAAGTTGTAGTTGAGCCCTGTGCCCAGGAGGCGTGCTGAACACCCTTATACTGTGCATATGAGGTGAGATCCCACCTGTCACCCTCCCTCCTCCTTTGTTCTCCTCCCCCTCACTAGACTATACCTGTGTTTTTCTTTCATGTGAACATGTAATTGTTTATATATTGGTTTCATATTAGTATTGAGTATGTTGGATTCTTGCTTTTCCCTTCTTGTGATACTTTACTAAAAAGAGTGTGTTTCAACTCCATCCAGGTAAACACAAAAGATGTAAAGTCTCCATCTTTTCTTATGGCTGAATAGTATTCCATGGTGTATGTAGACCACAGTCTGTTAATCCATTCCTGGGTTGATGGGCACTTGAGTTGCTTCCACATCTTGGTAATTATCATTCATTCTTGAGATGGAGAAAGAACCTACCTTTTAGATGCTCTAGGGCAGAGTTTTTCAACCTTTTTTTTTTTAATCTCATGGCACACTTGAATCTATAGTTTAACTTCTGCAGCACACTTAAATTATTTTGATCCAAAAAAAAAAAAGAGTAAAAAAAGAATATACTTGGCTCTGTGCCTGTGGCTCAAGTGGCTAAGGTGCCTGCCACATACACATGAGCTGGTGGGTTTGAATCCAGCCCGGGCCCACCAAACAACAATGATGGCTACAACCAAAAAATAGGCAGGTGTTGTGGCGGGAACCTGTAGTCCCAGCTACTTGGGAGGCAGAGGTGGGAGACTCGCTTGAGCCCAGGAGTTGGAGGTTGCTGTGAGCTGTGATGACATAGCACTCCATCCAGGTGGTGGCAGCTTTAGGCTCTGTCTCAAAAAAAAAAAAAAAAAAAAGAATATACTTATTGAGCTTTGAACTTCTTTTGAAAATAATTTAATTAATCATCTTTAAAATTGTTCACAGACCACAAGTTGAAAATCACTACTCTAGAATCATATCACATGTGTCTCTTTCAATTCTTCATTCTTCAGGTATCTGTAACCTGAAACACATAGTGTGAGCCCTTGAGACACTGTCCTATAGTACATATGTCCCCTGAAAGAGAAGCCAAATCAGGCTATTGAGGTACAAGTCCCAGGATGTATTCCTTTGATATATAAAAGCAAAACAAGAGAAGCACAGTGATATCAATCAGATGTTTGGATTTTCATTGCATCTTCTAACTCTGCTCTAACTTGTTGCTACAAGAGGTCATACCTCTGCGTGGCAAAATGATGACTGAGTATTTTCTGTATTTAAAACATCATTTCAAGGAGAAGCACAGGTGTGCCTGCTGTAAATTGGGGGGCAAAATTGAGAATGAACACAACACACCCTTTCTGCCATGCACAATAAAGATGCTTTTTCTAATCTGGGGAGATCATTGTTTGAAAACCTCTTCCAGGCAAGCTGGGAAGCATGTTTGGAAAACAAAGGACTTTTTAATTGCTGCTGACATGAATGAACTCTCTGAAACAACAGCTGTATCTTGAGATACCATTACAAGGCACATGAGCAGAACACAAAGCACCAAAGTGCCCACATAAAAAGACAAAGCCAAGGAAGCCCTTTATTGATTCTGAAAAAAATTCCCAAGGCTGGGATGCTGAGCAAGTTTCAACTCCTGCCGGATGCAGCCATCATGTTTGGTTTACATCATAACAGATTTGGTTATGATTTCCCCTATATTTGCTGTGGCTGATAAGAAACTTGATCCAGGTAGACAGTTTAGGTAGGAGCAGGAAATTGGGTGGCAGGGTGATGCTTGTGCACAGCCCAAAGGTGGTCCATGGTGGTGACATCTGGCTATTCAAATATTCTCCCAAGAGATTATAACTTTTCTGTCTGCATTCACAGAATTTCTGTTGCTGGGTATAAATTACAGACAAAACAACTCATTTGGAGAAATACAGACCCAGGCATATTTCATAGGTTTATTGCTACCCTAAGAGAAATGAACCTTGTGACATCATAACTGTTTAACTTACAGCCAAACACAGACCTCAATGGGAGAGGAAAAGATTAAGGTTGATAAAGGAGAAAACCAAGGATGCTTAAAGAGGGAAGAAGTAGACTGAAGAGAGAGGGGTTGAGTGAAAGGACCCACAGGTCTCACATGGAGGGAATGCCTGTAACACTGTTTTTATAATTTCATTCATCAAGCAGCTTTATTTTAGATATTTCAGGGTCAGTGTTTCCACCAAAACTGCAAGAAAAATGTGAGGAATGTGCATTTCCCCATAACCTTCTCAGATCTCCAGAAGGCTCCATAAATTTAAAAGGTTAGAGACTGCAGAGTGGAGGATAAAGAAAGCTGAGAGAACCTGTCTCTACTAAAAATAGAAAATCTAGTCAGGCATGGTGAGTGGGTACCTGTGATCCCAGCTACTAGGGAGGCTAAGGCAGGAGGATTTCTGGAGCCCAGGAGTTTGAGGTTGCTGTCAGCTATGACACCACAGCACTCTGGGTGACAGAGTTAGACTTTTATCTCAAGAAAAAAAAAAATCCTATTCCTGGATGAAGACCTTAATGGAAAATCTGTTTATATCTACTGAATTCCTCTCCATCCTCTCTTGGAATCATGAGACAAAAGACAGAGTCCTTATTTTATTCTTCATTTATCTGTCCTGGCAGAGGGCACGTTCATGAGGTCATTAGTGTCTAGCTAAATCCCAAGCATGGTGTTCAAGCAGTCAAAATATATTTTTCACATATTGAATGAATATGCACTGTGTGATCAATTTTCCTCAAGATTCACAATCAAAACTTATTTTAAATGGGCAAGTTAAAGACTATTGCCCAAAAACATTGATTACTTTGGCTTTTAAAGAGCACCAAATACCAAATTCATTTAAGTTTACCTGGACTCAATCCAGGCTTGCACTAGAGCCTTCCAAAAATGACATTGCATTGATGACACTTTCCTTTTTATCACATTGTTAAGATCAAGTGAAGGGGCTCACACCTGTAATCCCAGCACTCTGGACGGCCAAGATAGGAGGATCCCTTGAGCTCAAGAGTTTGAGACCAGGCTGAGCAAAACCCCATCCCTAATAAGAACAGAAAAACTAGCCAGGCATGGGAGTGGGTGCCTGTAGTCCCAGCTACTCAGGAGGCTGAGGCAGGAGGATCACTAGAGCCCAGGAATTTAAGGTTGCTGTGAGCTGTGATGAAGCCATGGCACTGTAGCCTGGGTGATAGAGTGAGACTGTGACTCAAATAATATTAATAATAGTAGTAATAATACTAAATCATATTGTTAAAACGAGTGGAGGTTCCTTGGATAGAGAAAACTAGGAATGAAATATAGGAGACATAAAATGTGCCGGGATTTTTTTGTCCCAAATTTACATCCGTACAATCCTAAACATTCATTATTCACACATACAAGCTCAATCGGCCTCAATTCTTCAATATGTACTCCTCTGAGATGAAGAGATGATGGCTGTGAACAGAACATTCTGTACAGACTGTTCATGTCCTTTGCTTTTGTGTGCCGATAGGCAGCCTTTAAATGTGCACAATTCCCACAGTATTCATCCTGTCCTGTCATACTTACTTCATTTTCCTGGGTTTAACATTCCCATCACCATCATTTGAGGATCATAACCAAATATCCCAATGAGGTTTTTAGCAAAAACAGTTTTTAAATTCCTGTTCTTTGGCTGCCATCTAGAGGAAACTACAGAGATACAGGTGTTAACCAGGTTCACCAAGTGTCTCCATGGGTTTATTCCTTTCCTAATTCTTTGACAAAAGTCATAAGGAAAGGCATGTTAAGCCATAAATGTAGAAAATACTTAAATGTTGCATGGTGCCTTCAGATGACACCATTAACCTGTTCTTCAGAAAACAATATGCAGCAACTGTATTCTGTTTCTAAGGATAAATGATCCTATTACAGACAGCAATCTGCTTGCCTTTGCATTTCATGGATTCCTCGTGAAAATACAATATACACCAAGTTCATGTCGTTATTATATTCTATATTAAATACAGAATGTTTGAAAAGTTGTAATTAAGATTGAGTGGTTGTTCCTATTAAATTCTCCAGATTATTTGTGGTTTACTTCCTACCAGTATTTGAGGTTTCACTTCCAAACAGATCTCACAAGCTCTCTATGCTCTTCTTATGATATTAATGCTGCTATCACTGTATCAGAAGTGTCTCCAGCTTTGTATAATGCCCTTCCAGTGATTACATCATGCAGTGTCTGTGGCTCAAAGGAGTAGGGCGCTGGCTCCATATGCTGGAGATAGCGGGTTCAAACCCATGACATGGCATGAAATTTAGCACATAGTTTCTTTTGGAAAGATCACCCTAAAGTTTTCTCAGTTAATATGCACAAATATGTTGATCTTCTGCTGCTTTCCCTTACCAAGGAATATAAAAGAATTGGTAATATTCAATTGTCTTTTACATTACCCTAGGAATGATTTGTTACCCAAGTGCCAATGAATCAGAACAGGATTTTTGCTTGTCAGAGTTTTCAAATAGTGGTGATGACAGTGTTAAACTCAGGCAACTAGCAAGATTGAAAGATAATAGAATGAATACAGAGAATAATTAACATCATATGCCTTTATGATGAGACCAGGAGGAGAGAGATGTGAAGAATTCATACAATAGAACTGACAGACTAAATTTTAATCCCATTCCATATTGCTAGGGATTATCTTTTCATGCACTACTTCCTCTTTAAAGATTTCACATTTAAAAATCGAGGCCAATGCAGAAAATAGAGGCTATACTTACCACAGATTCTCCTTAATTTTGTACAGTTAAACTTTGGGTTTTATTTCTGATGTTCCAAGCCATTTTGTTTTTCTTTGTATATAGATTCATTGTCTCTTTAAGATGCTGCTGAAATTGTAGAGAATGTAGCCAAAAAAGAATAAACAATGACAATTAAAATGTAAAAAATAAATAAATAAATAAAAATAAAAACTGAAACCAAATAAGATGATATAAGGGAGAGTGAGTATTTGGAAGCAAATGGAAGCAAATGTGCAGCAAAAGAAAATCAATGAACTGTGAATATTCCATTCCTAGTTTCATTGACCAACATTTTTAAGAATACAATTATAAGGACCAGGCAAGGTGGCTCATTCCTGTAATCCCAGCACTCTGAGAGGCCAAGGTGGGAGGATCCCTTGAGCTCAGGAGTTTGAGACCAGCCTGAGCAAGAGTGAGACTCCCATCTCTACTCAAAATAGAAAAACTAGCCAGGAGTCATGGTGTGCACCATTTCTGTTCAACATAGTATTGGAAGTCCTAGCCAGAGCAATTAAGTAAGAGAAATAAATAAAGGGCATTCAAATAAAAATTTTTAAAAAGAGGTCAAACCCTCCCTATTACAAATGGTATTATTTTATGCCTAGAAAACCCTCAATATTCCTCCAAAAGACTTGTAGAATTAAGAAATAAAGTCTCAGCTTAAAAATTAGTGTACATAAATTAGTACCATTTCTTTTGTTTTGTTTTTGTTTGTTTTTTTGTATCATTTCTTCTAGTTTTGGGGTTTGTCTTGTTTTCTTTTGTTGTTTTGTTTTGTTTTTGTAGAGACAGAATCTCACTTTGTTGCCCTTGGTAGAGTGCCGTGGTGTCACACAGCTCACAGCAACCTCCAACTCCTGGGCTTAAGCGATTGTCTTGCCTCAGCCTCCCAAGCAGCTGGGACTACAGGAGCCCGCCACAACGCCCAGCTATTTTTTTATTGCAGTTTGGCAATCCGCCACCCTCAGTATATGGGGCTGGCGCCCTACTCACTGAGCCACAGGTGCTGCCCCATTTCTATACACTAATAACATCCAACCTGAGAATCAAATCAAGTATTCCATAACATTTATAATAGCTGTAAAAAAAAAAAAACCCCTAGGAATATACTTACCAAAGATGTGAAAGAACTCTACCCAGACAGCTATAAAACACTATGAAAGAAATTGCAGATAATACGACCAAATGGAAAAACATCCCATACTCATGGATTGAAAGCATTGATATTATTAAAATGTCCATAGTGTCCAACATGACTTGCAGATTCAGTGCAATTCCCATCAAACGCCAATGTCCTATTTCACAGAATTAGAAGAAACAATACTAAATATCATATGGAGTCTAAAAATAGCCTTAATAACCAAGTAATCCTAAGCAAAAAGAAAACCGCTGGAGGCATCACATTCCCAACTTAAAATAATATTATACTATAAGTTTAAAGTAACCAAAATTGCATCACACGGGTATAGAAGTAGACACATAGATCAATGGAACAGCATAGAGAATCAGAAATAAATGCTTAAACCTACAACCAAATGATCTTTGACAAAGCAGACAGGAAAGGCAAAAGATGTCCTTATTCAATAAATCGTGCTGGAAAAAAATCAGAGAGCCACATACAGAAGAATGAAACTGAATCCATACCTCTCACTATATACAAAAATGAACTTGATCAAGATGGACTAAAGATTTAAATTAAGACCTGAAATCTTGAAAATTATAGAAGAAAACCTTAAAAAAAAAAGTTTCCAGACATTGGCCCAGGCAAAGAAGACATGACTAAGACCCAAAAAGCAAATACAACAAAAACAAAAATAATAAATGGGACTTTATCAAACTAAAATGTTTCTACATAGTAAATGAAATTATTAATAGAGTAAATAGACAACCTACAGAATGTGAGAAAATATTCACAAACTGTCCATCCAATAACGGACTACAAACAATCTATCTGGAATCTACAAAGAATTCAAACAAATCAGCAAGAAAAACATTCATCTTAATCTCATTAAGAAGTGGGCAGAAGACATGAACAGACATTTTTCAGAAGAAGATATACTAATGGCCCAGAAATATATGAAAAAATATTCAACATTGCTAGTCATCAGGGAAACGCAAATCAAAACCACAATGAATTACCACCCTACCCCTGTCAGAATGGCCATTACTAAAATGTCAAAAAGCAATAAATGTCAGGGAAGATGTGGTGAAAAGAGAACACTTACACACTGTTTGTCAGAATGTAAACTAGTAAAACCTCTGTAGAAAATGGTATGGATCTAGCACCTTGGGAGGCCAAGGTGGGTAGATTCCTTGAGCTCAGGAGTTTGAGACCAGCCTGAGTAAGAGCAAGATCCCATCTCTACTAAAAATAAAAAAACTAGCCAAGTGTGGTGGCTGGCACCTGTAGTTCCAGCTACTTGGGAGGCTGAGGCAGGAGGATTTCTTGAACCTAGGAGTTTGAGGTTGCTGTGAGCTATGATGACACCAGGGGCACTCTACCTTGGGTGATAGAGTGAGACTATCTCTAAAAAAAAAAAAAAGCCTTTCAGCCGGAGACACCATCTTCCAATAATTCACCAAAATGACAAACACAAAGGGAAAGAGGAGACCCACCTAATACATGTTCTCTAGGCCTTTTAGAAAACATGGTGTTCCTTTGGCCACATATATGCGAATCTACAAGAAAGGTGATCTTATAGATCAAGGGAATGGGTACTGTTCAAAAAGGCATGCCTCACAGATGTTACCATGGCAAAACTGGAAGAGTCCACAATGTTACCCAGCATGCTATTCGCGTTGTTGTAAACAAACAAGTTAAGGGCAAGATTCTTGCCAAGAGGATTAATGTTCATATTGAGCATATTAAGCACTCTAAGAGCCAAGACAGCTTCCTGAAACACGTGAAGGAAAATGATCAGAAAAAGAAGGAAGCCAAAGAGAAAGGTACCTAGGTTCAACTGAAGTGCCAGCCTGCTCCACCCAGAGAAGCCCACTTTGTGAGAACCAACAGAAAGGGCCTAAGCTGCTGGAACCCATTCCCTATGAATTCATGGCCTTATAGGCATATAACATAGCACACAGGAGAACCAATGAAACCACAATATTAGGTGCTGGAACCTATTTATTCCCCATGAATTCATGGCATAATAGGTGTCCAGCATAGCACACAGGATAACCAATAGACCCCATGTAACAATGATATAAGGTGCTGGCACCTATTCCTCATGAATTCATGGCATAATAGTAATACAAAGCTTTGTCACATTCAATGGCAAGGCACCTCCCTGAGCTACTGGAACATTTTCCCAATGAATTCATGGCATAATAGATATTAAAAATAAAAGCCTACTACTACTATAAAAATGTTTCTTGTCATTCACTAAAAGTGTGGTATCTTTCCCCAAATTTTATTAAAGCCAATTTTGATAGTGTCAAAAAAAAAGAAAGAAAACAGTATAAAGATTCCTTAAAGAACTATAAATAGATCTACCACTCAATCCAGCAATCCCACTACTTTGTACCTACTTACAGAAAAGCAAGTAATTATATAAAGAGGCACCTGCATTCACATGTTTATTGCAGCATAATTCACAACTGCAAAGATATAGAATCATCCTGCATCCCCATCAACTGATAAGTGGGTAAAGAAAATGTGTTGTAAATATACTATGACATACTACTCAAGCATGAAAAAATGAACCAAAGTGATTTGCAGCAACTTGGATGGAACTGGAGTGTGTTATCCTGAGTGAAGTACACATATATTGAGAAGTGAAAAAAGAAATACCTTGTGTATTCACTTATATGTGGAGATAAGCAATGAGTATACAGGTTATATGGAGTCATATAGTTGACTTGGAAACTCAGAATGGGAAGGGTGGGAGGCAGGTGAAGAAGGAAAGAGAGTAAAGACTGCCTAGAATAGTACAGACTATTCTTCAGGGCCACTGTTTAACCATTACAGCCCTTGATGTGGACAGACTGGGGCAGAGTCCAGTTATATCCATGGCTGACTGGGTTGGCAACAAGGCATCTGCTGACTCCATGCTTTGCTGGCATCCTCGAGTCAGGGGCCCAGGAACTGAGTGTGACTGCCCTTTACTGGCCTCATCATGCATCATCAAGCCGCATGTGAAAAGATGCGGGCAGTAGAGTAATTATTAAGAGAAGAACTTAAAAAAAGAAAGAAATGCCTGAGAAAAGCTGTGATAAATGGAGACACGGTATACATTATATATAGTGCTGAGTGGTACATTTCTCAGTGTCTGCAAGTAAAATAGAAAAATGACATGTGCACACAAAAAAAATCCATAGATTTAGTAGTTACCAAAAATATTAAGTTATCCGATACACAATATACATATCACAAGAATGGTGTTATAGTGGATGAACAACATTGCATTTTTAACATCTAATGACAAGGAGAGCATTCCACAGAGGCAGCCCAAGAGCAGGGGTCCTCAAACTTTTTAAACAGGGGCCAGTTCACTGTCCCTCAGACCATTAGACGGCCGGACTGCGGGCCCGGGACGAGTTGGCTCCTAAGCAAGAAGGGCAGCAGCAGCAAAAACACCCCGCAGGCCAGATAAATGTCCTAGGAGGGCTGCAGTTTGAGGACGCCTGGTCTAGAGATACGTTCTTTGTCTTCCCAAAGACCATGTCCATAGATTCTGTAAGAAAGGCTTAGGACAATAATTGAGGGCAGTATTTTATTCCTTTTTTTTTTTTTTTAGTCTTACTCTGTTGTCCAGGCTGGAGTACTATGGTGTCATCATAGCTCACAGCAACCTCAAACTCTTGGGTTCAAGTGATCCTCTTGCCTCAGCCTCCCAAGTAGCTGAGATACAGGCACCTGCTACCTCTTGCTCAGGTTGTTCCAGAACTCCTGCGCTCAGGCAATCCTCGGCCTCCCAGAGTGCTAGGATTGCAGGTGTGAGGCACCATGCCCAGCCTAGAGGCAACATTTTAAAAAGCCACCCAGCAGAACACTTCTTCATTCCTAGAACACACTTCCTGATCCCTCACCTGCTTCTGTTGTTTATTTTCATTTAAAAAAAAAAATACAGTATACAATAACCTTTTAATCAAAAACACCTTCCTAAATAGAGACTGATGCCCACCATTGTCTGTTGTTTTAACATTTTTGTTTAACAGGTGATCCAGGTATTCCTGTGCTGCTTGGTCACTCTGAACATATTTTTTCACTGTATTAATGGTATGCCATATTTACTTTTTTACCATTCAGTACTTGTGCACGAGTAAATATAAGAAAATGACTGCTTATCAGCTGCTCAAGAGGCCGAGGGATTTAAACCACCTTAAGTATCTGAATCCAGAACTACAATCTGCCTTGGGTTTCTAGCAGCTTTACTAATGATACGCCCTTTTGTTATTTAGCTGCTGGCATAAAAACTTTAATAGGTTACCTCATCCTTTTGCTTCAGGACCAAGAAAAGAGCAAAGGCTCCCATAGACCAGCCTGTTTTTACGTTTGAGTGACCTGGCAGTGTGTCAAAGTTCACCCACTTCCACACTCAGTCAAATTGTTTTTGTTTTGTTTTTGTTTTTTGTTTTTTTGGGGGGTTTTTTTGGCCAAGGCCGGGTTAACCTCCAGCATATGGGGCCAGCGCCCTACTCCCTACTTCTTTCAGTCACAAGTGCCGCCCTCACACTCAATTTTTACTAAGTGACTTAATCCAGTTACTAATTTCATATAATAAATGACTATTTCCCTTAAAGACTTTATTTAAAGAATGAGAGATCTGGGGTGTCTAGAGCTTTCTCCCCTTCATTGCTCACAAAGAGCCCCACGCGGCGTTCTGGTAACTCCAAGGAGAAACCACGGGAAAGGGGGAGGACATTTTTGGTAAGAAAAGAGGGCACGGTGTGCAATGCAAAAAGGTTTGGGGGTGCACCTTCACCCCAATTTTTCATAAGAAAAGGTCAGAAGGGCTCGGCGCCTATAGCTCAACCGGCTAAGGCGCCAGCCACGTACACCTAAGGTGGGGGGTTCGAATCCCCAGCCCGGACCCGCCAAACAACAGTGATGGCTGCAACCAAAAAATAGCCAGGCGTTGTGGCAGGCGCCTGTGGTCCCAGCTACTTGGGAGGCGGAGGCAAGAGATTCGCTTGAGCCCAGGAG
>NW_003852456.1:10893981-10896184 GCF_000181295.1 Otolemur garnettii
CGGCGCTCAGGTTGCGGACCGCTGGCCGTGGGCTTTTTGTAGGCAGAGGCTGAAGAAGTTGCGCTCGTGGCTGCCACAGATATGAACTACCGGCGGTTCCTCACGGCGACCAGCTTGGCCAGGACGTGTTCTCCCATCCGAGCCCTGGGTGAGACTGGCAGCCTGCGCGAGCTGTGACGGGGATGCGCGGGGAAGAGGAGGTTCTGCTGTTGTCCCAAGCCCTGCGTCTTCTCCTTGGTCATCTCCATGACAGAGTCTCACTCTCTTGCCCCAGGCTGAGCGCAGTGGCCTCAGCCTTGCTCACAGCAACCTCAGACTCCTGGACTCAAGTGATCCTTCTGCCTCAGCCTCCCAAGTAGCTGGGACTACAGGCGCCCACAAAACACCAGCCTAGTTTTGTGACAAAATACCATGAATTTGGGTAATTCATACAGAATCACGGTTTATTTCTCAGTTGGGGAGGCTGGGAAAGCTAAGCACATTCTGTTGGCGTTGGCAGAGCCTTCTTGCCACTTACTGGCAGGGTACTAGGAGAAACTTGGGTCCTCAACAGTCAAGGGTGATCCCCCATGTCTTTCAGCTTTATAAGGGCTAATGCTGTTCATGAAGAAGAGACCCTCATGACCTAATTGACTCCTGAAGGCCACACCTCTTCATACTACCATATTGGGTATTCCAACATATGAATTGGGGGAGGGACACTAACATTTAGACCACAGCGTATTCTATCACTAAAAATTGTTTAACTTTATAGTTTTATTAATTTTAATGCATACTTAACTATCTTCCTTTATAGCAATCTTCAGTGAAAATGGTTCTTCTCTTCTGTGTTTATTGTAGCTGATAAATTGGTTAAGGCACCAAAATCAGTCATTTCATTGGCTGCTGGGTCACCAAATCCAAGAATGTTCCCCTTTAAGACTGCCATTATCACTATGGAAGATGGAACGACCATCCAGTTTGGAGAAGAGATTATGAAGAGAGCACTTCAGTATTCTCAGACTGCTGGGTAGGTATTGAAAGATTAACATTCATTTTACTGGCTCATTTTCATGAGAAATATTCTGAGGCCCATTGATAAGGTGACTTGTATCTTTTTTAACTGGATGTTCAAAGGCTAGGAAAGTTTGGGAAAGTGTTTTCCAAGAATAATCAACGCAAGAGGGCTATCGACTGCTTAACACTCCACAGTGATGTCTTCTTAACTTTAAGCGACAGAAAGAGTCAGAAAAGGTTTCTGGAAGGAAGATCCATTTGAGCTGACTCTGAAACAACAAGGAGATAGCTAGATGAAGAAGCACATTGGGAGAAAGGAAATGCATAATCCAGGAAGCAGTGGATCTCCAGGCAATTTTTGGCGGAGCAAGTTTGAACATGCCACCTCCGCTTATACCTGGGCCCTACTCCTTTAAGCCACTGGCACCACCTCCAGGCACTTTTTTTTTTTTTTTAAACAGCAGCCCTGGGCATACTGCATCTTTAATCTCTTGCTGCCCACGTCACCCAGGTTGGCCAAGGCCTCGCTCCAGACCACCGCTGACACCACCACCCCCCAGGCAATTTTTTAATGATTGTGTTCCTTTTCTAAACAAACAGCTATGCACAAACATTGCCTTCATACTTTCCAATGTTTTTAATTTCTTTCTTTTTTTTTTTTTTTTTTTTTGGAGACAGAGTCTCACTATGTCACCCTCAGTAGAATGCCATGGTGTCACAGCTCCTAGCCACCTCCAACTCTTGGGTTTAAGCGATTCTCTTACCTCAACCTCCCAAGAAGCTAGGACTACAGGCACCTGCCACAACGCCTGGCTGTTTTTTTGTTGCAGTTGTCATTGTTGTTTTTGCTGGCCCTGGCTGGGTTCAAACCCACCAACTTCGTTATATATGACTAGTGCCATAACCACTGTGCTACAGGTGCCAAGCCCCAATGTCTTTAATTTCTTAAAGGCAAACTGAAATACATACCTATAGACTTTCTTTTTCTTTTTTCTGAGACAGAGTCTCATTATGTTGCCCTCAGTAGAGTGCTGTGGTGTCATAGTTCACAACAACCTCAAATTCTTGGGCTTAAAACTTTCTTTACTCTGAGATTGAAATGTGTTATTTGTTTTTTTTTTTTTTTTTTTGAGACAGAGCCTCAAGCTATCCCCCTAGGTAGAGTGCCATGGCATCACGCTCACAGCAACCTCCAACTCCTGGGATC
>NW_003852456.1:10896824-10918174 GCF_000181295.1 Otolemur garnettii
AAAAAAAAAAAAAAAAAGATTTATAGTTCAGTGATTAAATGATGGTCTTTATGAGAATCTCTGCCTGACTTTATATAAATTTACTAATCTCTGAATCTTTTGCCTGTCTCTTAAATGGAAATATTAATACTGGCAGAAAGCATTTGAGAATTTGTTTAATCAGATGCATAAAGTGCTTGATGTAAAACTACCCCTTATTTTCTGTCTGTTATTGCTATGATTTTTACTGTACATTTTATGCTTTAGAATTCCAGAGCTTTTGTCCTGGCTAAAACAGCTACAAGTAAAATTGCATAATCCTCCCACCGTCCATTATCCCCCCAGTCAAGGACAAATGGACATATGTGTCACAATTGGCAGCCAAGATGGTCTTTGTAAGGTAAGACAGAAAGGGAGAGGTAGCCAACATGTAGGATGAAATATATTACTGAATATACTCATCTCTCACTTAGCCATGTGACACTATCACTACAAGTCTCAGAGGCTCTTTCACATGGACCACATTTTGCTTCTGAATTTCAGTGAATGGCAGTGGCACCTTCACCGTCTAACTAGTTCAATGACCAGAAATCAAGGCACATTTCTGATACTTCCTCTTCCTCACTCCTCTTCAGTCCATAATAATGGGCTGATTTCTTTAATTTCCTAAATACTTGTGAGTTCTCTACAATTCCCCCATCACTATTCTTGATCAAATGACCCTCGTCAAATGTGCCCAGGATCATGCAATAATTCCTAAACCTTCCATGTGCATTCTTGCCCTTCTTTTATTCTGTTCACACTGCAGCCAGATTGATCTTTTCAAAATGTGTATCTAGCCTCAGTGCCTGTGGCTCAAGCGGCTAAGGCGCCTGCTACATATACCCTGAGCTGGCAGGTTTGAATCCAGCCTGGACCCACCAAACAACAATGATGGCTGCAACCAAAAAATAGCCAGGCGTTGCGGCGGGCACCTGTAATCCCAGCTACTTGGGAGGCGGAGGCAGGAAATTCGCTTGAGCCCAGGAGTTGGAGGTTGCTGTGAGGTATGATGCCACAGCACTCTACGCAGGGAGACAGCTTGAGGCTCTGTATCAAAAAAAAAAAAAAAAAATGCATATCTGATAATGTGATTCCCTTAACCATCCCCTTGTTAGAATTCTTTCTTGCCACATGACTAAAGCACCTCAGCTACCTCCGTCCACCTCCATCTTATCTCACTCCACTCTCCTCTTTGCACTCTGCTTCAAGACATAGAATTCTTTCAGTTTCTCAAAATATAACTATTGTCACCACTTCCACCAAATATCACTTCCTGAGGGAAGCCTTCCCTGAAGTCCCTGAATGCCTAGATCTTCTACAATGAGCTCTTACAACCTTATGCTTCTATACTTAATAGCACTCGTGTTTTTAATGGTACATTTATTGGGTAATTATTTGATTAGCGTCTGACTCTCCCATGGACTGGTAGTCCCATGAGTGTATGAACCATGTCATTTTACTCATTATTTTATCTCTAGTACCTTCCAAAACACTGGCTTGTAGTATATATTTAATAAATTGTGAAAAAAACAAAAGGAATAAATGAATTTTAGGAGCCAAAATGATTATTTCTTTTTCACCTTACCCAAGAAACAGAGGTTGAAAAACTATGGCTTGAGAGCCAGATCCCCTCTTCACCTAATTTTGTAAGTAAAGTTTTATTGGAACCTGGTCAACCCATTCATTTATGTGTTGTCCATGGCTGCTTGCTCACTATAGAGGCAGAGATGAGTGTGCAAAAGAGACACTGTGACCTACAAAATATTTATTATTTGGCCCTTTACTGAAAACTTGCTAATTCCTACTCTAGAATTATGTGAACTCCTTAAAAAGGAGTTCTGAGCATAAAAACAATACTAACCTATGTGTAGTAGCAAGCTAACCTATGCTTCTTTTGTTAGGTCTTTGAAATGATCGTTAACCCCGGAGATAATATTCTCCTAAATGAACCTACTTATGGAGGAACACTTCAAGTTGTAAGTACACAGTTTTTATAAAAGGCATCTCTCATGATAGATAAGAAATCATTGTACCATTAGAATTAGTTGTCTACTGAAAAATAAAATAGCATCATTCATCTGTAAATAAGAGCATCTTAAATGATACATGGAAAACATGTGCACTGCACCCTCTGCTTTATACATTTCTTTTTTTAAAGTTTGAGGGCTCTAATTTGTTTACATGTTCAGCAATACTTGCTGTTTTCTGACTTTTTATTTATATTCCACCAAGCATGTGTGAAGCAGTATTTCACTGTAGTTTTGACTTGCATTTCTTTAATTTTTAAAAACTTTTTATTTTTTTTGCAGTTTTTGGTTGGGGCTGGATTTGAACCTACCACCTCCAGTATATGGGGCTAGCACCATACTCCTTTGAGCCACAGGCACCGCCCCTTAAAAACATTTTTTTCTGTAAGCCTCAGTCGTACAGAATAACCAGACTGCACATACAGCTCCCTTGTGCCCCTCTGCATGGACTGAATGTTGGAGCTTCTGCTTGAAAGGAACACGCATCACACTTCTGCCCAGAATTGACTGGCTAGAGCCAGATCGCAGCCAGGTCTGACGTAATGGGAAAGGGAGTGTAGTGCTCCCTGTGGAGAGGACAGCAGTGATTTTTGATAGGTAACATAATCTACCCCAAGGGAACAATAGAATTAAAATGTGTGTATAATCTCAGCCCTGAGGAGCTTAAAGCCAAGTGCAGGATAAATATTTAAGAGTATAAATGGTCACTTTCTTTGTTAGTAACTTTTGAAAAAAAGAGTGGCACTTGGATTTTGTCATCATGGCTCTGGTGCTTTTTTTGCCCAACAGCTGAAACCACTGGGCTGCAACATCATCAGTGTCGCCAGTGACGAGCATGGGATGGTCCCCGACTCCCTCAGAGAAATACTTTCCAAGTGGAAACCAGAAGATTCAAAGAACCCCAAGAAAAACACCCCCAAATTTCTCTATACTATCCCAAATGGTAACAATCCTACTGGAAACTCATTAACAAGTGACCGCAAAAAGGAAATCTATGAGGTATTTTAAAAGTGTGTTAATGTAGTTGTGTTTCTGTTTCTTGCTGACTTTTATAAGAGTAGTGTGTACATTCTCTTCCTTATCAGGGAAATGTTTGCCAGTTTACACATAATAATAAATCATTGCCTTTCCATTAATTATGAGGGTTTTTTCCCTTTTTCTTTAATTGATGACTTATTTTAAAAAAAAAATTATTGGCTCAGCACCTATAGCTCAACCGGCTAAGGCGCCAGCCACGTACACCTAAGGTGGCGGGTTCGAATCCCCAGCCCGGACCCGCCAAACAACAATGACGGCTGCAACCAAAAAATAGCCGGGCGTTGTGGCGGGCGCCTGTGGTCCCAGCTACTTGGGAGGCGGAGGCAGGAGACTCGCTTGAGCCCAGGAGTTGGAGGTTGCTGTGAGCTGTAATGCCACGGCACTCTACCCAGGGGGACAGCTTGAGGCTCTGTCTCAAAAAAAAAAAAAAAAAATTGGCCTGAGGTTAAATTTTATTAAATCATTTGATATTTGACCCCAAGTTTGATTTTATAATTTTATAGTTGTGTTGTTAACTTGTCTCTTCTGCTTCCTACTCCATGTCATTCAGGTTACAAAGAATTCTTTATAAATAAGAGGCATATTCTTTTGTAAAATCTGTTTGAGGTATTTATAATACCTAGTTTTTCACTATAAATATTATTTTAAAGTAACAGACATATTGAGCTCTACAGAAATCTTTGAAAAAAAAGAGCAATGTGGCTTTTAGAAAGGCTCTTTCATGTGCCTGTACACATTAATATCTTCCTGCAAACAGCTTTCTAAATACAGATCCTTGTTAAGCATATAGGACTTAGTCATGTGCAGTAAGAAAGATACTAACCACTTAAACTCACTTGGAAAATTTGAAGATTCAAAACGTTTTCTTATTCTTATTTTTGTACTCTCCTGGGCACTGTCCTGAGTTCTTTTCTGGGTTTACGTACCTGCCCTACATGGCCTGGTCCAGTTCTGTGCCCATGAATCTCAGTCTGGAAATGACGACCACCACACTGCCTGGCCCCTGCTTCTTCCTTGAGCTCCACACTTCTGTGCCCAACTTTCTCCTTGATAGCTGCATGCAGATGTCTCATGGGCATTTCACACTCAACACAGTTTCCTCATGCCAAACCTCTGATCCACACCCACTCACATTCTCCAGCCCTACAAACAGTGTGATCATGAGGCATTCTCCTTTATTCCTCTATCCCTTCACCTCCCTTCCCCTACATCTAGTTCATCCTGTGGACATGCCACAAAGTTGCCCAGATCCTTTCATCTTGCTCCACCCCATCACTGTCACCACCTTCCAAGCCACCACTCACCCTCACTGGGCTTCTATAGCACCATCTCCCTACCCCTTCATGCTGTCTCTAATCAGTCCCCTAAAACCAGTCGCATCCTCCTCTGCTGGCATGTCTGTGGACAGCAGGCTCATGAGCCTGTGTATAGCCCTGTGGCTTCTCCTGGTAGTTCAGTGAAGTCCAGTTTCCCTCTTGTGCCTTTTAAAGCAGTGAGACTGGTCAGTCTGCTCTCAGGCCTTACATTTGAATCTTCGTGGGGTAGCCACACTGGTTATTGTAGCCCTTAAACCTGCCAGAATATTTGCTCACCTGGGGCCATTGCCCTCACCTGTTGCTCAGTCCAGATTTTTCTTTTTTTTTTTTGAGACGGAGCCTCAAGCTATCCCCCTGGGTAGAGTGCCATGGCATCACAGCTCATAGCAACCTCCAACTCCTGGGCTCAAGCGAGTCTCCTGACTCAGCCTCCCAAGTAGCTGGGACCACAGGCACCCGCCACAACGCCTAGCCATTTTTTAGTTGCAGTCGAATCCCCGGGCTGGGGATTCGAACCCGCCACCTTGGGTGTATGTGGCTGGCGCCTTAGCCGCTTGAGCCACAGGCGCCGAGCCAGTCCAGATTTTTCTTACCTGGTACTTGCACAGCTGAATTCTTCCTATTACCTTGAATTCTTCTGTAGCCTGGTCAGGAAGGGCTTCCCCATGATTCAGCCTGAAATAGTTACTATCTCCCTCTCTCCCAGATGTCCCTATTAGAGTGCTGTCCCCAGCACCTTTAAAACTCCCATCAAATGTCTTCTGCTCTGCATCTATTGGCTGTGTCTATTCTGTCTTTCCTGCTAAGTTCCGTGAGAACAGGAGCTTTTGATCCCTTGTTTATCTCTTTATCTTCGTGTCTAGGACAACAAATGCTCAATTTTTGAATGAATGAATGAATAGTTATGATACTATTTATGAATTACAATTCCAAATGATTTCAATTTTGTATAACTCTTAAGATATACATTGCTTTAAGAAATAAATATGTCACTTTAACTCTTTTTAGCTTGCAAGAATATATGACTTCCTCATAATAGAAGATGATCCTTACTATTTTCTCCAGTTTAACAAGGTAAGTGATGGTGCGAGCTCATGTCACTGTAAGTTGTTGAAAGTCGGCACTGTGCTGGATGTTGGCCCGGCTGCTGAATCAGAACTTACCCCTTTACACTGAAACTGGCTGAATTAAGGTCAATATGCTGTCACTTTAGTTTTTAGTCTTCCAGTTTTATCGAGGGATTAGTGCCTTTCAGCTTATGTATTATTGCTCTTCTAGACGTTGCTTAGCTTCAAAATAGTAGCAGATCTGTGGGCAGTGCCATTGGAGAGACAGGCAGGGCTTCTTGAGCTTCTTGAGCTCCACACCCTACTCAGCTCTATCAGCATCATACCCAGCATCAGAAGTGGGTTTCATCTTGGGTTCAGCTGCAACATCTGGGTGAGTGTCTGGAGCATGGAGAAGGATTAGGAAGCTGTGCTCTAGCTGAAGTACAGGCCACTCTGATCGAAGGAGGAGGACACAGAGAATTGTACTCACCAAGATGGGAAGGTACCTGGGGAGACCCTGCATCTTGGCAGGGATGATGGACAGAGCCCAGGGTCCCTGTGTCCCCACACAGACACTGTGACTTGAGCTGTGAGGTCCCCCACTGCCACAAGTCTCCCTGTTGATTAGCTTACTGCTGGGGACCACATAGTGGGGTGGCATTGGAGAGCAGGCTTACTGGGGACCGGGCTCATTGTGCCTACCCCAACATCACCAGTTACCAGGTGGGAGGGAGCAGGGGAAGTGGAGGCCTGTGACTAGAGCCAGCTGTACCCCAACCTGGGCATTTAAGTGAAGGAGCTCAAGAGATCCCACAGTAGTGGCCTTGGCAGAGCCTGTGTCGGGGGAGAGCACTAGCCATCCAGTGGTCCAGCCCCATAGCTCCCCCAGCCAAAGGAACAAGCCTAGCCTGGCACATGCTGCCTGGGAGGGGAACTCTGCTCTGCAGACTCACACTGCAGGCCATGTGCCTGATGGCAGACCATGCCCCACTATCCCAGCCACCATGCTTCCCAGTCTGTGGGCCAGCTGAGGGCCGCCTCCCTACAAGGCCATTGGCCATACACCTTAATCATGTGAGCTGGCCAGCAGGCCACACCCCCACCAACCCCAGAGCCAACCAGCAGAATGAACCACAAGCCCACACTGCAGTAGGCAGGACATGCTCTTGCACCAGTCCACAGGGCCATGCTGTGGCTCACCACCACAGGCTGCTAGTGACAAGCTGCCCCTCACTGTACCACCTTTTTTTTTTTTTTTGAGATGGAGCCTCAAGCTGTCCCCCTGGGTAGAGTGCCATGGCTTCACTGCTCACAGCAATCTCCAACTCCTGGGCTCAGCCTCCCAAGTAGCTGAGACTACAGGAGCCCGCCACAATGCCTGGCCTTTTTTTTGGTTGCAGCCATCGTTGTTTGGCGGGCCCGGGCTGGGGATTCGAACCCGCCACCTTAGGTGTATGTGGCTGGCGCCTTAGCTGCTTGAGCCACAGGCGCCGAGCCTGTACCACCTTTAAACCTAGACTGGATGGAGCAACTACTGCAGCCTTGACACCTATGACTGCAGCCTAGTTAGCCTCACCAAGTGGCCACTTACACTACCGCAGGGAGACCTGGGCAGAGCAGCTCCCACAGTGCCTATCTGAGAACCAGGCAACAGTCCATACAAACATACCCCAGCACCATGTTGGATCAAGAGGGCACTAGGAGATAGCCACGTTGCAAGCACTCAGTGCATCCACCCCCACCCGGCAGTCTGTCCTCTGAAGCAGGAGATGAAAGCATCATCTAGGGAGCCCCTCCTCTCTAAGTAGGAGAGTTCCCAGCAGAGGAGAACAGGTGTGCCCCAAACCTATCAGCCCTAAGCTGAGAGAAAAGGTCTCAGATGAGAAGAAACCAAAATAATTTTGTCAACATGAAAAAACAAGCCAGTTTAGCACCCCCAAATGATCACAGTAGCTCCACAGTAGTGGATCTCAATGAAAAGAAAATTGTCAAAAATCTTGGAATTCAAAATATGGATGGCAAACAAGATAGATGGAGTTGGAGATAAGGTTGAAAACAACACAAATCAAAACAATATTTGAGGACATGAATGAAAAATATGAAAAACTCACTAAAGAGATAGACAACATGAGAAAGGATATAACAGAACTTAAGAAAATGAAAGAGTCATTTAGGGAATTACAAAATACAGCAGCAAGCTTCACCAATAGGGTAGACCAAGCAGAAGAAAGGGTCTCAGAGTTTAAAGATAGGGCTTTTGAACTAACCCAGTCAGTCAAAGATTTGGAAAAAAGAATGAAGAAGGATGATTGATCACACAGAGAAATGTGAGCATGTGTGAAAGGAGGCAATACATGAAGTATAGATATCACAGAGGTAAAAAAAAGAAAATGGGGGCCGCACCTGTGGCTCAGTGAGTAGGGCACCGGCCCCGTATACCGAGGGTAGTGGGTTCAAACCCGGCCCTAGCCAAACTATAACAAAAGATAGCCGGGCATTGTGGCAGCCACCTGTAGTCCCAGCTACTCCAGAGGCTGAGGCAAGAGAATCACCTAAGTCTAAGAACTGGAGGTTGTTACCAGCTGTGATGTCATGGGACTCTACCAAGGGCAACAAAGTGAGACTATCTCTTAAAATAAAATAAAAGGAAAATGGAAAAACATAGAATACCTATCCAATGGGATTATTGAAGGGAATTTCCCTGGTGTAGCCAGAGATTCAGAGATCCACATACAATATGGTCATCTAACGCAAGGATGATTGAAAACAAATAGTTCATCAGCCGAGCCAAAGCCAAAAGGAGGGACAGAATTCTATAAGCTGCAAGGCCAAAGCAGCAACTAATGTAAAAAGGGAAAGCTGTCAGGGTAACACCAGATTGTTCAGTGGGAACCTTACTGGCCGGGGGATTTTTAATCTTTGTAAGTAGAACAACAGCCAACCAAGAGTTTTGGAACCTACAAAACTAAGTTTCATAAGTGATGGTGAAATAAAGTCTTTTCCAGATAAGCAAACACCAAGAGATTTGTAACTACTAGACCTGCTTATAAGAAATGTGCAGCAGTGCATTGTACATGCAACAGCACAATAGATGCTACCAGTGTGAAAACCCCTAAAATTTACAGCTTATAACGTTTATGAAGCAATAGCACTAAAGGGAGAACAAGATAAACAGGTATCATCCAACATAATGAATGAATGGAACAGCATCACATATACCAACAGTCAACATGAACAGTCTGAATGCCCCAAGTAACAGACATTGAATGGATGATGAAAACAGCCAAGTGTTTTTTGTCTTCAAGAAACACATCTAAACCACAAGGACTCACAGGCTCATGGAAAATATATAGGAAAAAGAATTTCATACAAATGGAAACAAAAAGCAAACAGGTGTATAGTCCTTCTCATATCAAATAAAACAGACTTTTTTTTTTAGACAAGGTCTTACTCTGCTGCCTAGGCTTCAAATTATACTACAAGGTTATAGTAACCAAAACAGCAGGTACTGCTATGAAAGTAGACATGTAGACCAGAGAATCAGGACAGAGAGCCCAGATATCAAACCATCTACCTACAACCCAATAATTTTTGACAAGACAGACAACAGCATACACTGGGGAAAAGAAGTCCTATTCAATAAATTGTGCTGGGAAAATTGGATAGCCACATGGAGAAGAATGAAACAAGATTTCTCACCACTTAACAAATTAAAGATGGATTAAAAATTTTAATGTTAAGTCATGAAACCATAAAATTTCTGAAAGAAAATGTAGGAAAAACTTTTCTAGAACATAGGCAAAGAATTTATGACTAAGATCCCAAAGGCAGTTATAGCAACAACAAAAATAGATAAATGCAACTTGATTAACTTACAAAGCTTCTGCACAGCAAAGGGAATAATAAACAGCAAATAACCTATAGAATTGGAGAAAATGTTCACAAATTATATATCTGATAAAGGGCTAATATTAAGAATCTACAGTGAAATCAAATCAGTAAAAAGAAAACTAACATTTCTTTTTTTAAAGTAGGCAAGAGACAAGAACAAAAGTTTGTCTCAGCACCTGTAGCTCAGCGAGTAGGATGCTGGCCAGGTCCACCATAGGTTCAAGCCCGGCCAGGGCCTGCTAAACCATAATGACAACTGCAACCAAAAAATAACTGGGCATTGTAGCAGGCGCCTATAGTCCCAACTACTCAGGAGGCTGAGGCAAGAGAATTGCTTAAGCCCAGGAGTTTGAGGTTACTGTGAGTTGTGATGCCATGGCACTCTACCAAGGGCAACATAGTGAGACTCTGTCAAAAAAAAAAAAAAATAGAACAGAAGTTTTTCCTAAAATGACAGGCAAATGGACAAGTAACATGAAAAAATGCTCAATGTCACTGATCCTCAGGAAAATGCAAACTAAAACCACAGTGAGGTAGCACTTCACCCCTATAAGACAGGACATTATTAGTAAGTCAGCAAACAACAGGTGCTGATGTGGGTGCAGAGAGAAAGGAACATTTACACTGTTGGTGGGACTGCAACTTAGTACAGCCTCCATGGAAAACAGTATAGACATTTCTCAAAGAACTATAGACCTACTATTCAATCCAGCAATCCCACTGCTGGGTATCTACCCAGAGGGAATGAAGTTATTTCATAGAAAAAGATACATGTACTTGAGTGTTCATCATAGCATAATTTACAGCTGCAACATTATGGTATCAATCTATGTGCCCAGCAGTTCCACAGTGGATGTATATACGCCATGGGGCACTATTCAGCCCTAGAAAGGAATGAAATAATTGCTTCTACCGCAACTTGGATGGAACTAAGACCATTATCCTGAGTGAAGCATCTCAGGAATGGAAAACAAAACACCACATGTTCTCACTAATAAGTGGGAGCTAATCAATGGGTCACACAGGCACAACAGGATATAAAGGACATGGACAATCAAGAAGTAGGTCTTGGGGGGGACAAAAACTTACCTGTTGGATACAATCAATATTATTCTGGTGACAGGCACAGCAAAAACCCTGACATAGCATTATAGCCAGTATCCGTGCATATAAAACATTGTGCCCCCTTAATTCTTTTGGGAAAAAGCTGAAGCAGAAAAGGTCTGTGCTCAGTGGGTGATGTCCCTTTTATATACAGGCAGAGGTATCCCAGGCAGCATGCCACATGTTTGCTACCCTGTCGTTGTATGTGCTGGATCCTACCTGCAAAATAACAGACTTTTAGGTTCATTTTCCCTGCATCTTGCATGCACACACACGTATACATACATACATATACATGCGTGTGTGTGCTACTTCTCACTATTAGTATTTTCAAATAGACAACACACAGTAGCAATAAGACACCTAATGCCCAGTTCCTCAGAATCCATCTCTTTCTTTGCTCTCAGGGTACAAAGAACATATGCTTGGATTCAGTTCCCGCTTTAAACATAACTGAGAAGAAACACAAGCTTTTTCTTTCCTTTTTTTAAGACAGAGTCTCACTCTGTCACCCTGGGTAGAGTGCCATAGCATCATCATAGCTCAGCAAGGTCAAACTCCTGGGCTCAAGTGATCCTCCTGCCTCAGCCTCCCAAGTAGCTGGAACTACAGGCACCTGCCACCATACCTGGCTAGTTTTTCTGTTTTTAGTAGAGACGAAGTCTCACTCTTGCTGAGGCTGGTCTTGAACTCCTGAGCTCAAGCAATCCACCCGCCTCAGCTTTCAACTCTTGACTTCTCTGTCTGGTTTGCCAGAGCATCACTTCTGTGTACTCACTCTCCCACTCTCGCCCATAAGCCCTCATCTCCTTTGTGCCTCTCTTTGAAGTACATTAACTATCAGCATCAGTGTTTCACACTGACTCCATTTCACACCTTCCTCCTCCTCTTATCTCTGTCAGTCCCAAGGATAAGTGTTTTCTCTCTGAATGACTGTGAATGCTGCCAGCTCCTCTCATTTTGGTCTCGTCAAAACTAGTTTTTCTCGACTTCTCTCTTTAAGTCTGTTGATCCTGGATTTCAACCTTTGTAGCAAGGAGGACCTGTTTGAGGTTTCTCTAAATTTGTAATAATGGCATCTGGAGCAAATAAAGAAGCCTCTGTGTGTGTGTTTGGTAGAAAGGTCATGAAGAGAAGCCCATGCCTTAAGAGAATGTGTTTCTTGTCCTGTGTTGCAGGCTGAAGGAAAGGTAAGAGCATATCTGTGCCTGTCCCACAAATGACGCCACCACTCTCTGTGCAATATGATGATGTGTTGACTAACAATTCTCACTCAAAGTTTCTTGGTTTTGTTTTCCATTTTAAGTCCTGGGCACCAACATTTCTGTCCATGGATGTTGATGGGCGTGTCATCAGAGCTGATTCTTTTTCAAAAGTCCTCTCCTCTGGGTAAGAATCACCTAACGTGAGGCTGCCCTCTAAAGAGCTAGAGACCGCACCCCACCATCTTTTGGTCCACACGGTTCTTTTCATGACAATGGTTGATGTTCACACAGGCCTGTTCTCTCTCATTCATCTCCAGTAGTCAAAGATATCATTCATTAGTCTAAGGTTGTAGCAGGACTGGTCGGGATTTTGGTATCATATATGAAAGAGTACATTTGAAGATATATGGTCAGGTTTGTTTTAAATAAATGTACCCTGCAATTTAAATCTATATTTGAGATAAGATTTAGTCAGCTGTATTAGGTTTTTGGTTGCAGCCTACTTCCTGACAAAGGCAGGAAAGTGACACATATCGATTGTTGATGTGGTACTGGTCTTAAGCCGTGTCTCTGTGTGTAGGTTGAGAGTCGGGTTTTTAACTGGTCCAAGACCCTTGATACAGAGAGTTGTTCTTCACACAGAAGTGTCAGCGTTGCACCCCAGCACTTTTAACCAGGTAAGGACAATTTTGGAAATAGATTTGACCCCTCTGATTTTCTCATCAGTAAAATAGAAATTTGTGAAGCATGAATTAGCTAAAGTATATCTTAATGTATTTTAAGTACTGGCACATATCAAGTACTATATGAATTTTTTTTATTTTTACTGTTAGCATTATGACAATTAGTATTATAAATCTCTGAGTATATAAGCTAGGTTCAGCTTGTTGTATCTTCTTATAGTGGTTTACGTGTGATCAAGAGTGGTTTGCTTTTACATTTGGCAAAAGTCACATTTTTAGGGAATGAACTGACTTCTGTCATTGTTTTATTTACTTTAGCTTATGGTATCCCAGCTTCTACACCAGTGGGGACAAGAAGGCTTCCTGGTTCACGTGCACAGGTACTGAAACATTCGGTAAAATACTTAGGAACAAAATAAGAGCTCCATGGACATGGTGCAGATGACCCAGAATGTTGGTTTTTATTCATCCTTCCTAATCCTGACGAAGATAGTAGAAACAGTCTCTTAGAAATCAAAAACCAATTAGTTTTATTTGCTCTTTACCTAGACAGTCTTTTCAGTAGCTTCCAAGTTACGATTTGAAAGCAATGTCTGCCCACACCGAAAGTGATCCAAACTTCCCACCAGCTTAGGGTTCCCAATGTAACTCACTGTTTAATTGATTCACAGGGTAAACTGTACATGCACATACCTATTTGATAATCACCTGGGAGGGGCACGTGGCATAGGATTTTACTCAAGCAAAGATGAGTGAAAACATAATTTTCCTAAGTAAAAAGTATATTGGTGCAAGGGATGTGATATTTTAGTTATGTGAATGTGTTGCCTCCTGGGTCATTTATAAGTCAGGAAAGACAGGATGTCCTCATTCCCAGATCAGTAATTCCTCATTTCAGTGGCATTTTCTTCAATTTTAAGTGTTCTCCTGCCCTGCAGATGATAACCATTGTCATAGACAACTAGTCCCAAAGATTGATCCTGTTACTTTCTCCTACTTCCATATTTTGCATAGAAATGGACTTTCCTTTATTATTTTTCACTTTTAAGTTATTCCACAAGAAGGAAGAAAAACAGAAAAGTTTTATCACCACACAA
The DNA here is from genome assembly GCF_000181295.1 of Otolemur garnettii. NCBI lineage: Eukaryota > Metazoa > Chordata > Mammalia > Primates > Galagidae > Otolemur > Otolemur garnettii. The sequence goes on from NW_003852456.1 coordinate 10,910,256, forward strand.
GTCAAGCAAATACACTCTGATCTCCAGTCAACATTTTATTACAATTAAGACAGAAAACAAATTCTTACAGCCTGGACTCAGAGCTTTTTTTTTTTCTGCAATCAGTACACTAAGCACATCCTTTCCACTGTTTTCTCTTACAGGGTTATTGATTTCTACAGGAGCCAGCGAGATGCAGCTTTGGCAGCTGCAGACAGGTGGCTCAGTGGTGAGTAGGGCACACACCTGCCTGGATACGCACAGCACCCATTTGAGTAGGTGACAAACTGCATGTTACCAGCAGTCTGCATTCCAGGAGGGTGCTTGCCTAGGAAATGCTACCCGTGAATGATCCCAGAAATCAGATTCTGCAGACCCTGGCACAAGTCTCCCTATTTCTCCTGTTTCTCCTGTACCCTTCTCTGCTACAAAGAATTGGCCATTTAAAAAAAAAATTATCTGAAAATCAACTGGCTATAACTTACTTAAACCTAAATAATATCCCTAGCTAAAACTTTTAGACTAATTTCAAAATTTGCTTTGAATAGAAGAGGAATTATCAAACAAGCCAATACTCCTTTTTTGACTAAACTGTGTAAAGGTGATATAGTCTCTGTCCTTACAACATATTTGCCTTATAATTACTAACCTGCTTTTTCTATCTAATAATATTGGTTGCTAATTTGATTGTAGGATTTTTTTTTGTTAGAGAAAAAGGTAAAATTAATTAAATGGCTTCAATTATATTATTAAAATGCCTTTGTTATAAATAATAGTAACCAAACATACTAATAATTCCTTATTTCTGTCATATCTTATTCCCTATAAAGTCTTTGTAGAATAGACTTACTTTTTTTTTTTTTTTTTGAGACAGAGTTTTACTATGTTGCCCTCAGTAGAGTGCCATCGTGTCACAACTCACAGCAACCTAAAAATCTTGGGTGCAAGTGATACTCTTGACTCAGCCTCCCAAGTAGCTGGCACTATAGACACCCGCCACAATGCCCAGCTATTTTTTGCTTCACTTGTCCTTGTTGGTTAGCTGGTCCGGGCCAGGTTCCAACCCACCAACTTCAGTGTACATGGCTGGCACCATAGCCACTACAGTTGCTACGGGTGCCAAACAAGAATAGACTTAGTTTTTGGTAAGAGTACTATTCTAACCTAGGCTAAGTGACTTGTGCCTGTAACCCTGACACTGTAGAAGACCAAGCCAGGAGGATCCTTAAGACCAGGAGTTGAAGACCAGCTTAAGCAACAGAGCAACTCTGCCTCTATGAAAAATTGTTTTTAATTAGGCAGGCATAGTAGTATGCACCTATAGTCCCAGATATTTGGGAGGCTGCAGCAGCAGAATCACTTGAGCCCAGGAGTTTGAGGCTGCAGTGAGCTAAGATGATGCCATTGCAGCTGGACTCCAGAACAAGAGTCTCCAAACAAAAAAAAAAAAAAAATTAAAAATTAAAAAAAAATTAATTTAATTTAAAAATTAAAATTCTACCAGTCCTAAGGAAAATGTTTGAAACAAGAACAAATTTTATTTTTTAAAAAAGATAGTAGTGAAATCAAATTATCCTTTCTTTTTGATTTCTCTGTTCTGATATTCAACTAAACAGAAAGCCTATTTGTAAATGCTTCTGGAATTCCTGAATTTTAACAATTTGCATAATTAATTGCATTCTGATAAAAATTCTAATCCATGGAACTTCTAAACTGTTATGTAAATGATAACATTTATTGAGATGCTGAAAGATCCAGAAAGAATTAAAGAGCCTTCTTTGAAAATTGAAACAGCCTTGTTTGTCTGAGCATTGCCCTACCTGAGGGGTGGGCCTCGGTTCCCTGCATTGCCCAGTCTGGCCCCGTCACACGTGTGCTCGCCCTGTCACACGTGCGCCACACCAGTGACATGTCCCGGCCTCTCTCCCCTCCCTCACCCACACTGACTCCTGTAAATAAAACACATCAATTTTCAGGGGTCCTAGAATTGTAAAAGAGCTGTCCCTGAGGGAATTTTCTGGAAACACTGGCTGATATTACTGTGCTTGGGTTATCTAATGGCATCCATGCTGGCGTCCAAGATGCTTTTCTTCAGATGACATCTATCTTCTGCTTTTGTTCACAGGTTTGGCAGAATGGCACATTCCTACTGCTGGGATGTTTTTGTGGATTAAAATTAAAGGCATTTCTGATGTAAGAGAACTGATTGAAGAAAAAGCCATCAAGAAAGAGGTAAAGCCAGAAGTGGGATGGCGAAGCCTTGAGAAAAGTTACACTTTGTCTTTAAAGTAATTTTATACTCCAACAAAATGGAAAGAGAGTTTTTTTTGTTTTGTTTTGGGGGACATTTTTTGAGACAGAGTTTCACTATGTTGCCCTCAGTAGAGTGCTCTGGCGTCACAGCTCACAACCTTAAACTCTTGGGCTTAAGCAATTCTCTTGCCTCAGCTTCCCAAGTAGCGGGGACTACAGGCTCCAGCTGCAACACCTGGGTATTTTTTTGTTATAGTTGTCATTGTTATTTAGCAGACCCAGGCTAGGTTCAAACCTACCAGCTCCAGTATATGTGCGCCCTAACCACTGAGTTACAGTACCAAGCCAAGGAATGTTTCTTATTGCACAGCATCCAACTCATAATGTGCCAGTGATTAGATACATCATCTCATACATTTTGAGATCACGTAATTATTCAGCTGCCATCAATCAGTAGAAGTACACTTATTCCTAAAGCTGTTGGCCCACACCAACTCCAGCCCCTACTCACCTGTAGCCTCAGGTGAGTTTCCTTCCTGGGGCTCAGCCTAAAATACAGACACAGAAAGAATCCCTCCCACACAGGGTGCTGTGCTGATCACTTGAGCCCACTGTGCAGAGCACTTAGGTTAGCCTGGCTCTCATAAATGCTCCATCAGTTCCAGCTGTTATTACTTAAAATGGAAAGATTTTCTTTTCCTGGGTATGAAAGTAAAGTATACTGATGATAGGAAATTTGGAAAATGCATAAAAGCACACTGAAATTTTTTTAATTAGCCCATAATTTTACCTCCCAGTTTGTGACCATTAGAGATATATTTTCTAGAAATGCTTATATATGTTCTTCTAGTATTTTGGCATGTAATTATTTTACATAGTTAAAATTACCTAGAAAAGTTTGTGTCTTGATTTTTTTTACTTAAAATTAGCTCATGAGAATGTTTCCTAGCTTTTCTTTTTTCCTCCTTTTGTATTTATAAAATTAAAAGTCTACCTACATTTCATTTGGGGGCATTGATTAAGCTGAAAACTCTGAATATTTTTCTGCATAGCTTTTTCAGTTTACCAAATAAATTATATCTTCTCCATTTATTAATTCCATTCTGTTTGTCAATGTTTTGTAAACACTGAGGTTTCTTTCTAGAATTACTGGTTTGAAGCAGTAAATACTAGAGAACAGATTGTGCTGATGATGGCAACGTGCGCGAATGCCCAGGGGACAAGGTGCTCGCTCTGGAATCAGATCTGGAGACAGCCACCTACACTACAGCCCAGGAGTCATGGTGTTCTGAGAGTCAGATCTGGAGACAACCACCAGCACTGCAGCCCTGGCCTAGCAGCCTGGGGGTTATTTCCTTGGTTGGCCTCTTACTTGAGCACAAGGCTCTTGACTCCTCAGTTGTTCTACTCCTAGTCTCACTACACAGTAGGCACTTAAGAAATATTTACCTAACTTATTCCAAATAAATACATCCTAGTATAGGCCAGGCACAGTGCCTCACACCTGCAATGTGCATACTCTGGGAGGCTGAGGCAGGTGGATCACTTGAGCTTAGGGGTTCAAGACCAGCCTGAGCAAGAGTGAGACTCAATCTTTACTAAAAATAGAAAAAGTGAGACAGAAGGATTCGCTTGAGGTCAGGAGTTTGAGGTTGTTGTGAGCTATGATGATGCCACAGCACTCTATCCAGGGCAACAGAGTAAGACTCTATCTCAAAAATAAATATGTAAATAAATAAATCCTGGTATAAGTCAATTTGGTACAGTCTTTGCTTTTCTATCAGTACCATTTTCACCAAAGACATTTGTTAAGTGGCTCTCTGTCCAGATCTCTGAGCTGAGTTCTGAGAACACGGACTTCACATTCTGCTGTTTCCAGCTCTCTCCATTTATTCTGAATATCCTGTTGCATGTTCCTTTGTCTTTTCTAAATGATCTCCAGCTTCATAGCCACTTCCTTAGCCCAGGTATTGTTCATCTTGCAAAGAGGTTATGACCACTCCCCTCCTTTTATGGCTCCTTGCTTCTAGTACCTTCCAAGACTTTTCCACGGTTGTGGGAGAAATGATGGTGTTCATTCATTATCAGTAAGGAGTAAGAAACCTGTCTTCTGCCTGTGAATCTTGCCCCAGAGCACCCCAGAGCATCTCACTCCCACTCCATGCTGATTTAGGCAGTGGCCAGTTCTGTCTGTGTAACAAGCAGCTACCCTCAAAAGCAGAAGCATTTGATGACCATGATTGTACCAGGCAGTGCTGACCATCATGAAAGATGAACTGCAAAATCTCAAGAGACTTAACACAGTGCAAATTTGTTTCTGACTCTTGTAAATTCAAAGATGGGTCCTGCATACAGCTCTACCCTAGCTGGATTCAGAGGCCTGCTCCCTCCCCTCTTGTTGCTGTTCATCTTTTAACACATGGACTCCAGAGTGGCTGTAGCATGGAGGGAGCTGCTGTGTCACACAGGGGAGATCTTTGTGGGCCAGGCCCAGAAGCAGCACATAGAGCTTGTGCTCATGTGGCCATGTCTAAACTGTAGAGGAACTGGGGGACCAAGTGTTTGTATGCCCAGGAGAGGACTGCAGAGTTTGCTGTCTGAGTTGTCACTGCCTCGAGGCCATCCCCGAGTCTGTCTTGACACACTTGGTGTTTTTATTCCGTCACCTTCTACATTGAATTATTTACCTCCCTTCAGTTCTTTGCACCTGTTTTCTTCCCATCTTGGGACCTTTACAATCAGCATCTTCTCCCTCAGATACTGTTCACACTTTGTGCCTGGCTAACAATTACTTACCTGTCAGGTCCCAACTTAAAACTCACTTTCAAACTCAGTGACTTAAAAATGATATCTCATTATTTGAATTTATGTTACCGTTCTAGTTAGATTAAACATTTGTGATTATTTCTGTATCTTTAGTAAGGTTTCCTTTGTGCATTACAGCTAGAATTTGAGTGCTTCTCTTCTCTGTTTCTGGCGCTTCCTTACATATTTGGAGGAGATGGCATTTGCCATGTAATTGTAAATATTTTCCAGCTTCTATGTATTTAGTTGTGTCACTGTATGATACACATATGCCCAATTTTTATATGAGTGTTTTTCTTTTGACTTCTTTAACTGCATTTGAACTTAAAACATCCTTCCTCACTCAGACTAGGTTTACTTGTATTTTCTTAGTTTTTCTTTAATAGTACATTACTCATTTCCCACACAATTTCTTAGATATTACTGCTTCCTGGAAACGGTTTCTACAACAATAGCTCAGCTCCCAGCCCTTATGTGAGAGTATCCTTCTCTTCAGCCTCTCCAGAACAGATGGATGTGGTGAGTACACAGTCTCCAGAGTGCCCTGGTCCACTCTGTGAACTAGAGCGTCACTTCATGTCTTTAAAACTTAAGTTTCTAAAAGTCAGGTACTGATTAACCATCAGGAACTGCTACTCTAAGGCCCATTTTACTTTGTTGCTAGACTGCTTTAGACAGTTGAGTCTACGGTGGAATTAAAGTTTGTCTTACTGAATAATCTCTCAGAATTCAGGAAGAGTGCTGGGAGATTACCAGCATGCGACAAGGAAACTGTTTCCCTCCTTCTTGGATTTCCATGAGCCAAATCCAGACAGCCTCAGTCTCCCTCTCTGAAGAAAAAGGTGTCAGCAGGGTCAAGTAGAATGATTCTCTGAAATGAAGCACAATCTAGCTTTACGCACAATAGCATCCTAAGGACTGTGTATCTGGAAACCCAAATAAGAAGAGTGTAAATTGAACATTGGGCGGAGTTGGTGTTCATCCTTGGAGGTAGACATTTGGGGGGTCATCTTTATTAACCTGCTTTCTCAAGTCATTAACTAAATACACTTTTTATAAGTATCCTCAGCTTTTATGGAAATAGATTGTTGAAACTACAGAGAATATATGTGCAGTGAGAGATTCTATGAAAAATTAAAATAATTTGTATCATAAGTAAAGTAGAAAATGACCATCTTGGCTCAGCACCTGTGGCTCAAGCAGCTAAGGCACCAGCCACATACACCTAAGGTGGCGGGTTCGAATCCCCAGCCCGGGCCCGCCAAACAACAATGATGGCTGCAACCAAAAAATGGCCGGGCGTTGTGGTGGGCGCCTGTAGTCCCAGCTACTTGGGAGGCTGAGGCAGGAGACTCGCTTGAGCCCAGGAGTTGGAGGTTGCTGTGAGCGTGATGCCATGGCACTCTACCCAGGGGGATAGCTTGCGGCTCTGTCTCAAAAAAAAAGAAAATGACCATCTTGAGGGCTATAAAAGCAAGAGGAAACTCTGGGAGTCTGACATACTTTCGTCTGGATATTTTAGTGGCATTGACAGCATCCTGCCCACATAAAGCTGATGTTAAACTTTACTTTTCATTACCTCGTCTCAAACTCAAGCAAACACTTTGAATTATTAAAGTTAGAACAGACTTTTCCAAAGTAAAATTTTAATTTAAGTAATTCTTATCTTTTTTCTCTTTTAGGCCTTCAAGATATTAGCCCAACTTATAAAAGAATCTTTATGAAAAAGAGTCAGACTGATCATACTGTTCATGGATTTTTCCAATAAATTATTTTCATGTTTTCACAGGAAGACATAGTCATTGATGTTAGACTTACAGATCGGATTTTCTCATACATATCTGTAGTAGTTCAATGAGACAACTTTTAAAGTGCCTTTAAATCATCAGATTGCCAAAATATGAGTCTGTTATGAATTTTTGATTAATTTTCAATCTGCAAAATTTATTTTTGTCTTGGATCTTATTGTAAAGAACTCTATAGTTGCTTTATAATTTCCCATAAATTTTCTTTGAAAATAATATTTTATGCCATATTATTTTGAAAATTTAAGGAAATAATTAAGTTCAAAATGGTATATAATGGGTACTTTTTCTATTTTTAGAAAATTTTAATGAGAACAAAAATTATTGTGATGTGACCATTATAAATGATTTTTATTAAGAATACCATAGATGGCTTGGCACCCATAGCTCAGTGAGTAGGGTGCCAGCCACATACACTGAGGCTGGTGGGTTTGAGCCCAGCCTGGACCTGCTAAACAACAGTGACAATTCCAACCAAAAAATAGCCAGGCATTGTGGTAGGCACCTGTAGTCCCAGCTACTTGGGAGGCTCAGGCAAGAGAATCACTTAAGCCCAAGAGTTTGAGGTTGCTGTGAGCTGTGACTCCACAGCGCTCTAACCAAGAGCAACATAGTGAGACTCTGTCTCAAAAAAAAAAAAAAAAGAATACCATAGACATTATATTATGCCACAGAAATCCCTTTAAAATAAAATTCTGAAGCTAAACTTACCAGCATATGAGGCCGGTGCCTTACTCCTTTGAGCCACAGGCACCGCCCTATTCAGATTTTTTTTTAATGATTTTCTTTCTTTTTCTTTATTTTCCCCATCTCACTACTACACTTGATCTTAGCCAAAAGGCTAAGAAGCGATTCCCCATCTCATTACTAAAATAATATATGCTCATTTTAGAATTTTCAAGCAATCCAGAAAGTATAAGGAATAAAGTAAAAGCACTGAGTACCTCCCCTGTCCCCGAATCATCATCCTCATTTGTCTTCCTGCCCTGATGAGGTGCTGGGCACACTCACACACACACAAGACCTAAAAAATAGGCCCTCATTGTGAGCATATCATGAATACCCCATATTTTTTTT
>NW_003852456.1:10918593-10920546 GCF_000181295.1 Otolemur garnettii
TGTTGTTTGGCGGGCCCGGGCTGGGGATTCGAACCCGCCACCTTAGGTGTATGTGGCTGGCGCCTTAGCCGCTTGAGCCACAGGCGCCGAGCCCAGATCTCCCTTTCTAATGCTGCTGGGGCAGCCATTATGGAAAGGATAGCGGAAGCAGGTTGAGGAAGAACCAGCAGGTGGAAAGAGCCAGGGTGTGGAGCTCTGGAAGCCAGGAGGGAAGGGCAGCAGGAGGGACCCAGAGTTGGCACAATGGATTGTGCAATGCAGAAGTTGCTGGTAATTCAGTCCATGGCAGTTCTATGAATTTGGAGTGGATTTAGGATAGAAAGAATTGCACACAGCTATGCTCACTGTAAAGCACCTGGTGCTGTATAAAAATGTTAATATCTCTCTGGGAATGCTTAAGCCCAAGAGTTTGAGGTTGCTGTGACCTGTGATGCCACTATTCTACTGAGGGTGACATAGTGAGATTCTGTCTCAAAAAAAAAAAAAATCTCTAAGCCGTGAGGTTATAGACCAGGTTTGTCCCGTACACATTTTTACTGAATAGTGGATAGGCAGACACAGCTCTTCTATAAGTAAAAATAAGTTGTTACAAACATCCTTCCCTAAGTGCTTCAACTGCCAGCCTGACCTGAGGCTGATGCTGAGTTCCAGGCCTAAGAAGTACAAATGCCATTTCTTGAGTCAGTCTTTTTTTTTTTTTTTTTTTGCAGTTTTTGGCCAGGGCTAGGTTCGAAACTTGAGTCAGTCTTAGTTTCCAGACCTGATTCACCACCTTCCTCCCAAGAATACCAAATTGCACACAACCTCTCTGCCCTACCCAACCTTAGTGTTATGGTATGCGAGATGAGACCACCAGACAAATTGAAGAAGACAATTAGGAGCCTTTATTAAGACTGGCCAGCCTGACTGCCTTCTAAGGTCAGAAGAGCCGTGATGACCAACTTGGAAACAAAGTTTTTATAGGGTGACTTATGCAGGCTAAAGAAAAATACAACCAGTATGTACAGAAGCAAATTTATGGCACTTAGAGTTAATAACAGTTACTGGTCAACTAGTTCAGCAAGAAAAATATTTTTTTAGAACAATGGAGTCAACAGGACCCTAAGGTGCCAGTGGTGCCACCAAAAAGGCCTCATCCTGTTTTTACTAATCTTTGCCCCATTACCTCATCCTTCTTGTTTTAACTTTCTCCAGTGTTTGGGAAAGAGGGGGGATATCAGTGCTAATGGGTTGAGCCTCCCTCTTGCCCACCATCTCATTTAGGTCACTGGGCATGTTGAAATTAAATGGTACCTGACTAGAAAACTCTTTTCACAATGAAAACACATCTTCATAGAACACTTCCCACATAGCAAAAACTTAATTTGCTAATTGCTGTGTTTGGAAAGTGAGCACGCTTCCCAAATGCATAATTTGTACTCTGAACAGAGCTTGTTCAGAATGGCCAGAGACCCACCGAGCAGGCCTGGCTGTCAACTCAGCAAAAGCAGACAGGAGAAATTCTGGGAATTCAAAGAACCCATGAGACCAAGAAAGGTAAAAAAGAAATCTTGGGAGATCCAAATGTGACACTAGGTAATAAACAGACAGGACACTTTGTTATTGGGATAAAACACATGAGAGATTTTTGTGAACTACGTCTGGGCAGGAGCTCTTTTCTTGGTGTTATTATATTCCCAGTACCTTTCAAGGTCCCTCCCATAGTTTCACTTAATTCACACTTACGGAATTAACTGCCTCCTTGCTCTTGCTTACTGAAATAGTCATAATCATTACTCCTCTCCTGTAGACACAAAGTCTGGTTTATTTTTTTTTTTATTTTTTTTTTGAGACAGAGCCTCAAGCTGTCCCCCTGGATAGAGTGCCGTGGTAGAGTACAGCTCACAGCAACCTCCAACTCCTGGGCTCAAGCGAGTCTCCTGCCTCCGCCTCCCAAGTAGCTGGGACCACAGG
>NW_003852456.1:10920598-10922756 GCF_000181295.1 Otolemur garnettii
CATTGTTGTTTGGTGGGTCCGGGCTGGGGATTCGAACCCACCACCTTAGGTATACGTGGCTGGCGCCTTAGCCGGTTGAGCTATAGGCGCCGAGCCACAAAGTCTGGTTTAAAGAGCACTGACTAGGTAAAAGACAAGTGAAGCTGGATAAGCTTCAAATGTTCAGAGGACTCAGGGGCATTTCTCTGCAGACTGCAAACAATTTCTGTTGTGCTGGTGATCAGACACTGGATTCTGAGCCCCAGGGTTGCAAAGCCCAACTTTCCAATTAAGGGGATCTTCAAAGTACATGAAGGAAGAAAATGAAGATTACAAATGAATTTGGCAATAAATATAAGGGAGAAAGTCCTATGGTCTATCTTGGTGAATCTAACTAGTGATGGCAGATATGTGTAGTAGGGTCATGCACGCATCAGGCTTATGAGTAACAAGAGGGAAGCTAAGTTAGCCAGGTGTAGTGACAGTGCCTGTAGTCCCAGCTACTCAGGAGGCTGAGGCAGGAGGATCACTTGAGCCCAGGAGTTTGAGGTTGCTGTGAGCTATGACACTACAGCACTCTACCCAGGGTCACAGATTGAGACTCTATCTCGAAACCAAGAAAATGAAGCCAAGTGCTTTGCATGCAGGAACCATGTTAACACATGACACAGCTGAAAGCAAAAGTGTCCCATTTTACAAATAAGACTAAGGTTTGGTGAGGTTGTAACACAGGTGATCAGGAGTAAAGGAAGCCTCAAACTCAGGTTGTCTATCCCCTAGAGTCATGCTTCAAGCCTGTGTCACTTTGCGGACAAGCTAAGGATAACCAGAGTGATTCATGACCCAAGACTAGGTAGGCACAGGGCTGGCCACAAAACGGGGGGCAGCATCAGGCCGGGGGCTGAGAAAGGGACAAAGGGACGTTACCAGCATGCTTGTGATGCAGTGGTCAGAGAAAGAAGGAGCAGAGGAATGAGGCCATACAGCAGGTTCAGCAGCATATGGGCTCTCATCTCCAGACAGGCTGGCTCACAGATGCGGAGAAAGTAAGCCTGGACAACCCCAAGGCTGGGAAATATGCAGCCACAAAGTCACTAACAGTCATCAGAGGGGAAGAATAGAAATGAAGGCTTGTGAGAATGACAGTTTTCAGGACGGTCAAGCTTCAGTAATCTGTGACAACCCAGTTCCAGAATTCGTATACTGGATTGTCCAAAGCACATCGCACCCCAGGCTGTCAGGAAACCACAGTGATCAGAAATGGAAAGCAAAGCAGCAAGGGTTGACCTGCAGGTGGCAGCCTCTCCCCATACTGGTCTTTAAACGCTGGCAGGAGGGCTACGGAACGTCACATGGAATTGTAAGATAACTCACACTTAGAAGGAATTATAAACACAACACTATTTAATCAAACTATGACCTGAAGTTTTGTGAGCAATGTTTTGTTTTGGGTTTTTTTTTTTTTTTGAGACAGAGTTTCACTCTGTCACCCTGGGTAGTGTCATGGCATCATAGCTCAGAGCAACCTCAAACTTCTGGGTTCAAGTGATCCTCCTGCCTCAGAGCGATGTTAACTAAACCTGTTCATCCAATTAATTACCTGGAAGAATACCAAACAATATTGGTAGTTATTAAGTCAATTCATCATCAAGATGTGTCTTGGCAGACTAGGTAAGAAGTGTGATGTCTAGGCCATGCTAAGTCATGGTGGGGAATATATCTAAATATTGATTTTGCAATTAAGCTGAATGTATATTTTGTCTTCCTGAGACATGTATAGTGCAAACTCCTAAAGTCTTATTTATTTTTAAAATGTTTAAGTTTTCATTCACCCTAGGGAAATAGTAAAGTTTGGGCCAGGTATCATGGCTTATGCCTGTAATCCCAGCACTATGTGAGGCTGAGGCAGGTAGATCCCTTAGCTCAGGAGTTTGAGACCAGCCTGAGCAAAAGTGAGACCCCATCTCTACTAAAATAGAAAAACTAGGCAGGCATGGTGGCAAGTGCCTGTAGTCCCAGCTACTTGAGAGGCTGAGGCAGGGTGATCACTTGAGCCCAGGAGTGAGGTTGCTATAAGTTATGATGCCATGGCACTCTAGCCTAGGTGACAGAATGAGACTCTGTCTCAAAGAACAAAAAGTTCACTTTCAACTTTTTTTTTTTTTTTTTTGAGACATGA
>NW_003852456.1:10922883-10924913 GCF_000181295.1 Otolemur garnettii
TTTGGTTGCAGCCGTCATTGTTGTTTGGCGGGCCTGGGCTGGATTCGAACCCGCCACCTTGGGTGTACATGGCTGGCGCCTTAGCCACTTGAGCCACACTTTCAACTTTTTAGAAAGGTTAACATGTTACATTTTTTACATACCTAAAAGCCTATTTCACATACTCAGTCTGTTTCATGTTTCTGTAACACACTACCACAGGCTGGGCAACTTTTAAAGAAAAGAAGTCTGTTTGGCTCATGGTTCTGGAGGCAGAGACCTGGGGCAGGACACTGGCCTCTGGGGAGGGCCTGTGTGCTGCGTCACCCCACAGCAGAAGAGCAAGACAGGTTCAAACTCACCTTTATAACAAACCCATTCATATAAGAACATTAATTCATTCCAGGGCAGATCACCTCTTAATAATTTCCCCTCTCAATACCCTCACAATGATAACTAAAGGTCAGTGTGAGTTCTGGAGGGAATGCAAACTGTGGCACACCCTATTGAAAACAAAATGGCAAACTCCACTTGGTAATTGCAGTAAATTTATATAAATAAAAACAGTTCATTTGACCAGTTTATTTAAAAACTGTGTGAATCGGACGTCCTCAAACTACGGCCCATGGGCCACATGCACCCTGCCCAGGACATTTATCCGGCCTGCCGGGTGTTTTTGCCACCACTGCCTGTCCTACTTAGCAGCTGACTTGTCCTGGGGCCCTCAGTCTGGCCCTCCAACAGTCTGAGGGATAGTGAACTGGCTTACTGTTTAAAAAGTTTGAGGACCCCTGATGTAAATCACTGAGTTTTCTATTTTCATTGATAGGTAAGTATCTTTCTGTGCAAGATAATACCTGGATGCACATGGGATATGTCCTTTCTCCTCCAGGGGTCTTAACCCTGGTTTGGAAAGGTAGGCAGTATACATTAAATGCAATCTGCATAACAAAACAATTTTAATGTTGTACCAGATAAATATAAAGTCACTTATTTTGCTGTGCATAAAAATTCCTCAGACTGATTAAAAATGTAAAATTCATTTTATTTTTATTGTTGCTGGTATTTTTCCATCCTGTAATCCTGTCACTGAAGATACTTTCATTGTGGTTAATGTTTTTATTAATCTTCCACCACCAATAAACCATGGGATAAGAGTCACTCTCCAATTTGTTTTATGGCTTTTTTTTTTTTTTAAAGACAGACACGGCTTGGCGCCTGTGGCTCAAGTGGCTAAGGCGCCAGCCACATACACCTAAGGTGGCAGGTTCAAATCCAGCCACGGCCCGCCAAACAACAATGACGGCTTCAACCAAAAAATAGCTGGGTGTTGTGGTGGGCGCCTGTGGTCCCAGCTACTTGGGAGGCTGAGGCAGGAGAATCGCTTGAGCCCAGGAGTTGGAGGTTGCTGTGAGCTGTACTCTACCATGGCACTCTATCCAGGGGGACAGCTTGAGGCTCTGTCTCAAAAAAAAAAAAAAAAGACAGACATGCTAGTTATTTTGTAAATGAACTGTCACAGTAAATTATGCAATGTTCCTAAATTGTTAGACAAATCTGGCATGTTTATTTTATAATAAATTAAAATGTATGTATTAGATTTGGTTTTCCCACTTATTCACAGTATCAGTTTCACTGGTCCAAAGTATTGAATCTAATCCATTCTAAAATGCCAGAATTATGTGGCTAATTTTCTATGGTGACATTAAAAGCAAATTATACTGAAGCTCATACATTTCCCAATTCACCACTTCCTAGGTCTAGTGGTGATGTACAATTATCCTGATGTTCAGGATGGTACAGTCTGACAGTTACTGCAACAAACTAAAAACATTCTCTCCACCAAACTCTCAAAGCTCTTAAAGACACTGATTGCATTAGAAAGTTGCTATTAGGCTTGGCGCCTGTGGCTAAGGTGGCTAAGGCACCAGCCACATACACCTGAGCTGGTAGGTTCGAATCCAGCCCGGCCTGCCAAACAACAATGAAGGCTGCAACCAAAAAATAGCCAGGCGTTGTGGCGGGCGCCTGTAGTCCCAGCTACTTGGGAG
>NW_003852456.1:10924992-10932806 GCF_000181295.1 Otolemur garnettii
AAAAAAAAAAAAACAAAACAGTTGCTATTAGCTGACAAATCATATGAAATGAATGTACATACCCCCTTCTAAGTTCCCGTTTCCTGCCTATGGGGTCCCACCCAGGTCTCTGTCCAGAAGCTTATTACTCTAACTCATCTCCAGACCAGGGGCAGCTAAAAGGTGGACCAGGCTCTAAGACAATGAGAGGACAGGAGAACCTCTTAGCCCCAACACCAGGCTGCGACCTGCGCTGCCACCACTAGGGGCTAGGAGATCGTGGGGTATCTAAGGGCAGTGGCAAGTGACCACCACACTCTTCCCTTACCTTCAACCCTGGTTGTGGAGGACAGGGGCCAGGAACCAATGGGAGCATGAAGCAGGACAGACATCCTAAACAAAGGTGAACAGTGCGCCCTCCTTGAAGCTGGCCTCAACATGGTTTCTTAGCAATTAAATGCATCCTGCAGGTAGATCTCACAGGTGTGACAAAGGTACACTCAGTGTGCCTCAAAAAGCCAGATACCCTGAATGATCTAACTGCTGTGTTCCAAACTTGCTATAGGATCATGTTTTCAATGACTCAGGCCAGTCAACAACTGCTGTCCAAACAAAATTCTCATCTGAGCGAGGGTGATTAACCTCATGTAAGATGCATGTATGGACTTCAAGAATGTCCTGGGAATTAGAAGTAGGAACACTGCTGGAGGAACACAGGGCTGGCTCCTACGAAGTCTCTTGGACTCTCCCAGGAAAGACATTGGCACCTCGCTCCCCACCAGTTTCCTCATCAGTCTCCCCACACATGACATCATAGAAGAAAAGCAAATAATACTCTCAAGAAAAAGGGACAGTGCTGGCATAAACACGAGCAAAGATAAGAGACAGAGACAGAAAGCTAGATGAAGACCTTTAAAACTGAAAGAGCCAAAACGCAAACAGCCCCACGCTATCAGATGCAAGTCGAGTGAGAAGTATATTTCCCTGCAGATGACAGGTTGGTCTCTTTTAAGATGGACACACCTGCAAAGTGGCCTTTGGCTGTTCTGCCTTTCACATACCCTCAGAATAAGGGTCCAGTGGGTTTCCAAGGGCAACAAGCAACACTGGGCCTTTAATGTAATTAAATGTAACATTTTTTTATTTTTGACCCAGACTCTCGCCCTGGGTAGAGTGCTTTGGTGCCATAGCTCACAGCAACCTCCAAACTCCTGGATTCAAGCCATCTTCCTGCCTCAGCCTCCTGAGTAGTTGGGACTACAGGTGCCCATCACCACACCTGGCTAGTTTTTCTATTTTTGGTAGAGATGGGGGTCTAATTCTCACTCAGGCTGGTCTCCAACTCCTGAGCTCAGGCGATCTACCTGCCTCTGCCTCCCAGAATGCATTACTGACATGAGCCACTGTACCTGGCCAGTTAAATATAACATTCATGCAATAGCCCAAGATTCCTGAAGCTTGGGAGTTTGAGACTAGCCTGAGCAAGAATGAGACCCTATCTCTACTAAAAATAGAAAAACTAGCAGGTGTTGTGGCAGGCTCCTGTAGTCCCAGCTACTTGGGAAGCTGAGGCAGGAGGATCATTTGAGCCCAGAAGTTTGCGGTTCCTATGAACTATGATGATACCACAGCACTCTACCCAGGGCAACAAAATGAGACTCTGTCTAAATAAAATAAAATAAAATAATGAAATGAAATAAAGCAATAAGGGAGGCTCACTGACATGGATAGCAGATATGCTTGCCCACTGCAAGACAGAGCCCATGAACAATGATGATGATGATGACATCAGTTCACAATTCTTCATACATTTGACCACACATTCATCCTAGACTTATTAGTGGTTTTGTCTTTTTGTTTGTGTGTTTATTTTAAGGTTGTTGTTGTAGTTGTTGTTTCCTGTCTCTCCGACCTCATAGGGATGAATGGTTGTCCTTCTGCTGGCTGACTCAAGTCAGGGGAACACGTGTGTGACAGAGCTGAAGCATGTCAATAGAAGGAAAAGAAGAACCAATGCCATAACAACTGCAGGCCAAAATGTGAATGGCATCTTAGACCAACCAAATTTAATTTTAAGTTAAGATCAGAACTGATGGCATCTGATTTTAACTTAGAATGCCTGCCTCCACTGTGCTGTGGCACAGAGCCCTAACACCACTGTCCAGGATAGAATTCAACTGACTTTACAAAATTAAATTTTGTAAATGAGAACAAATTTTCATTTGTTAGGAAACTTCATTTCTAGGGTTGGATCATATCAAAATCATGACATCATGAAAAGGAAATTTCAGCATGCTAGATTAGATTTAAAAAGATAACCCCCCCCCAAAAAAAAAGCTGCAGAAAGAGTCCCAGAATTGCTTCGAAGTGATGGGCTAGCCACTGGTATGTGTGCATAGCTCCTTGAGGAAAGGACCACCTTCCTGAGATGACCATAATGGCCTTCAGCAATGAGGCAGGTAGTACTTTCTCTAGGATAAGTTTGCCAACTTAATTGTCAGACCCCGTATATGTGTAGTCCAAATTTTAAAAAATCTATTTACTCAGTCAGATAATTGCAGTTACAGCACAACATGATCCATAACTAAAGAAAAACTACTCATAGCATACTCATCCATGATGGAGATAACAAAACCAACCATTCCTGCAACTACAAGTAGAAGCTGGATTTGCTATCCAGGAGAAGAGTGGGCCCACCTCATGCAGACAGCACCTTTTGTGATAGAGAACAAGTTTTCATTTGTTAGAAAATTTCATTTCTAGGGTTGGATCATGTCAAAATTGTGACATCATGCAAAGGAAAATCAACATCAGACCCACTTTCCTATTGTGACAACCCCCTTGCACCTGTCTGGGCCTTTGAGCTCCCACTGTTATGCCCCTCAGGGGGAAGCCTGGGCTCGGGAAAGCCTGTTCCCTGTGTCATCAAAGCCTCACCTAACAGGAGGCCCCAAGAAAGACACCCTCCTAAAGCAGGCCTTCTTAACCTGCCAGATGAAAGCTGGCTCTCCACCTGCTGCCCAGCTGGCATCTTATTCTCCCCCTTCTTCCCTCTGTAAGTCCCCCCAAGACATCTGTGCACCTGCCATCCCTAGTCTCTTCCCTCCCTGCCTTGGCCACACGGTGGAGCCTCTCCTCAGCCTTTGCCTATCCTGGAGCCCGTGTCCACAATAGGACTTTCAGGGTCACATTTATCCTGAAGATGAAAAGATGAGATATAGAATTTCCTTTCCTTCTCTTTAATCCTAGTAACTACTCAAGAGAGAGGCATGAAAATCATCAGGTCAGAAAATTACACTCAACCTGACAAGTTTACTTTGAATCTTGATGCAAAAGTGAAGTCCTTTGGGTATTTCTGCTGAGAACACAGCAAAACTGGGAGCAGCCCCCAGAGCCTGGGAGCCCCTCTGTTCTGAGTACCACTTTAAGGTAAGTAGAATAGCAAGGTGTGGCCTCCCTGTCAGGCTGGGAGCAAAGGGTCCACCTGCTGGGCTACACCACTGGAAGGTGTGTTGGCTTCATTCAATGTTTGTTTTCTCATATTTGTTTCTTTGCTTGCTTGGTTACTCAGCCACCCAAACTCTTAAACTTCTCCATCCTATGGTAGGAAAATGGTTGCGGGACCTTCTTTCCCTCTTGAGGAAATTATGAATTAGAAGAGCAAAACTCCAAGTGTATAAGACATGAGCCTAGGCTTGGCGCCTATAGCTCAACCGGCTAAGGCGCCAGCCACATACACCTAAGGTAGCAGGTTCGAATCCCCAGCCCGGACCCGCCAAACAACAATGACGGCTGCAACCAAAAAATAGCCGGGCGTTGTGGCGGGCACCTGTGGTCCCAGCTACTTGGGAGGCGGAGGCAGGAGACTCGCTTGAGCCCAGGAGTTGGAGGTTGCTGTGAGCTGTAATGCCATGGCACTCTACCCAGGGGGACAGCTTGAGGCTCTGTCTCAAAAAAAAAAAAGACATGAGCCTTCTAAAATCCAGGGCAAAACACCAGCCAAGCCGAGTCAAATTCTTTACAAAGTGACTGTGCGTGCAGGGTTTCAAGACTAACCTAAGCAAGAGTGAGACCTTGAGTCTACTAAAAAGAGAAAAACTAGCCAGGCATGGTGGTAGGTGCCTGCAGTCCCAGCTACTGAGGAGGCTGGAGGAGGATTGCCAGAGCCCAAGAATTTGAGGTTGCTGTGAGTTATGACACCATAGCACTCTACCCAGGGTCACAGAGTGAGACTCTGTCTCAGAAGAAAAAAAAAATCCCTTACAAAGGGAACCCCTCTAGAGCTCAGCATCTCCCTAGTCAGAGTCTGCACGGCTACTATATACATCTTTCACCAAGAGGATCCTTCTTCTAACCTTCCCATTCAAGTCCCCAGGCACCTGCCAAGAAACACCAGCCCTACACACAGGAAGCAAAGCTCTGGGTGCAGCTATCTTCCGCCAATAATCCATGTCCCTAAATCTGAGTTACTGTCTGGATCAGAGCCCTGGAGGGTGGGAGGAGGCTGTCCAACTGTCCAGGGAGGAAAGGCTTTGGTGGATCTCAGGGAGGGGGCCCACCCATGTGTTGCAGACATGTCATTTGATCCCCTTGGCTCCTCCAGCTGGGTGACTGATTAAGCCATACACACGCAGACACACCTCTAAAGGACCAATATCTCTACTGTGACCAACCCCGGATGAGAGGAATGAGAGCATGCTCCTGGCACAGACAGATACAGCACCTTCAAGGGGCTCTGCTGTCACAAGCCTGGAGAGAAATGTCAATCTCCTGTCACTCTCTGCCCAACCTGGTTTCCAGCTGTGCACTTTCTAACTCCCAGGAATGCCTAAAACCTTATGTAGGGTCATGAACCTGGTGCCATCCTCTTCCAGAACAGGTAGGATGTCAGGCTTGCCAATACCCCATTACCTGCCTACAGAAAGAGGTGGAATTAAGCAGAGAGGCCTGAGGGGTGGCACCTGGCCTGTCTGGTGACCATGGAAGAGCCTTGTGGGTCCAGCACACAAGAAAGCAGCTACTTTTCCAGCTGACCCTTCTATCCTCTGCCAACTCTCATAGAAGCCACAGCCACCGAGCAAAGACACACTGGGAGAGCAGAGCCTCTTCTCACTGCTGTGAACCTCTCCACCAAAGAACCCGGTAGAGGGGCTATATGGGGCTGTGGCCTGACCTTCACTGTCCTTCCTGTAACCGAACTTTTTCAGACACGCAGTGCAGGATTCATACCCCCCTCCCCAGGACTCTCAGAGGCTACAGGCTCCTGGAGCATTCTACCCAAGTTAGGTGGGTGTGTCTCCTGCAGGTGCTTCTGAAGCTGCTGACCAGTCCCTACAGTCAGTCGCAGGTGACCCCAGCAGAAAGTGTGGCTGACAGAATTGCAATAATGATGTCAACTGCTAAATGGCTACTCTGCCCTCCTGGGGTGCCAGGCTTTCAACAGGAAAAGGAAACAAAAGCATTGTAAGGAATGACCAGTAGCAGGAAGGTTGTTAACTATGCTGTGGACAGAAACACAGTGGGAGGGAACAATGGAATCTGTGGATTGATTAGCCACATATTGCTGAGCTCCTTTCAGTGACAGACCAATAAAACAAGAACATCAAGCTCACAAAACACTTTCTGATCCTGAAGCTAAGAACGTGCATTGGTCAAATCATTACTGTAAGCAGTGTGATCATCCATCAGGTGGGACATGGAGTGACTGTGTTCTGGGGTTTTTGGTGTTTTTTTTTTCTATCTGTTTACAACTCTCAAGATGTTTTTCTTTGAGATACAGTCTCATTTTGTCACTCTCGGCAGAGAGCTGTGGAGTCATAGCTCACAGCAACCACAGGCTCTTGAGTTTAAGTGACCCTCTTGCCTCAGCCTCCCAAGTAGCTGGGACTTACAAGAGCCTTGCCACAACGCCCAGCTATTTTTAAAGACGAGGTCTAGTTTTTACTCAGTCTGGTCTCGAACTCCTGAGCTCAAGAGTGCTAGGATTAAGACGTGAGCCACTGCGCCCACACCTCTAGAATTTTTTATGAACTTTAAATGTTTATCATTCATTTATAATTCATTCAATGAGAGGCTCTCTGAGTTTACTAAGTTCAAATCTGTAAAATCTTTCCCCTGTGACTTTTCTCCATTTCAGTCTTCTCTTCTGCAAGGAGGATTAAAAGCAAATTCCCCACGCCTCCTGAAGTGGGTCTGGTGCAGCAAGAGTGTGCGTGCAGGCTCTCCAAGCATTTTCAAAGGAAGCCAGGAGAGGAGGAGATAGAGTCAGTGAATGCAGAAACGCCCGGGAAGAGAAGGGAATATAAATAATACTTAAGGATAATTTGAGAGCGGGGACAGAGATTTAGTATTCAATAAAAGAGGCAAAAAGTTAGGGCTCCGGTGCACTTATAAATAACGTTTATCAACTACTTTATTAAAAAAAATTTTAAAGGGTTTTCTTGAAAGGCCGAAAAATACTTTGGCTAAAGTGTGGTGTAATTCGAGATATCGGAAGACTTCTGTTAAGAAATGATTTCTAATCTCATTCTTTTAGGGGGACCTGGTTCTGACTCATTCATAGGTCGGAGCACACGCACTCGCCGCCACACGGCCTCTGCACGAAGTGGCCGCCCACGTGCCGGTGTCGCGCATCCCCGGGCCGGGAGCGTGGACGTCGTGACGAGCGCCCGCGGCCACCCTGCACCAGGCGCCTAGCCCGCGCGCCCGGAGCATGCTCAGTGGCTTTCGCCCCACTTCTGCAGGTACGACCTCGGACGCCGGGCACAGGCAGTACTCTACTCGGTGCGCCAGGGACGGAGAAGGGAGCGACTGTGAGTCGCTCTGAGCCGCCTCTTTCCAGGACAGCAATCCCTGAGCTGGCGCGGAACATGCTCAGACTCGCTGCGGCAAACACTAGGCGCGGCAGTGCGGATAATCCACTGGTCCGGGTTATTTCCACAACCTAAAAAGAGGGCGGTACGGAGTGGAGGGCGGGAGGGGCGTGGCAGGGGCGGGCTGAGATGAGCCGGGGCAGAGAAGAGGAGGAGGCGGGGTAGAGAAGAGGAGGAGGCGGGGCAGAGAAGAGGAGGAGGCGGGGCAGAGAAGAGGAGGAGGCGGGGCAGAGAAGAGGAGGAGGACAGGAGGCGAGAGAACTGAGGCAGAGAAGGGGGAGGAGCCAGGAGGAGGAGGCTGGGGAGTAAGGAGGAGGATAGGGATGAAGACCAAGGACGTTTCTGGAGCGAAAGAGGAGAGGCGGGCAATGGCCAGAGGTCGGGCCAAGAGGAGCTAGTGGGTAGAAGCCCGGGGAGGAAGCTGGGCAAAGGAGGCGGGGGAGGCGGTAGAGGAGGCCGAGGAGGCGCGGGAAGTAGTGGAGGCAAAGAGCCAGAGGCGAAGGACCCAGGAGAGGAGGCGGAGCGCGGGAGGAGTGAAGGGGGCCCCGAAGAAGGCGTGAGGAAGAGTATGGGGGCAGGAGGCGGAGGAGTTGGAGGTGAATGAGGATCTTGGGATGAGGAGGAGAAGGCGTGGCGTGGGGCGTGACTGGCGAAGAGAGACTAGGATGAAGTCGTGGGAAGCCCGGGGCAGAGAGAAAGCCCAGGGTAGAAGCCGGGGTGGAGGATTAGCAGGAGCAGAGGAGTTGGGAAGAAGTGGGCGGTGCGTGGCCGTGGGCGGAGGTAGTGCCAAGTGGAGGAGGCGCCGAGGGCGGGGAAGCAATGGGAACGAGAGTGGATCCGGAGGGAGGAGACAGAGGAGGGGCCGGGGGAAGAAGAAGGGAAAGGGGAGGTAGGGGACGGGACGGAGGAGGGACTGAGCTGGAGAGTGGGAGCCCGAAGGAGGAGGAGGAAGGAGGAGGAGCT
>NW_003852456.1:10933049-10936821 GCF_000181295.1 Otolemur garnettii
GGGGGCGGGGAGAAGGCGGGGTGGAAGGAGGATTCTGGCGGGAGGAGGTGGGAGGAGGAGCCGGAGCGGAAGTTGTAGTTGTAGAGGAGCGGGGAAGTCTGGCCTCGCCGCGGAAACTGAGGGTCTAGCTCACATCTTAAAAAAAAAAAAATCAGTAAAAGAAAAGGTAGGGGGAAAAAACGTTCACATTGCAAAGTTATGCGATGGAACTTCTGCAGGTATTTGAAAAGTAATTTTAGAATAATCTATTTTTTCTTATCAAAATATCAACTTAGTGTTCATCATATAGAGTCTAGAAGCTGAAATAATAAAAAATAAGAAAATTTAAAAATTTAATTTTTTAATTAAGGCCCGCGGACGTCTAGCCGTGTCTTCCGGCGCTTCTGTCTTGAGCTTTCAGTTCTCCATGCTTGAGACTAAGGGCGCGCAAGCTGAGGGGCTCCTGTCGGGGGACGCGGCAGATGCTCAGATACTGTTGGGTGTGCTGCGCGGGAGCCGGCTCCCTCCAGTCTCGCCGATGGCCCAGGGAGTCCCGTCTGCCCCGTGACCCGAGTCTCAGTAATGCGGAGAGGAGTCTGGCACTGCGCACCGTGACGGTCCGGCTACTGTCAGGAGCGAGATCGAGTCAGGGTACCGAGTCCCGCCCCACCGCAGCTCCGCCCCTTCCCGCTCCGCTGACGCCCTGCCACCTCTGCAGGCCCCTCCCGGCTCCGCCTGGATCCCCGCAGGCTCCTCCCAGCTCCGCAGCCGCCCGGCTCCGCCCGCTGCTGCTGCAAAATACCGGCGGTACCCGGCCCGGACCCTCCCGTGCCGACTGGGCATGCTCGGCCCGGCCGCCCGCGGCGGTGGGCGGGAGCTCCGCACTCTGGTCGCCCGCGGCGCAGCCCGCAAAGCTGCGAGGTGCTGGCGGAGGCAGCTGGCCCGTGGCAGGGGCTGCGGAGCGGGTCGCGGGGCAGCCTCAGGCTGGCCATGGCGGGAGGCGCGCGGCGGCCACCTGAGCTGCGTGGCGGCGTCAGGTGAGAGGCAGGGGCGCGGGGACGGCGGAGGGCGCGTGGTCGCGCACCTGGTGGGAGGCCACATTGCCTCCAGCTCCGCGGAACTTTCGGCGCTCGGGCCGGCGAGGGCTGCCTACGCGGTGCGTTCGGGGAGGCGCCGCCCGTTCCCGGCTGCAGCTCCTTTGGAGGCTTTGAGACCTTTGCGGGGTGGGGTCGGCGGGCTGAGGACCATGCGGTGGCCTTCCCGTGGTGGACGCGGTGTCCACTGCGCGCTGCCCACTTGCCTCCCGGGGGAAGGGGCGGCGGGGCCTTCGCCGGGAGCGGGTTCTCCCGAGCCGTGCCTCAGTTTCCTCCTGAGGGGAAGCAGGGTGTAGTGGCCGCGGAAGGCCGAGCCTGCGGGTTCTCTGTCCTGGGGGCGCCGCGTCTCTGTGCTGCGGGGGCGCCAGGCGTCGCGTCTGGAGCTGGAGGAGTTTGTCGCGTTTGACTGCACCGCAAGTTGACACGATTTGCTTCCTAGCGCGAAATGGGGAAACGCGCTTTGTCGGCGTTAAAAAAAAAAAAAAAAAAAGGAATTACATGACCAATTTATTTTAAGCCTGATTATTAATTTTCCTCCCTCACCAAAGAAAACTTGACTTACAAGTTGCAAGATTTATAAAGCTGGTTAGCAAAAAAACAAGAAGGTTTGCAGGGACCTTATTTGCTCACATTGTGGAAAAACATCTATGACGGTCGAATTGTCATCGTTTTTAAGACTTATTAACTGAAAAGTTTGGTTACTGTGGCAGTCTTTTATTTTGCGTTATCTTAGCTTTATATCAAAAACTTGGAACCTAGCATTGCAAAACCGCGATTTTTTTTGTGGTTTTCTCACTTTGTTTCTAGATAAAACACATTTTTTTTCAGTTGCTACTATGCTGAACATAGTAAAATTGTTGCGGATGAAGAGCAAGATGTTAGAACAATATAATTCTGACATTTTACTTACACAGAAAATGCAATTTGTGCGTCCTGCTGTGTTTCTTTTTTTTTTTTTTTTTTTTTACAGTTTTTGGCTGGGACTGGGTTTGAACCCACCACCTCTGGCATATGGGGCCGGCGCCCTACGCCTTGAGCCACAGGTGCTGCTCGTCCTGCTGTTTCTTCTGTTGTTTCTTCCTAAAACGTTTGGTACCATTAACACTTTTAGGATTATTGGATCTAAGGGGAGACAAGATAATTAATCCTTGTTCTAGTTGAGGACTGGTTGGACCTGCAAACTGAAGCTAAGTTCTCAAGCCTGTTTCCTGTAAATACCATTTAGTGGGTTCAGTTGTTTTATTTATTAAGCTTATTTACAAAACTTATTTGCAGTTTTGAAGACCTTGGTAGACTTCAGAAAGGCATTGACTTTGCATTGGGTTGTGAACAGCCTTTAAGACTGAAATTGCCCCACCTGTGAGTCCAGGCACTGTGTGATTTCCCAGAGTTGACTCTAGACCATGTTTATAGGTAACAGATTTTAATAACAGGAAAGACTTGAACTGTTCAGATAACCTCAACAGTAGCAGCAACACAGCTACCATCTTTTTGAATTTAGACTTGCAGTCCTCCCTTTTAGCCAAATAGTCTCTCATTGGTGATATTCATTGTTACAAAATGTATTTCTAAGTACTTTTTTTTTGCAGTTTTTGGCTGGGGCTGGGTTTGAACCCACCACTTCCAGCATATGGGGCGGGTGCACTACTCCTTTGAGCCACAGGCGCCACACCCTAAATACTTGTGGGGTTTTTTTTGTTTGTTTCTTTTTTGTAGTTGTTAGACCCTCAGGTTTGAACCTGCCACCTCCCATATATGGGGCTGGGGCCCTACTCCTTCCAGCCACAGGCGCCGCCCAGTACTTTTTTTTTTTTAATTTAGAAGTTTGAGAGTGGGTGCAATAGCTCTCAGTCCTGTAATTCTAGTTTTCTGGGAGGGCAAAGCAGGAGGATCCCTTGAGCTCAGGCATTTCAGACCTAGCCTGAGCAAGAGTAAGACCCCATCTCTACTAAAAATAGAAAAACGAGCAGGGCATAGTGGTGGGCCCCTGTCGTCCCAGCTACTGGGAGGCTGAGGCAGGAGGATCACTTGAACCCAGGAGTTTGAGGTTGCTGTGGCTATAATAACAACAAGGCACTCTACCCAGGATAACAGAGTGAGACTCTGTCTAAATGGAGATATATATATCCATTTAGAAGCTTGAAAACTCCATCATAAAGCACAAATATCGAGTAATTGTGTTTCCCTTTTCTATAAAAATGTGTCAAGTTTACCATCTGTCATGAACACCTGTGTGTATGTTGCAGTTTGTCCTGTTCAGCAGGCCTCAAGTTCTCAGGCCTCACTCCCATGTGAGGTTATAGACTGCCCTTTGCCCTGGGCTTTTCCTGATCTAGAGGTAGCAGGTAGGCCTCAGCTTACCTTTTGTGAATGGA
This sequence comes from Otolemur garnettii, assembly GCF_000181295.1. NCBI lineage: Eukaryota > Metazoa > Chordata > Mammalia > Primates > Galagidae > Otolemur > Otolemur garnettii. The sequence goes on from NW_003852456.1 coordinate 10,936,498, forward strand.
AGGTAGCACAGATCACTTGGCCCCCTTGTTCATCCAAAAATTCTAAATATTTTCTCAATGTTAGGCCAGTCTATGAAATTTAACCAAAATTTTATGTACACCCTGCCCTTGCTTTCAAAAACTCCATATTCTCTAACCTAAAACTAACAAAACCAATAGGAGTTAGTTTGAAAAGGATCTTTTATTATTGCTAATCAAGAAGAAAGTAACAAAGTAGACTTTATATTCAAGTTATAAAAATATGTGGCTTGGCGCCTGTGGCTCAAGTGGCTAAGGCGCCAGCCACGTACACCTAAGGTGGCAGGTTCAAATCCAGCCTAGGCC
>NW_003852456.1:10938057-10940917 GCF_000181295.1 Otolemur garnettii
AAAAAAAAAATGTAGCCCCAAATTTCACAGGGCAGCTTTGAAAAGGGGAACTGACCAGAGGTGGTGCATGGCCCACCAGGGGCCTGGAGCCAGCATTATGATTCTGAGCTATCTGACTTGCTCTCAGATGACAGGACAGTATGTATGTTTGTGTGTGTGCAGCTAACAGCTTGAGGAGACTTTTATTCTTAATTTGTGATAGGAGGTCAGAGAAAATAAGGCAGCAGGGTCACGTCACGTTTTACTGGCTTTGTCTCTGCTGGTTGTCCCCTAGCAGCAGTCGCCTATCCCACTGTCTTCACAGCGTGCACACATGGGCAGAAAGCCAGACCGCTCAAATTCAACATGATTCACTTGAGAGTGTTGAGATTTCACATGGGCCTGTTGGTTTGTCCTATCTCAGCAGGTAAGTGGCCACCACCAATTAGCTGTGGGCCCCATATTGATGGGTGGAGAGTGGGTGACAGCTGTAGATGACCTAACCTCCCAGTTTAAATGGAAGAAATTCATTCATCCTTTCCAAACAGATTGAGTTAGCCCCTTTTAGGTCCAAGGCCTCAATATCCACCCTGTAAAAATTCATCCCCAGGTCTGGGCATGGTGGCTTACACTTGTAATCCCGGCACACTGGGAAGCCAAGGCAGGTGGATCTCTTGAGTCCAGGTTATTGAGGTTACTGTGAGCTATGATAATGCCACAGCACTCTACCCAGCGTGACAGAGTGAGACTCTGTCTCAAAAAAGAAAATTCATCCTCTAGTTGAGTTGACATCTTTGTGTGTCTAGCAAACCTAAAATGAAGAGAAATCCCCTGCCTTAGTGTTCCAGGGTGGCTCTAAATTGAAATGAATTATATGTAGGAGAAAAGCAAGTTTTTCAGTGTGCTGAAGGAAGCCCAGGGCTTATACTGGAAACAGTAAATACAAATACCCAAAACAATGGTAAGACTTGGTTCAAATTTACCTGAACAGACCCAAAACTATTGTGCAGCTTCCATTAACTTTACTTCATAAGATTTTTGTTCCCCAAAAAGTCCTTCTATGAAGATGGAGGTGTTGCTTCCCACAGTGCCATTCTAACTAGCTCCGTGTAAACCACCTACCTTTCAAATGTGCTCAGCCTTCTCTGCCACCTCTCCCTTTTTTTAAAAAAAAGATACTTTGTGGCTCAGCACCTGTGGCTCAAGTGGCTAAGGTGCCAGCCACATACACCTAAGGTGGCAGGTTCGAATCCAGCCTGGGCCCACCAAGCAACAATGATGGCTGCAACCAAAAAATATCTGGCGTTGTGGCCGGTGCCTGTGGTCCCAGCTACTTGGGAGGCGGAGGCAAGAGACTCGCTTGAGCCCCAGGCGTTGGAGGTTGCTGTGAGCTGCAATGCCACAGCACTCTACCCAGGGGGATAGCTTGAGGCTCTGTCTCAAAAAAAAAAGATACTTTGTTTTATGTATTTATTTATCTTTCTGTGTTCTGCTTGAATCAGAGACCATGCTTTTTTATTGCTCTCTGTGGGAGAGTTTGTCCGCTGCTTCCCTGAGTTCTAGCTAGGCCCATGGTGTTCTCTCTGGATGATATGCTTTTCCTCATGACTGCACCCTGTCCAGCCTCTCTCAGGGCCTCCTGTCATTCCTTCATAACATGTTGATTCTCTCAACAAATACTGACAAGCTGAGATCTTATCATCTGGTGATAAAAAGACAATTACAGTAAAGTATGAAGTTATGAGGAAAGAGCATCAGTGAAAAGAGTGTCTGGGTTTCCAGGGGGTGTCCAAGAGGGCTTTTGGACCCAGACATCAAAGCCCAGTGGGGGCTTGTCATCAGCAGGGCATAGCAGTGCCATGGGGAGGCCCCAGAGATGTGCTAAATAGGTGGAGGGGAGTCCGACCTCTGGGAAGGGCTCCTGTTCATACTATGGACAGTTGAAGATGTGGGATAAGTCCTGGTAGGATATGTCCTAGATCAGATCTTTTTAAGAGAGTCAGCTGACTTTAGTAACAAAGTGGCTTGTGGGTTGGTGGCCAGCAGGAGCAGAGCGAGGGTAGGGGTGGGGTGATGAGTAGGGAGCCTGGTAAAGAGGGCCTACTGGAGGTGATGAGCACCAATTCAGGAAAGAACCAGGATGGGTTGCCAGGTGTCTGGGAGCAAGATCACTAGGACTGGGCGATGGATTTGTTTATCTGGGCACGGAAGGAAAGGAGGCATTTGGGACGACAACTATGTCCGTGTCAGGTACTACAGAAATGCAGAAGGTGTCCTGTCCTGAGGGCTTGTGGGCAGAGTGACTCACTTCCCACCTACGCTTAGCCAGAAGGTCTTAAAGCCAGGGAGGAGCAGAAGGACCCAGAGTGAGGAAGGAGTTGAGACCTTATCATCACAGAGTACAGACTTTGCAAGAGGCAGAAAAAAAAGATAGAATTAATTCCCTGATTGCCTCCGTTGCTTCTGTCACAGAATGAAAGAAAAGAAGGTGGGAGTGGGGTAGGGAGGAACTTTCTTGATTCTGTGCTAAGACCATAACTCATTTGGAGACTGGGCTGAAATGCACTCTTTATAATCAGCCAGAAAGAAGAAAGTGTCCTGAGCAGATATTTATTTATTTATTTTGAGATGGAGCCTCGCCCAGGTCTTGGCATCACAGCTCACAGCAACCTCCAACTCCTGGGCTCAAGCAATTCTCTTGCCTCAGCCTCCTAAGTAGCTGGAACTACAAGTGCCCGCCACAATGCCCAGCTATTTTTTGGTTGCAGCCGTCATTGTTGTTTGGCAGGCCCAGTCTGGATTGGAACCTACCAGCTCAGATGTATTTGGCTAGCACCTTAGCCACTTGAGCCACAGATGTTGAGCCTGAGCAACCCAACCT
>NW_003852456.1:10941275-10944840 GCF_000181295.1 Otolemur garnettii
AAAAAAAAAAAAAAAAAAAAATTCCCAACCCTTTCCTTCCACTGAGGGTTGGAGTTTGCTGATGGTGGGAGGGCATAAGGGGCATAAAGAGCATAAAGGGAATGTTTGCTTCTAGAGGAAATAACACAGCCTGGAGCAAGATGCTCTAGAATTATCCATTGACAGGCCCACCCACCTGTAGCACAGACCAGGGCTAATTCAGATAGTTAGTTGTCCCTGGTGAAGACCAGGCTGTCCAGTAAGGAGATAGGTAGATGCTCACTGACTGCCCCAAAATGAAAATCCCATTTTCCCTGGCCCTTAGCAAGGGAAGGTATTGAAGTAAAGATGGTGTTAGTGTTTGCCCGCAGTTTTACCTAAGATGTCCTTTTAGGCCTGTGAAACCTTAGGATGGCCATGGGTCTTTAAACTTCCAGTAACCTGAGTGTTCTGCTCTCGTGGCTGTTATGGAGCTCTCCTGTAAATAGCTGTCTGTCCCTCTGAGCCCCTCCCTCTCCTTGCCACCTGTCCACAGTTCTGCAGGCAGCCCCAAGTCAGAAGGTGTTTGTTTTTTCTTCATGGTTCCGACAGCCCTCAATTATTTGGTCTCTGGGTCTAGTTCTCATTAGACTTCCTGTTTCCTAATCTGTTTTCTCCTTTTCAAAAAACACTCTTGAGGAACTTGAAGTTTTATTCCCGGAAAACATTTGAATATTATAGTCCTTTGCCTTAGTGGGGCTGAGCATTTCCCTGTGCACCTGTACCTGGGACCTGCAGCGGACTCTTGACTCTCTCTTGCCTTTGTGGGGACTGTTTCCCTGTTCACTGTACCCGGGACCTACAGTGGGCTCTGACTTCCTCCAGCCTTTGTAGTGTCTCTCATCCCTGCCTCTTAAGTTGTGGCTGCTGTTTCTCTTACTGGGGTGTTTTTGCCTCCTAAGTAATGGGCCTTTCCTGCCCCAAAGTCCTTGTGAGTCGGATTTCTGGAGGAGTGCACTGACACCCCAGGGTCCTTGAGATGGGCCCACACAGCACCTCCACAGTATGAGCTTTGCAAAAACATACAGTAACACAGATTTTTATTAATTGGTGTGCTGTCTCATTCTCATAAGATAGTAGGGAAAACTATCTTATCTCCTTTATCCTTCAGATTCTGGCCAACACCAGGGAACATTCTGTGACCATTCCAGTCTGCCCTCTGAATTTCTGTAGCATTTACCTAGTTTAGTGCATAATTATTAATTACTCTGAATGCAGGTATCACCAAGACTCTAAGCATCTTTGGAATAAAGACCTGGTCTTTAACTTTGTTTAATCTCTTCAGTAATGGTTACTAACCCGATAAGAGTAGCTTTATAAATAACTTTGCATTCAGTTTAACTGATATGACTGGCTCCTAATTGTTTTTATCACATAGGAAAAGCCTACTGCCAAGCTGAGCACACACTGCAAATTCTTGGAGAGTGTGCTAGGCCTGGCAGGGGTTCTTCTAGCCAGAGCTGAGGGAAAAGCAAAGTCCCTTTCTTCAAAAATTATATGAGGGGACAGCGCCTGTGGTTCAGGGAGTAGGACGCCAGTCCCATATACCAAGGGTGGCAAGTTCGAACCCAGCCCAGGCCAAAAAAAAAAAAAAAACTGCAACAACAACAAAATTATATGAGGGACCAGGCATGGTGGCTCATGCCCAGCACTCTGGGAGATAGATGGCTTAAGCTCAGGAGTTTTGAGACCAGCCTGAGCAAGAGCCAGAACCCATCTCTACTAAAATAGAAAAACTAGCTGGGCATTTTGGCAGGTGCTTGTGGTCCCAGCTATAGAGAGTCTAAAGCAGGAGGACCACTTGAGTCCAGGAGTTTGAGGTTGCTGTGACCTATGATGATGCTACAGCACTCTACTGAGGGTGACAGTGTGAGATTCTGTCTCAGAAAAGAAGTAGTATATGTGTGAACTATTGAATCCCTATTTTCACCTTTTATCTGGTGGTTTTGTTTAATTAGGATAATTTACCATATTGTCACATTGAAAAACACATAACTTTGGTCAAAGACTGATCTTAAGATGTATAGTAAAGTCAGCTATAAGATTAAGAGCCAACTAAATTCTGAAAAGCATTGCTCTTAAGTACAGAATTCTAAAATAACAATATGTTTAGACATGTGTGGCCTTTAGGCAGTCACCCGTTTGTTCCAGCCTTGACCCAATGCCTGCCCTATCCTGTGGGCAGATTGCACAGGTTGGCCCTGCCTCAGACTGAGGCCCAGAGGGGACGGTGCTTGTGGCAGTATTTGGCAAACCATAAGTGTGGGAAGTTATGGTCATGCCCTTAAGAATTTAATCCAGAGGAGTGTGAATCACGAGATTCCCTCTGCCTGTCTTTCCTTTCTGAGATCTAGCTCTGAGACAAAGAGCCCGTGCAGACACTTGACCAGCAGGATGCAGAGAAGCAGTGCAGTCCCCACTGTATGATGATGGGCAGTAAAATAGGAAAGAGGAGAGGTGACTTGGTCACCCTGTCCAGCGGCTAGATGAAGTTTTCTTGTGATGAAAGAAGAAACACAGGGAGATGGAGTATCTATGTTGTGACTCCGAACGGCCTCAATCAAACCAGCACAGATAGGGGAGTAAGGGAGGGCAGTTCCCTGTACTGAAACAAATTAGCTAGGTGACTGCGTTTCCTCTCAGCAGTACTGCATTTTCCCAGTGTAGAGAATAGTCCCCAAAGACACAGTTCTGCCTACTCCTCTTGTCATTTAGGGACCACTTCCTCCAGGAATTTTCTCCTGCCCTTTCCACATGACTTAGGTCTCTTCTGTGTGTCCTTGATGCCCCATTTGTTGGGACAGTTGTCACCCTACCTAAAAGCTGCTGACTGACCTCCCTCATTCCTCTGCTGGACCCTGGGTGGTCAGTGGCAAGGTGGAGTCTTAGCCCTTCCTCCCCCCACCACACCGTGGGAGGCACTGCGTCATTTCTCAGTTCGTTTGTATTGATTGGATTAAACTGATCCCCTCTGGATGCTCCTAAAAGTAACCTAAAAGCAGAACCCTTTCATACTTTGTTGCGATGATCACATTTGCCTTTGCCATCTCAGTGTCTCACTTGGGTGTCCTTTGTGAAGAGAGAAGCATCGAGCATCTCTGTGTACAAACAGACCCCAGTACGTGGGGAAGAAGGGGTGAGGAAGGACAGCCGTGTGACTTTGTCCAGAATGACTTTGGACACTGAGATAAAATGTAGCTGATTTATTTATTGCTTAAATGATTTAATTTAGGACTGCAGTATTGCTGTAGGAACTTTCTCTTTTCAGACAGAGTCTCATTCTATCACCCTGAGTAGAGTGCGGTGGTATCACAGCTTACAACAACATCAAACTCCTGGGCACAAGTGATCCTCTTGCCTCAGCCTTCCAAGTAGCTGGGACTGTAGGTGTCTACCACCAAGCCTGACTAGTTTTTCTATCTTGGGTAGCAACACGGTCTCTTGCTCAAGCTGATTTTGAACTCCTAAGCTCAAAGGATCTATCTGCCTTGGCCATCCAGAGTGCTGGGATTACAGGTGTGAGCCACCTCACCCAGCTGGCAGCGAT
>NW_003852456.1:10945263-10951545 GCF_000181295.1 Otolemur garnettii
GCAATAACTGAGAAAATGACATGAAGGCTGTGTTGACCAGTTTGATGGAAGTATTTCAGATTGCATGTGAAAACCCCACACTGTACCCCAGAAGTGCATTAATGTACATAGTTACCATTCAATAAAAAAAATAAATAAATAAAATAAAATAAAATAAAAAGAAAAGATCCTAGATATTTTCAGTGCAGTAAAATAGATGGCAAAGGAGGTTGCAGAAATGTATTCCTAACTAAAATGGCTTCAGTTGGCTAACCGTTCCTAAAAGTTACCATTTACGCTTTAATGAGTATTTTTGTCCCTCTCTCCAATTCATACCAGGTTGGAGTTTCCCCTTCTTACATCTTGAGCGTAACCTGTCAGAAATGTCTTTTCATCCAGAAGGCAACTTTGGCGCCTGGAGGGTCATTCCCACACAACTGAAAATAGAGGCAGCTCTCAGGACATGTTGCAACAAAATCCGGTTGTGTAACTATGCAAATTATTCCTCAAACAAGGCAATGCCTGCCTTAACACTGCCAAGAAAAAACAACAATGTATATTCATTTAGTTCAAAACACCCTTACACAAGAGACCTTTTTCCTCCCAGCTCCAGAAATATACAAACAATAGTCTTGTTGATTATAGGTAGAGAAACAATAAATAAAACTTAAAGCATTTTACCTTATTAATCACTTTTAGATAAAATACGATGGTTGGGATGTGGGAAAAGTGTCGGATTAAAGAACCTCTGAGACTTGTTAAATGTTTTCTCTTTTGTCCTACTTAGAGAAAATAGTCTGTGAAAGTTTTCCCAAAAGTCACTAGCTGACACACGAAGCTTAACAATTTGTCTGTTATTGCTTTTGTTAAAGACTGTTTTTTTTGTTTGTTTATTTGTTTGTTTTGAGAAAGAGCCTCAAGCTGTTGCCCTGGGTAGAGTGTTGTGGCATCACAGCTCACAGCAACCTCCAACTCCTGGACTCAAGTTGAGTCTCCTGCCTCAGCCTCCCAGTAGCTGGGACTACAGGCGCCGCCACTAAGCCTGGCTGTTTTTTGGTTGCAGTTGTCATTGTTGTTTGGCGAGCCCGAGCTGGATTCAAACCCGCCTGCTCAGGTGTATGTGGCTGGCGCCTTAGCCACTTGAGCCACAGGTGCTAAGCCAATTATTTTTTTCATTTTAATTCAGAACTGAAAGGGCAACATATGAGATAGAAGGAATTCTTACTAAAACAATGATAATAATTTCTAGTGTTAATGCACTGCTTTATTTATTTATTTATTTTGTGAGACAGAGTCTCACTCTATCACCCTGGATAGAGTGCCATGGTATCATAGCTCACAGCAACTTCAAACTCTTGGGCCCAAGCGTTCCTCCTATCTCAGCCTCCCAAGTAGCTGGGACTATAGATGCTCACCATCACACCCAGCTAGTTTTTCTGCTTTTAGTAGAGATGGGATCTGGCTCTTCCTCAGGCTGGTCTCAAACTCCTGAGCTCAAGAGATCCACCCACCTTTGCTTCCCAGAGTGCTGGAATTACAAGTGTGAGCTACCACACTGGCCAATACATTTATTTTAAAAAATAAATTTTCCAGTTTTTATTCTAACACATATATGTATTATTTTGCTTTGTAAACAGGTTCTTAATCAAGTGTCATCTGTCTGGATCCAGGATGGGGCTGTGCCGCGGCCTCTGAAGTGTGTTGCCGGGCACCAACCCTGTTGCAGACCGTCCCTCCATTGCCTTACAGAGCAAGCAGAAGAGATGGCTCTGTCCGAGAGCCGTCCAACTATGCGCTTTCCACCTTATGTGCCCTTTTTGGTCCTAGCATCCACTCTGGCTACTGCTGCGAGTGTGACCAACAGCACTTTGAACAGCACGGCCATGGTCCCAGGCTCCATGCCTGTTGTCATTGCCAGAACTGACCACGTTATCGCCAAGGAGGGGAGCAGTGCCTTGATTAACTGCAGTGTCTACGGCGTCCCTGATCCGCACTTCCGGTGGTACCACTCCGGTGGCAAGCTGCTAGAAGAGGAGGAGGCTGAGAAGGAGTGGGGAGGAGGTAGGCATTCAGACCATGTCAGGTGGGGGGCTCTGCAGCCAGCACCCCAAGTGTTAGTGGTTCTCACCTGAGTCACTTACAAATCTCCCTTTGTCTTGTTTTTATAAGGCAGCAGAGACCATACGTATACTTAAGGGTTCAATGTGGTAACGAATTCATTTTTTCACTCACTGATTCAGATGACAAAAGGCAAACATAGAAATCTTTTAAGGGGCCTTTTGGAATTTTGTAATATCAGTAATGTATCACATATTAAAGACATCATGGAGATGAATGCAAAGTGGATTTTTCCTGAATATATATTCCATTTATAAGAGAGTTTTGTTTTCTTTTGTGGACAGAGCTCAGGTAAACAGAGTGCTTGTTTGTAAGTGTCAGTTTAATTCATTGACTGTGGATGTAAAGATCATATGTCCTTAAAAAGTCTGTGCAAGTTCTCAGTCTCAAGCTGTGTCCCTGAGGCCTGGCCAAAGTTTCTAGACAGGCTGAGAAAGAAGGAGGATATATTATAGTGATAAGGTGTAACCCAATGCCGTAGGAGAGTCTGGTCTTTAATGAATGAGTTTCTGGCCAAAATCGGTGGGTGTCTCACCTTCTGAAGCACCAACCTTCTTTGGGGGAAGACGCTAAGTCAAGAGGACTGGTTCTTGCCAGGGATCAGTACATTTCTTGTTTTCCATGTGAGAAGTACTCGTCTGGGAACCCAAACCTGATCTTATCGACTAGAAGGAGTTAATCCTCTCTGCTGGCCTTTCACTTTAGATGGACTGGACAGTGAAGAGAATGTTGTGGCAAGCCCACAGTCCTCTCTGTGGGATGGAGCAGTTCCAGAAAGATTTCTGCTCCAGGAGAACGTACATTTTTAATATCTTTGCCTCATTTTATCTTAACTGCTCTGGAAAAAGAGCAGAAGCTAATGACCTCTACCCTTAGGGGAATTCTCAGGTGGGTGAACTGCATGCTTTGGGCCCCCAGCTGCACTCAAAGGCTTGGGCTGCCTAGAGCTGAACAGCAGGGCTGTGGGCCACTGTCCTTTATGGTGCTTTCACTGAGCCCTTCAAGGTTGTACAGAGACAGTATTGCAGATGATGAATCACGCTGAACTTTCACAGTGGACCTCCTTCCCCACCAAGTAAGACTGGGGGACCACAGACAATTTAAATCAGAAGGTACCTTGAAGACATTATGGTCTGGGCAGCACCTGTGGCTCAAAGGAGTAGGGTGCCGGCCCCATATGCTGGAGGTGGCAGGTTTAAACCCAGCCCCGGCCAAAAAATAAAAGACATTATGGTCCAAATAACCCTTTTTCTAAGACCTGCCTAGAACTCTGCTATCCCTAAGGGGCTATGCCCAGAACCTTCACTACTCTCAGGGGAAAGATGAGAGAGGAGCACTCGCAACTTACAGCCAGCCTCCCTTCTTCCTGACTGCAGGTCATTTGGCAGTGACGTCACACTGGGGAGGCAGTAACTATGGCAACAGAGGCACACTTGCCCTGCCCGTACTAGCCAGGTCTTTCTGTGGGGCTAGGTGCTGCTGGGGTGTCAAGGTGACCAAACTAAGGGGACCAAAGGCTGTGGACCTGGACCCACCTTTCCCATGGACCCTGATGCAGAGATTATCTTGGGGTGCTGAGGAGTCAGGCCTGGGGACGGGACCCCAGTCCTAGGGAAGAGGTAATCTATGGGGCAGCAGAGTACAGGGCCCCAGTTTCAGTTGCAGCATTTTGAGTATTGACCCAGAGTGGTGCATTACTGCTTTGGAGACACCAGCATGGTGACCTAATGGAAAGACCCAGTGAGCACAGGCAGGCCGCCCAGCCAGCACCTTGCTTCTCCATCCTTAGTGACAGGAGGAGGGCACTGGGCTAAAGCCGGGAGGCATCTGCCTACTTGGGTTCCTCTTAACTGTGGCTGCTCAGCCAGTCTGGGGGCAGTGGTGTATGGGCAAATCCCAGGCTGGTGGCCCGTGGAGACTGCTGGGCACAGAGGGCTGCTCTGTCAGAGTTCAGCACCCTCATCCTGTCAGCAGTCCTGCTCATAAATCAGCTAGCTATTTTAGACCTCCTAGGGAAGATGTACTTTTGATCTTTAAAAAGAACTTGTGATGCTGATGCTTGATGTCCCAGCTCAGCTTTTGTAATTACGACACATAATAATAGTGATTTCAGAGCAGGAACAGCTTGGCCTAATGCACTAAGCCTTGTAGCTGACAACCAGGCAGTGCAGAAGCAGCCAACCTTATTGGACTTGTGGTGCTGGAGTGCCCTGTGAGACAAACCAGAGTCTTTAAGCTTCTTTTCTTGTAGGGGACCTGCCCATATTATGTCATAACAAGGACAGAAATTTCAGTTTTCAGGCCAGTGGGTTAGAAGTTTTAACGGAGAGGCGATTGAATACAGTATGAGAAATCATGCAAAGATGGAGCTAGGGCTGAGATGGGATTTACTGCTACAGCTAAACTAGCAACATTAATGCAACTTTTATTAACAACTACTGCCATTTAGGGAGCCCTGGCACCACATATTATTTCTAATCCTTATAGTGTTTTTTTAGTTTCCTTCTTTTTCTTTCTTTTCTTTCGTTTTTTTTTTTGGAGACAGAATCTCACTCTGTGCCCTGTCTAGAATCCTGTGGTGTCATAGCTCACAGCAACCTCAAATCCTTGAGCTCAAGCAGTTGTCTTGCCTCAGCTATTCTCTTTTTAGTAGAGCTTGGGTCTTGCTCTTGCTCAGGCTGGGTTGACACTTCTTAAAAAAAAAAATTAAAATTACCAGATCAAATTAGCTAGAGAAACAAATATTTCTTTTTCCAGGAAATGAAAAGACAGTAGGGTCTTTTCAGATGTGAATACCTTTTAATCCAAAATAGCGGATTATGAGCAGCAGAATCCTTTCATCCCCACATTCCTGGGCTGAAAGCTGAGCTAAGTCTGTATTCTGTGTTATAACCACAAACACACGCGCACATATTTTGTGTTTATTTGGTGAGTGCCAGTTCAGTGTGGTGCTGAGTCAAGTGAATGCATTTCATTTATGTTTGCATAAATATGTATTCGAACTCTTCATCGCAGGAATATTTTTAAGTCAGTTTCGAGAAAATAACATACTTGTTTTGGCAGATTGAATTCTCCTCACAGAAAATCATGGGTGTGTGAAGTGTGAGAGTCTTAAGTATCTAACAACAGGTCATGAATAGGGTGTTAATTTTCCCTGCCACTCTTTGAGAGTACAGACAAACCACACATCACTGTGTTTACATGTACACATTCACAGAAAGAGGTCTCGGGGAAAAAGCCTTTTTCCTCAAGTAATTTGAAAGAAATTCTCAGAGCTTAAGTGTTTGTATATGATATTAATTTTTAATGCTCAGTGATCCTCCAGAAGCTGGAAGAATTTAGGATTTTGGCAGAAGCTGTAATCACAGTACCTTTGCAGGCTGTGTGTCACTTTTCCTGTGGTCCTCCAGTGCCATGATGTGTCAATGCCACTCATTTTCATATGGCTGGAATTTGGTCAGAAGCAACAGCTCTGATGCCATCACATTTTGCTTTAGCACTGAGTCACAGTCACCCTTGTGCCATGGGATCTCTTGCTGCTGTTGATGGATTGAATTGCAGCAACCTGGTGCTGTCTGTGGTCTCCCTCTTTGGTGGGGGTCTGCCTGGCTCTGTCCCCTTACTGTAATGTGCCTGCCCTGTGCACCTGCCCCTACAGGGAGCACAGCAGTTCCACTTAGCCACCATTCTTCGTGAGACCCACCAAGGTCACAGCCTCTTCCAGTGGAAAGCTCTGGGACTACATCCCTGGGAAGGAACACTATCATAAAGAGAGACTTTTTTGATGGCCTTACTTTTCTTACATTCATTAATGTTTTTCCAGGCAACCTAGACTAAAATCTGAATTAGGTTGTGAGTTACTTTTTTTATTTTTTTGTGACAGAATCTCACTCTGTAGCCCTGGGTAGTGTGCCATAGCATCAGCATACCTCACAGCAACCTCTAAATTCCTGGGCTCAAGTGATCCTCCTGCCTCAGCCTCCTGATAGCTGGGACTACAGATGCTTGCCACCATACCCAAGCTAATTTTTTTATATTTAGTACAGATGGAGTCTCGCCTTTGCTCAGGCTGGTCTGGAATTCCTGAGCTCAGGGGATCCTCCTGCCTTGGCCTCCCAGAGTACTAGGATTACAGAAGTGAGCCACCACACCTGGTGCTTCTGAGATTTTTTTTTTTTTTTTTTT
>NW_003852456.1:10951668-10960818 GCF_000181295.1 Otolemur garnettii
GAATACAGGCGCCTACCACAACACCTGGCTAGTTTTTGTTGCTCTTGCCATTGTTTTAGCTGGCCTGGGCTGGTTTTGAACCTACCAACTTCGGTGTATGTGACTAGCACCATAACCACTGTGCTATAGGTGCCAAGCCAGCTTCTGAGATTCTTGAACTGCTTAAAGAGAAGCAGGGCACAGTAGCTCACACCTATAATCCCAGAACTCTGGGAGGCAGGCTGAGGCAGGAAGATCTTGAGCCCAAAAGCTTGAGGTTGCTGTGATCTATGATGACTTCACGACACTCTAGCCAGGATATAAACTGAGACTCTGTCCAAAAAAAAGAAAAAGTTGCTTTTGGGAAATAGACCTTTTTTGAGATAGAGTCTCACTTTGTCATCCTTGGTAGAGTGCCATGGCATCATAGCTCATAGCAACCTCAAACTCTTGGGCTCAGAGCTATCCTCTTCCTTGTCTCAGCCTCTCTAGTAGCTGGGACTGTAGGCACCCACCATGATGCCCAGCTGTATTTTTAGAGATGGGGGTCTTACTCTTGTTAAGGCTGATCTCAAACACCTGAGTACAGGAGATCCACTCGCCTCAGCCTCCCAGAGTGCTAGAATTAAGGTGTGAGCCACCACAGTCAGCCCTTGAAATATACTTTTTATTAGAATTAAAACTCACGGCCAGGAGGGAAGCAAACAGTAATAGTACAGCACAATAACAGATGCTTCAAAGGAACGTACAAGTTAAGTGGCCCCAGCCCTCTGGAGGGTTTTCTCTTATTGGCTTAGAGAACTCAGGTGCTTTTGCAGAGAAGTAACTCCTGGCCCCTTAGAATGCCCCAGAACCTGAGATGGACCCTCTGTGGGGCAGTCTCAGGAGGTGGTAGGGTCTCAGAAAGGTGCAGACACAGAGACACAGGACCTTGAGGCTAGACAAGGGTCTCTGCCCTGCCAGTGGGCAGGAGACTTGGGATCAATCCACATTTCACTGACTTCAGATTCTCATTCCCAGGACAGTAAGGGAAGAAAAATCACTTCTCTCAACATTCATTCTTCTTTGTGCCAGGCTTATTTTCAATTTGATGGATCTGTAATTTATTGGCAAGAGCTAAAACAAATCAATGTTAATTCATATTCAGCCTCTGAATATACACGTTGTTAGCTTGTTGCTTTAAATAGTATAGACAATGCATAGTAGAGTTTCAGAATTAATGGCATAAGTTACTTTTTAGTTAAATGAGGTCACACAAAGATAATTTCAATCTCAGATATGAGAAACCCAGGTAAACAACTATAACTTAATTGAATTAAGCTCCCCAGTACCCATGTGTTCGGTGTGGTGAGGCCCCCAGACAGGTCAGAGAATCCAGGGCACCAGCCGAAGAATTCTCTGGTATGATCGTGGTGTGGATCAGACCATCTACCTCTGTCATGTCTCACTGAGACGCAGAGTCACACAGTGTAGTTTGGTGGCCGAGAGCACAGCCTCTGAGTCTTTGAGTCGTCCAGTTCCACTGGTTACAAACCTATAACCGTGCCTCAGTTTCTTCCTCATGTATACCATGTCTGATGTTAGTGCCTCCTATGCAGAGGGGTCCTGCAGGTTGGACAGTGTCCACATTTCCCTGCCTGGCATGCAGTGGGCCCATTAGTGCATGTCTGCTGTCACTGGCTTCAAGTGTCATTAGAAACATGGGTGAAATGCAGTGCTGGGAACCTCACATCTCTGGCTGAACTCTCGTCTTTCCCTCCCAACAGGAAAATGGCTCATGCAGGCTGGTGGCCTCCTGAACATCACCAAGGTGTCTTTCTCAGACCGTGGTAAATACACGTGTGTTGCCTCCAACACACACGGCACGGTGAACAACACCGTGACCCTGCGTGTGGTCTTCACCTCGGGGGACATGGGCGTCTACTACATGGTCGTGTGCCTCGTGGCCTTCACCATCGTCATGGTCCTCAACGTCACTCGCCTGTGCATGATGAGCAGCCACCTGAAGAAGACGGAGAAGGCTATCAACGAATTCTTCAGGACAGAGGGTGCAGAGAAGCTGCAGAAGGCCTTTGAGATCGCCAAGCGCATCCCCATCATCACCTCAGCCAAGACCCTGGAGCTAGCCAAAGTCACCCAGTTCAAAACCATGGAGTTTGCCCGCTACATCGAGGAGCTAGCCCGGAGCGTGCCTCTGCCACCCCTCATCATGAACTGCAGGACGGTCATGGAGGAGATTATGGAGGTGGTGGGGCTCGAGGAGCCAGGGCAGAGCTTTGTGAGGCACGCCCCAGAGGGCCAGGAGGCCACTGACAGGCACGAGGTGTACACCATCCCCAATGCTCTGCAGCGCAGTGACTCACCCGCTGCCGACTCAGACGCTTCATCACTGCACGAGCAGCCTCAGCAGATTGCCATCAAGGTGTCCATTCATCCACCATCCAAAAAAGAGCCTGCAGATGACCAGGAAGGTGTGCAGTTAGAAGTCAGAGATGAAGAGGACACGGGGCCATCAGCCGAACAGTCCCCCGACACTGCAGAGCCTTCTACTGAAGTGACGTCCACAGAGCTCACATCTGAGGAACCAACCCCTGTGGAGTTCCTGGGCAGGGCCCTGCCACCCGCTCACCTGGACTCCACAGAGCCCACAGTGACGTGTGACAAAAACACCTGCATTATTTATGAAAGCCATGTCTAATATCAACCCCGAAAAGCTATGCATATCAAGAAAATCAGGGGCTGCTCCTTGAGATACATACAGATGTAGTCACACTTGCCGCTAAGCCTTACCAGGAGACTCACCCATAGGTCGGAGTGGTGCCATTTGGACAGGAGACATCTGCGTGCGGCTGTGAGTAGACCTCCCTGGGAGAGACGACAGGGGAAACATCATGGCACAGAATTGGTAATACCATGTGGAAGGTGTCTGTCTGTGTGGTTTGAATTGCAGAGGCTGCTCTCGGCCACATACCTTAATCAGCAACGTCCTTGGCAAAGAGGACTCTGTTGTAAGATACCCCGAGTTCAAGAGCCCTGTACAATGCTCACTGCACTGCTTTTCCTTTTAAAAATTACAGTCTGCTACGATAAATGCACGTACATGGGTTTGCTGCACTTTCTTCTCAGTTTTAATCACTTTCACCATTCCTTTATATTGGACTAGTTATTATATTAATACTCGTAGCTCTTTCTGGTTTAGCCCTTTTTGTCCATGTTTTTCTCTAGAACTATTACCTCAGAGGCTTTGGTACCAGTCACCAGAACCAGGACAGCACCTGCAAGTCCTTTCCAACGGTCCCAGATAGTCACCAGGCTCGCTGTGACTTCCATCCCCCAGCCTGTTTTCCCAGAATGTTTTTTTTTCCCATTTATCTCCAGTGAAGCTGCTGCTATGAAACTGAGAAAACTTTACCCTGGGCGAGCACTTTAATGGTCAGATAAAAATGCATGTGCCTGTTTATGTGGGGAGTACTTTGGTGAGCTCAGCCAAAGCACGGAAGGGGAATGGTGAAGAGTTAGATGCCCCCATGCCACTCATGAGAATTGCTGTTAATGTAGCATCATCCTCCAAGCAAAGGCTGATTCTTTATTTACCCAGAAAATTTACTGCTTCCAGAGACAGAGGCTTCCATGGGCTCCTACAGGGTATAGAATTCTGGCTCCCAGACAGGCCTGCAAGGACCATTTGCTGTTGGACAATGCCCACACCCAACTTAGGGCGGCAGACATAAGGTCTGTGATGTGCCTGTGTGACTGCAGGTCTGGGTGATGGTTCAGGGAATTGTGCCATCAAATTTCATGCCAAAACTACTGAATGACTATCCAGCCCCCAGAAAGCAGGTGCATTTGAGCCAGCAGGACGTGTTGGAAAGAAGACAGAACTGGCCGCCTGAAGGTTAGTGCCTGGCCCAACTGTGCCAGTGCACAGCTGCCTGTTTTGGGGCAAGTCTAGGCCTCTGTGTCCTTGTCTTTAATACAGGGCGGGTTAGGTGAGCCCCAAGGGCCACTTCAGCGATTTCACCCTCTCTCAGAATCAGCTCGCATGACATCCTTGCTTGTTCTCACAATCACTCCAAGGGTTTTCTCTGTCATCTCCAATTTCCAACATTCTAATGCTGTGTTCCTTACTCAGATAGAGGTTGTGGCTCTTCTTCCAGGAAGTCATTAGGACCACTCCTACAGTAAGATGTAGTCTTGGTGAGGGTGAGTGATACCACTTCATTTTCACTTACTAGCAAGGAAGACAGGAAGCTCAGTGTAGCTGATGGGGTGGTTATGTCCAAGGTTGCGTGGACACACTGCTGATGAGTATAGATCCATAAGTATAGCCCTCACCCTGGCACTATCCGTGGAAGTGGCCTTGGACAACTCCCTGCCTTTCTCTGAAGTTTAATCTTTTACTTCATCTATGAAAATATGCAGATAGCACCTGAGGGTCTGCAAGATCCCTTCTCATCAAATGTTACAGTTTTACAGAAAGTCTGCAATCTTCCATGATAAACCTGGAGCAAACCTGAGAACATGAGCCTGGATGCTTCTGCTGTCCAACCATTGCAGCAAACAGGTGGTGGAGTACATGGCCTTAAAGTGACCTTGCCTACTGGGTTTATTTATAGTAGAAAAGGAGTGACACTTAAGATGACAGGCCAGTTCCATCAGACAGCTCGTGAAAAGGAACATCTTGAGTGAGCCCACAAAGAAATCAGCAGTGAGCCGTCAAGAGAAACCATGAGTCCTGGCTGGGCTATCCAGACTGGGATGTGTTTGGGTTGTAGTAGTTTTATCTCTACTTCTTAGAGCACAGCATTTTTTTTTTTTTTTTGTCAACACGGGTCCACAAATTCTTAGCAGGGGTTTCAACACCAAAGCAAAAATGGGGACTTAAGCTCTTTGTTTTTGATGTTGTGTGAGCTTTTCCCCATGCTATTTGGTTCTCATTCCACTCAAACCAGAGTGCAGACCTCTGCAAAAACAGCAGAAGGTGCCCGTACCATCTACATATCCATGAGAGAAAATCTGGCCACTGTTTATGAAATGAGCAGGAATATGTGACCAAAGAATGTTTCCAGGTTGATTTTTGCTTCTTTAGACTGTGGTGGGGGCAGATGATAACAGATTTCGAAAACATTCTCCCTTGTCGAAGCATTAGAATGACCCCGATAACACCTACTCTACAGGGAGGTTGACTCACAATGGCAATTTCTCCGTGTAGAAAATATGCACACTTCCTGTTCTATCTCGCCCCCAGCATCTTTACAAAATCAAAGAGACCTTCCTGCTAGAACAGGAGGTGCAAACACCTCATGGCTCTTGGTTGGATTTTCAGAGATAAAGTAAACTGCCTGCCTCGTGGAAATTCACAGTCATGTGACTGACCGTGGGTGCTCCTTGAGCACTGAGCTTGCTGGAGCAGTTTTGAAAGCTGGCTGCTAATGCTCCAGCCACATCCCCTGGGTCTTATGAACTCATTCTCAAGATGGATTTCTGCTTTCTGAGTCATGCTGGTCATATCTCTAGCAATTTTTTTCTTGAGATTCCAAAAAATGATTCACATGTATGCGTAATTAATTCACTTAGGTGATTTGTGAACTTGGATGGTATTTATTCTAAATGGGGAACACAAAATTTTATATGGAAAAATCTATGTAATTTATAATGGTTTTGGTTTATAGATTATATTTTCATATCTTTAGGTCACATCTATCATCTTTTTGTATATCATACTTGGCAAAAAGAAATACTAATACTTGACTAAAATCTCTAGGAACCAAATGTGATGTATATGATCTATAACGTAAAGAAACCGCTGTAAAAATAGCTGAATGTCTCACCCATGACTCAAGCATCACTATGCCATGTCATCACATCCAGAGCAGTTTGTCTTGGATGCTTACAAGCATTCTTTCTCCACAACTAAGGCTAGAAGATTTGGTGTCCCCCACTATATATCCTGGAATCCTCTCTCGTTCTCCTTTACCTTTTTTATTGTTTCCTTTTAATAGCACAAGTTTGTGTTGTCTGAACAGAAAGGCAAATTTGAGATTACAAAGCAATGGAATTTAACTAAATGAACTTATGGCTACATAAATTTTTTAATGGACTCATAACATGGTTTTTACCTTTTTTTTTTTTTTTTGAGACAGTCTAACTTTGTCAACATCCATAGAGAGCTGTGGTTTCATAGCTCACAGCAACCTCAAACTCCTGAGCTCAAGTGATCCTCCTGCCTCAGCCTCCCAAGTAGCTGGGAATACAGGCATCACCACCCTCAACTAGGTTTTCTATTTTTACTGGAGACAGGGTCTTGCTCTTGTTCAGGCTGGTCTTGAACCCCTGGATGCAAGCAATCCACTTGCCTTGGCTTCCCAGAGTGCTGGGATTACAGGTGTGAGCCACCTCACCCAGCTCAGCCTGACTTTAAAACACCCAGCCCCTGGAAGAAATAGTTGGAAAGACATTATCAGGCATCTTTTAGTGCACACTGAAAGTTGGAAATGCAGTGTTGTACTTGTTTTCAAAGTCCCTATGGTTCTCTTAAGTGGGATTTCCTTTCAGTGTTTCATTTGATAAGAAAATGGAGCATTTAACTTGAATTTTAGATACTGTGTTTTCTCAGAACAGTTCGGCTACTGTCTCATATCCTTTTGGCAATCCCTTAAGTAATTCCTGTTTCTCTCCTTGCTTTTTAAACTGAGTTATTAGGCTGAGCGCAGTGCCGCGTGACTGTGATCCTGGTACTTTGGGAGGCCAAGGCGAGAGGATTGCTTGAGCCCAAGAGTTTGAGACCAGCCTGGCAGCATAGTGAGACCCTTTCTCTACTAAATATTTTTAAAAATTAGCCAGGGAAGGTGGTGGGTACGTGTAGTCCCAGCTACTTGTGAGGCTGAGGTGGGAAGATTGCTTGAGCCCAGACATTCAAGGTTGCATTGAGCTGTGATCACACCACTGCTCTCCAGCCTGGGTGACAAAGTGAGACCCCACCCCTGAAAATAAAGCTTTTAGTACTCTTTAAATATCTATGAAATCTCATCACACATACATTTTTAGCATCTGTTATGGTCAAGTTATTGGTCATTTTTATATTCACCTATTCACTTAAAAACCTTTTAGCAGATAACAAACATAATTTTCCCAATGTATTTTTTAGGGTTTTTTCAGTGACTAACCAGATTCAAATTAGACAAATCAATGTGGAGGGGAAAAAAATCAAACTAAATAATTTCTTAACTGTATTTTCCAAAGCAATTGAGCATTTATCCATTATACAAGAAAATGTCGGGCAGTGCCTGTGGCTCAAAGGTGTAGGGCACTTGCCCCATATACCAAAGGTGGTGGGTTCAAACCCAGCCCCAGGCAAAACCTGCAAAAACAAAAAAAGAAAATGTCACATAGGTAGGGGTAGTAATGACCCTTAACTGAGATTTTTTTTTTTCTAGAGAATACTACAATCAAAGCTAGAGAATGTAAAAATATAAAGTAAATAGCTCTAAGAATATTCTGGCATCAATTATTTTAATATAACCAATAATAGAAGCCTCCAAATGTCTCTTGCAGACACTCCAGAGCTGCTAACTAGTAACAGAGGATGCCCGCACTCACATCTTATATTTCAGTAGTTCCCAATGCCCTTCATTAAGATTGGAAAACAAGATGAAAGATTTCTCTAAATAGAAATGCCAAACTGGGGCAGTGCCTGTGGCTCAGTGGATAGGGTGCCGGCCCCATACATGGTGGGTTCTAACCCGACCCTGGCCAAACTGCAACAACAACAACAAAAAAAAAAAGAAATGCCAACCTGGTGATTTTTGTGAACAATAAAATGTTCACTTTCTAAAAATAATTAGAAGATATAAACAAATGACTAAGTTAATATGATAGCAAAAACAAAAAAAGAAAAATTGTGACGCATCCTGTATTTTGATTGTTGCTTTAATAAAAGGTTTGCACGGGTGTCCTGGAGTGTGTGTCATTGTAGGCTGATCTGCTCTTTGTAGTTACTGTTCTTATCCCTTCCTACCTTTTGAATCTGCATCATTTCTTAAGAAAAACAAAGGCCAGGTGTGCTGGCTCATGCCTGTAATCCCAGCACTCTAGGTGGCAAAGCTGGGAAGATTGTTGAGTTTGAGACCAGCCTGAGCTATTTTTCTACTAAAAATAGAAAAACTAAGGCCAGGCACGGTGGCTCATGCCTGTAGTCCCAACACTTTGAGGAGCCAAGTTGGGTGGATTGCTTGAGCTCAGGAGTTCAAGACCAGCCTGAACAAGAGCGAGACCCATCTCTTACAAAAAAAAAAAAAAATAGCCAGTCATTGTGTAGGGTGACTGTAGTCCCAGCTACTTGGAAGGCTAAAGCAAGAAGATCTCTTGACCCCCAAGAGTTTGAAGTTGCTGTGAGCTATGATGCCACAGCACCCTACCAGGGGCAAGAGAGACTCTGTCACACACACACACCCCCAAAAAGAAAAACTGGCAAATCAAAATAAATAAGTAAAAATAGAAAAAACTAGCTGGGCCATTTCCTGTGGCTCAAAGGAGTAGGGCACTGGCCCCATATACCGGAGATGGTGGGTTCTAACCCAGCCCCAGCCAAAAAAAGAAAAAATTTGGTGGACCCCTGTAGCCCCAGCTGCTTGGAAAGCTGAGGCAGGAGGATCACTTGAGCCCAGGACTTTGAGATTGATGTGAGCTATGACTCCACAGCATTCTAGCCAGGGTGACAAAGTGAGACTCTGTCTCAGAAACAAGATTTGTTGATGCTTGGATGACTGAGAAATGATGGTGCCATTAGCAGAAATAGGAGAACATAAAGAGGATATTTTGAACAGTATAAATTATTAATGTGCTTTTTTAAAAAATGCATTTTAGCTTCTTAAGAATGACATATATGTGTATGTAAACATGTAATTTGGCAGAAATACTTTCTCTCGGAACGTTTGGGATTTTAAATATCTTCTCCCTGTGGACCTTACCATGGCAGGACTGTAAGAGCTGATTCAGGGGAACATGATGGAAGTTTATATAATGAAAATGAAATGCAAAGACACTGAAGTCTCTAGCACTTAAAAACAGAATTAATTTGGGGCGGCACCTGTGGCTCAAAGGAGTAGGGCACTGGCCCCATATGCTGGAGGCAGCGGGTTCAAACTCAGCCCAGGCCAAAAACAAAAAAAA
>NW_003852456.1:10962822-10964775 GCF_000181295.1 Otolemur garnettii
CACTCTACCCAGGGGGATAGCTTGAGGCTCCGTCTAAAAAAAAAAAAAAAAAAAGACCCTCCTTAAAGCCATCCCTGCTAAGTTAGCAAAGAGTGTAACAAAGAGCTGGCCTCTGCCTTATGGGCCAAGCCAGCAGCTGGACTATAAGATTCCCAAGAGAGTTGTTCATGAGATCTGCACACACCTTTTAGCTAGCAGAGACGTGCACGTTCTTCCTTTGTCAAATACTATGCAGTTTGAGTAAGCCAAGAAAGTACAGTTTTTCTTTCTTTTCAGTGCTGCTTTAGTTGACTATATATAGATGTGCGAAATATGCTCACAGAGATAAGTGACATGGAAATGTATGTTCACACCAAGTTTTCTCTGCTGGGGTGGCAGCCTGGTTTGGCTCCAGTCTGCAGCTGGGAGCTCCTGGTGACACGTTTAGACTGCTGCTCATTTGCTCCTCTGTGTACCTGATGGGAAAATCTGTACCAACGCTGCCAATTGCCACACGTAAGCTTCAATTCTGGCTTCATTTACTCTGTGGGGTTTGAGGTGAGTCTTGGATTTAGTGTTCACATGCAAACTGCTTGTGCCACTTGTCGAATGTCTAATTCTGTGAATAACATTTCAAGAAGCCACATAAGCCAACAACTGCCCTCATGGAAATTTGCCCTTAACCTCTATGTTTTGGGGGGGGAGCGGGGAGGGTTGTTTCGTTTTTTTGAGACAGACTCTCCCTCTGTCACCCTGGGTAGAGTGCCATGGCATCAGCCTCACTCACTGCAACCTCAACCTCCTGAGCTCAAGCAATCCTCCTGCCTCAGCCTCTCAAGTAGCTGGAACCACAGGTACCTGCCACTATGTCCAGATAGTTTTTCTATGTTTAGAAGTAGAGACAAGGTCTTGCTCATACTCAGGCTGGTCTCCCAACTTCTGAGCTCAAGGGATCTTCCTGCCTCAGCCTACCAGAGTGCTGGGATCACAGGTGTGAACCACTGTGCCTCAGCCTTTTTTAAAAAACAATTTTATTTTTTTACATTCTGGCTTTGAGTGTAAAGTGAAGGTCACAGCCTTGCCTGCTTACTGGGCAAAGGGCAAAGGCTGATTTGCAGTTCTAAGTGCTGAGCTCTTAGCTGTTGCAACTTTATTCTCCTTCAGGCCCCGGGAAAGATCAAAGAGGACAACTGGGAAGGCTGAAGTTCTATGACTTGTTTGACAAGAGAGGGAGTGACCCACTTTCTAACTTGACTTGCTCTGAAGAAACTAACTTTCTTTTTAGTAGCTTTGAGTTTATTTCCTAAGAAATGAAGGTAGAATTGTTCTTGGACAAATCAGCCTTAAAATCCTTAAATGTTCAAAACTGAATATGACACTAACTCTACTGGATCCTCCCTCCCTCTCAGTGAAGAGAAGGTAGTATCTTTCCCTTCTCCAATGTAAGGAGGTTGTGGCCCAGACTCCAATGGCCAAAGATTAACAAGAGGAGAGCAGATGAATTTATTTCATGTAGGTGTTGATTTTTTTTGGCGGGGGCTGGGTTTGAACCCACCACTTCTGGCATATGAGGCCAGAGCCCTACTCCTTTGAGCCATAGGCACCACCCTTTCATGTAGATTTTATGTGACACAGGAGCCTTTAGAAAATGAAGACCCAGGGAAACAGATACTGGCACATTTTTATGGACAGTCATGCACTAATTAAAGGACAAAAGGGTATGTGATGGTGATAAACTGGGTACAGGGCAACATACCTGCCAACTGAGAATCTGCAGGGGAGAGGACTGGAAGGGCAGAGAGTGACCTTCCCCAGGTGTAGGTCGGCTCCAAGGAAGGAGGGCAGGGGAGTGTTGAGGATGGCCCTCTTGGCTTCTTTTCAGATGATTATCTTCCCGCCATTTTTCCTCCTTTGCCAGCAAGGTACTAAATTTCCATTTCTTCTTAAAAACCATTTGCTGGGCTCGGCGCCTAT
>NW_003852456.1:10967645-10969075 GCF_000181295.1 Otolemur garnettii
GGGTGTGGGGAGGCGTCACCCCTGGTGTGTGCCTGGTGCCTGTGTGGGAAGGCGTCACCGGGGTGTGTGCGGGTGTGGGGCGGCGACACCCGGGGTGTGTGCCTGTGTGGGGAGGCATCACCAGGGTGTGTGTGGGTGTGGGGAGGCGTCACCGGGGTGTGTGCCTGTGTGGGGAGGCGACACCCGGGGTGTGTGTGGTTGTGGGGAGGCGTCACCCCTGGTGTGTGCCCGTGTGGGGATGGATCACCCAGGGTGTGTTCGAGTGTGAGGAAGCGTCACCCGGGGTGTGTGCCTATGTGGGAGGCGTGATCCAGGGTGTGTGCGGGTGTGGGGAGGTGTAACCCCTGGTGTGTGCCCATGCGGGGAGGCATCACCCGCGGTGTGTGCCGGTGTGGGGACAGCAGCTTCAAAATGAAACTTTACAGGCTGGTCTGAAACTCCTGAGCTCAAGGGATCCTCCGGCCTCAGTCTCCCAGAGTGCTGGGATCACAGGCGTTGAGCCACTGCGCTGGCTATTACAATTTATATGCAGTTTCTTCCTTTCTATACTGTGTGCAGTTTCTTCCTTTCTAAACTGTGTGCCCTCTCTGTATCTCAGCTGTTAGGTAGAGAGCTAGAAATGTGATTCTCCTTGGGAAGGAGGACAAGGCCCACACCCATCTCCGTGCAGCCCACCTTGATAAAGTGACTGCTGACATAGGGGCAGGGAATGTCCTGCCCATCAGAGCAGCTGCCAACTGCAGAAGGAGCGAGAGGACCCTCTCAGCCCCCGGACCAGCCTCACAGGTACAGCAGAGCCTTAATGTTGTCCTAGGTCACCTCCAAGACTCTATTGTACAATGTTGACAGTACACTAAGCTGCCTTGAGCTCAGGAGTTGCAGACCAACCTAAACAGGAGAGATCTCTACTAAAAATAGAAAAACCAGCCCAGGGTGGTGATGGTCACCTGTAGTCCCAGCTACTGGGGAGACTGAGGCAGGAGAATCGGTTGAGCCCAAGAATTTGAGGTTGCAGTGAGCTGTGATGGCACCATGACTCTCTATCCAGGATGACAGAGGGAGACTCTGTATCAAAAGAAAAAAAAAAAGACACATGGGTGATTTGGGGACCCAAGCAAGGCCCTGGTTGGTCATCTGAGCAGAGTGGATACTTGTGCAGATGAGACTGGAGGGTCCCTTCTAATTCCTTTTTCCTAATCATGCTTAAAAAGCAGTAGATTCTCAGAAGGTGGCGATTGAGTACTTAGCACACCATGGCTTCCTTCTTTCCTAATTTACCTGTTTGCCCCTAGCGGCCTCCCAGAATACTGCATTTATCGGAGGAAATCCTTTTAGAACAGTCTAAACACGTTAAAATTGCTAGCTCAGGCTCGGCGCCTATAGCTCACCCGGCTAAGGCGCCAGCCACGTACACCTAAGGTGGCGGGTTC
>NW_003852456.1:10969331-10970894 GCF_000181295.1 Otolemur garnettii
AAAATTGCTAGCTCAGAGAGGTTGGTTCTGTTAAGGATACCAGGGATATGGAGAGGACACCAGGCTTCCAGATGGAATGTAGGGAGGAAGTTTGGAAGCCCTTCTCTTACCTGAAGCTGTCTCCAAACTCAGGTTACAGGAAATACCAGCAGAGAGGGTTTAAATGTCTAATGAGCTGCGCAGCTGATTGGAACTCCAGGCTCTCCCAAGTAGCTTCCTACAGGTGACACTGCTGCCTTTCCTGTTTTTCCACTCCAGCTAATCATTACAGGAAATTCAAAAACCAGTCACAGGGCAGAAGAATATAAAGCCTTCAGGTAATTAAAGACGCTGTTTATAAGGAGCCAACAGACCCTAATCTACAGTATTTCCCCATGTGTAAAATAAATAGATGTTCACACTAGCTATTAGGATTGATATCCTTCTTCACCTTGCATTTAACTGATAATTTCATCAAAACTAGACATATTTTGAGTGAGGCATGCTGAAGTATCTTTGGTTTGTTTGTTTATTTTTATTTTTTATTTTTTAAGAGACAGAATCTCACTTTGTTGCCCCGGGTAGAGTGCTATGGCGTCACAGCTCACAGCAACCTCCAGCTCTTAGGCTTAGCTGAATCTCTTGCCTCAGCCTCCTGAGTAGATGTGAAGACAGGCACTCGCCACAACACCCAGCTGTTTTTTTGTTGCAGCTTGGTAGGGGCTGGGTTCAAACTCACCACCCTCGGTATATGGGGCCAGTACCCTACTCACTAAGCCAAAGGTGCCACGCTTGTTTGTTTATTTTTTTGAGACACAGTCTCACTCTGAGGCTCTGGATAGAGTCCCATGACCTCAGCCAAGCTCACAGCAACCTCAAAAACCTGGGCTCAAGGGATCCTTCTGTTTCTGCCTCCCCAGCAGCCCACCACAACACCTAGCTCCAGCTGGTCTCAAACTTAAGAGCTTAGGCAATCCACCTGCCTTGTCCTCCCAGAGTGCAAGGATTACAGGCATGAGCCACCATGCTTGGAAAGGTTTTCTATTTTTAGTAGAGACAAGTTCGTGCTCTTGCTCAGGCTGGTCTTAACTCCTGAACTCCAGCAATCCACTTGCCTCAGCGTCCCAGAGTACTGAGATCACAGGCGTGAATCACTATGCTCAGCCTTAAACAATATTTTAAATTTTAAAACATTAAAAAAATTAATGTAACAAAATATTTAACATAATATAGATTAAGCATTTTTATAAAGTGTAAAACTATCAGGAATCACTAATCCAGTGACTTAGCTAATGGAAAATTTAACATTTTAATGATCGAAAAAGGACACCATTATCTGGTCACAAAAGATGACGGTACCAGCTTGGCACCTATAGCTCAGTGGCTAGGGTGCCAGTCACATAAACCTGAGCTGGCAAGTTCGAACCCAGCCCAGGCCTGCCAAACAACAATGACAACTACAACCAAAAAATAGCCAGCAGTTGTGGCAGGCGCCTGTAGTCCCAGCTACTTGGGAGACTGAGGCAAGAGAATCATTTAAGCCCAAGAGTTGGAGGTTGCTGTAAGCTATGACCCCACAGCCCT
>NW_003852456.1:10972147-10973221 GCF_000181295.1 Otolemur garnettii
TTTTTTGGTTGCAGCCATCATTGTTGTTTGGCGGGCCCGGGCTGGGGATTCGAACCCGCCACCTTAGGTGTATGTGGTTGGCGCCTTAGCCACTTGAGCCACAGGCGCCAAGCCCAGAGGTTTATTTTAATGAAAGATAAATTTAACCAATACAGAAGCTGCTACTTTCTCCTATATTATGAAAGTAGGTTCTCAGAGGCAAACTATAGTTCTGTGTCTATGAAAAATTAAAACTATTTTCTAAGCACACATGAACTCAAATATA
Organism: Otolemur garnettii; assembly: GCF_000181295.1. Lineage (NCBI taxonomy): Eukaryota > Metazoa > Chordata > Mammalia > Primates > Galagidae > Otolemur > Otolemur garnettii. Next base: position 10,972,413 of record NW_003852456.1, read on the forward strand.
TATATATATATTTTTTAGACAGAGTCTCACTTTGTCACCCTCGGTAGAGTGCTATGGCATCATAGCTCACAGCAACCTCAAACTCTTGGGCTCAAGTGATTCTCTTGCCTCAGCCTCCTGAGTAGCTGGAACTACAGGTGCCTGCCACAGTGTCTGGCTATTGAGCTGAAAGATATTTTATGTGAAGTTCTGCAGAAGTGAACTTGATGATGCCCTGAACAATGAGTAGACGTGTGGGTGTGTCTCTGCATGTGTATGTCTGCCATGTGCTCAGGCATGTAGAAATATTTAATTAATGCATTTCTCTTAACAGTTTTAAGAAGGGTTTCACCCACTGCTAAAACTCAGGATGCCATGGGGGCAGAGGCAGTGAGACTTAAATTTTATTGAGAGAATATTATCCTCCACCTTTTACACAGGATAGTTCCTTCTGTATCTTTTTTGTTTTTGTTTGTTTGTTTTTGGCTGTAAAGAAATGCATTTTGCATAGATTAAGTAAGGAATGTCCACTATTAAATAACGGGAAAGAGAAACAATTCTGCAGTGTTTGCAGGTAGAGCACAAATTTAATTAATTAGCAGACACTGGAACACTTGGGCTGTTTCCACGTGTGCTGATTTTACCTGCTTCCTTCTGTTCTCCTATTGTTGGCTCTTGCTGTGCCCTTCACCATTTTGCCCCATAGTAAAAATTGTAAGACACAACTGCTTCAGAATTAGAAACCCGTTATCCTATTTAATAAACCTATTTGCCTTGGGTTAAAAGTAATAATATCCTATCAAGGTTCTTTGGGGGGGAGGGGACAGAGT
>NW_003852456.1:10974108-10975448 GCF_000181295.1 Otolemur garnettii
GTTCACAGTTTTACCCTTACTCATAATTCCAAAACCCCAAAAAGCTCTGAAAGAGGACAGTTTCCACAACACAAGTGGCAGCAATACCTGATCTGACCTGAAATTGTTTGAAAGCAAAACCTGACCTGAACTGTTAGAAGACTGTTTATAGTTTTTATTTACCTCACAACATAGTGTGTGTTCCTTCTTCCTTCAATCCTGGCAACCACCATTCTACTAATTGTAAGTTTAACTACTTTAGATACCACATGTAAGTAGAATCATACATGTCTTTTTATGATTGACTTTTTTTGTTGTTGTTGCTATTGCTGTTGAGATAGCATCTGACCCTGTCACCCTGAGTAGAGTACCCTGGTATCATCATAGCTCACAGCAACCTCAAACTCTTGGGCTCCAGCAATCCTCCTGCCTTAGCCTCCCAAGTAGCTGGTATTATAGGCACCTGCCACCACACCCAGCTAGTTTTTCTATTTGCAGTAGATACATGGTCTCACTCTTGCTCAGGCTGGTCTCAAACACCTGAGTTCAAGCAATCCACTCACCTCAGCCCATTGTAAGCATAGCTTGTTTACCTATCTGAAAAATGTAGATACAATTTATTTTTCATTCATTGGAAAAGAACAAGAGGAATTAGACCCACATCTCTCAAAAAACACAATAAGAAAAGCAAGAGTGTAATCTAGGACAGTCAGCCCAAAATTCCTAGATCCTACACCAAGATATTCTGATTCCTGTAACTTTATCAAGCTCCACCTGTAATCCTGATGGTTTGGGAGCCATTGATCTAGGGTGCAGCTGAGGCAGTTGTCACAGCAGTGTCAGAACCCTGACAGGGAGGTCTTAGAGCTTAGGAAGTCTAGTTGGGGCCTAGGTCAGACCAGGTCAGTAGGACAGAGTATAGCTCAGGCAAGTGGGGCTGGCTTCTTTCCAACAGAACAGCAAGTGTCAGGGCAAGCAGGGCGGCAAGACAGCAACAGGAGGTCAGAACAGTGCAGGTTGAAGAGGCCAGAACCTTGGAGAGCTCCCTGCTGACAAAACTGATTCCAGCAAGCTGAGGCCTTTCATTCTCAGAAACCTGGTTCCTCCCAGAAGACCTTGTCTGGCTGGTTAAAGAGCTTCACATGTGTGCAGGACAAATTCCCCGCTGCAGCATGAGAGAATGATGCCCACTCCCCACTCACTGTCACCACGCCAGCTACCCATCCATCAAATGTGAAGAACTCATGGCCATCAAATGGGATAGTTTGTGTGGCAGGCACATGGATTTTTCCTTCCTGAATTTGTAGCCTTCTTAGTTGAATGTCACACCTTCCAGATTGTCCCTCCAGTGATTTTTTTTT
>NW_003852456.1:10976905-10980026 GCF_000181295.1 Otolemur garnettii
TGGGCTCAAGTGAGTCTCCTGCCTCAGCCTCCCAAGTAGCTGGGACCACAGGCGCCCACCACAATGCACGGCTATTTTTTGGTTGCAGCCGCCATTGTTGTTTGGCGGGCCCAGGCTGCATTTGAACCCACCACCTTGGGTATATGTGCCTGGTGTCTTAGCCACTTGAGCCACAGGTGCCGAGCCCCATAAATTTATTTTCATTGCTACTTCATGTGTGTAAAAAATATGTGTTTTTCAAAAATATGTGTTTTCCGATGGTCTTAGGAGACCCTGTGAAAGGGTTGTTTGACCCCCAAAGGGGTTGTGACCCATAGATTGAGAACCACTGCTCTAACAGATTTTTACTCAACCTGCAACGTGCAGGCTACACAAGATAAATTGGATGCTGCATCCTAGAATAGGATTATTAGTCCTAAGGGCTGACAAACTAGGTAGTTTCTATGAAACCTCTAGAGCAATAATTGCTCCATGGAATTTAGCTGGGAGACAGTAAACTGATCTCTTTAAGGATGCTTCATTTAAATAAGGTGGTAATTTTCTTAGATAGTTACAGCATAAAAAGTTCTCAAAAAGACATGAGAGCCAAGGAAATGCATTAAACACTTCTTAACAAAAAAAAAAAAAAATAGTTGAAAACACACACTGGTCAGAGCAATGTACTGCCTCAGCCTTTCTTCTTATGCCTCCCTGCCATTCATCATGCATCAAAGGAAAAGTCCAGAGCATCAAATCAGCCTCTGGTTTTAGCACAGTAGAACAAAATTAAATAAACAGTGAAAACTAGCTGGGCACAGTGGCTCATGCCTATAATCCCAGCACTCTCATAGGCTGAGGCAGGAGGATTCCTTGAGTTCAAGAGTTCCAGACCAGCCTGGGCAAGAGTGAGACCCATCTCTACTAAAAATAGAAAAAACTACTCAGGCATAGTGGCGGGTACCTTGTAGTCCCTGCTACTAGGGAGGCTGAGGCAGGAGGATCACTTGAGCCCAGGAGTTTGAGGTTGCTGTGAGCTATGATGCCATAGCACTCTACCCAGGATGACAGAGTGAGACTCTGTCTCAAAAAAAAAAAAAAGTGAAAACCATAGTCTTCTGCCTCTGGATGTTTCTTTTTTGCATTGATTCTGAATCACCATTACCTAGGGTGAAATTAGGGGTGACACTGGAAGATGTAGAAAAATCCTTCTCACCTTGCCTGAAATACACACTGACGTAGATGTCAGTGATGACAGCAGGGCCACTGAACTGATGGTTGACAAGGAGAACTATGATGTCTCTGCTGCAGTGCTGCTGGGGAGTAGGGGGGTGGCTTCCATGAAGGATTAACTCAGAGAAATCAGTCTTTTTTTTTTTTTTTTTAGAGACAGAGTCTCACTTTATTGCCCTTGGTAGAGTGCTGTGGAGTCACAGCTCACAGCAACCTCCAACTCCTAGGCTTAGGTGATTCTCCTGCCTCAGCCTCCCAAGTAGCTGGGACTATAGGCAGGAAATGAGTCTTTTGCCATCATAACTGCCTTATATATTCTTTTTTTTCTCTTTGTCACCCTCGGTAGAGTGCTGTGGCGTTACATCTCACAGCAGCCTCCAACTCCAACTCCTAGGCTTAGGCGATTCTCTTGCCTCAGCCTCATTAGTAGCTGGGACTACAGGTGCCCACCATAGTGCCCGGCAATTTTTTTGTTGCAGTTTGGCCAGGGTCAGGTTTGAACCCACCACCCTCGGTATATGGGGCCAGTGCCCTACTCATTGAGCCACAGGGGCCACCCTGGCTTATACATTATTATCAACATTCATTGGTTTATTAGTTTGAATGGCATTACATTTTTATGTGCTGTTTATTTATTTATTTATTTATTGAGACAGAGTCTAACTTTGTCGCCCTTGGTAGAGTGCCATGGCATCACAGCTTACAGCAACCTCCAGCTCTTGTGCTTAGGCGATTCTCTTCCTTCAGCCTCCCGAGTAGTGGGGACCACAGGAGCCCACCACAATGCCTGGCTAATTTTTTTTTTTTTAATTTTTCTGAGACCGTCTCACTTGTTGCCCTTGGTAGAGTGCCGTGATGTCACAGCTCATAGCAACCTCAAACTCTTGGGCTTAAACGATTCTCCTGCCTCAGCCACCTGAGTAGCTGGAACTGTAGACACCCACCACAACACCTGGCTATTTTTAGAGATGGGATCTTGTTCTTGCTCAGGCTGGTCACGAACCTGTGAGATCAGGCAATCCACCCACCTCAGCCTCCCAGAGTGCTGGGATTACAGACGTGAGCCACTGCATCTGGCCTCATGTGCTGTATAGATACAGCATTCTAAACCAATTTTATAATAAATAACTTTTTTTTTCTTTTTTTGAGACAGAGTCTCAAGCTGTCACCCTTGGTAAAGTACTGTGACATCACAGCTCACAGCAACATCAAACTCTTGGGCTTAAGCGATTCTCTTGCCTCAGCCTCCCAAGTAGCTGGGACAACAGGTGCCTGCCACATGCCCAGCTATTTTTTTTTAATGGCAGCTGTCATTATTCATTTTAGTTGGCCCAGGTTGGGTTTGAACCCGCCAGCCTCAGTGTATGTGGCCAGTGTCCTACCCACTGAGCTACAGGCACTGCCTGAATAACCTTTTCAAATAACATATTTTGCTGTGTATAAGGCACAACTTTTTTGGCCCAAATTTTTGAGGGGAAAATAAGTATGTGCATTATACATGGGTAGTACTAACTCTGTATCTATATAAATGTTTCTGAATATTTTGTTTATGCTTCTACATTAAAAGTAACTCTAGAAAGAAATAACAACATTCATATGCAAAATAATACTCTGGAATAAAATGGTAATCGGTTTTGTTGAACTTATAATGAGGAATTTATAATGAAAGCATTTCTGGCCAACAAAGAGTGATGTATTTCTCTTCATACATTTTAGATAGAAGCTAGCCATCCAGTCAATATTTTTACATAAATTATTAGAAAATCCCTTGGAGGCTCAGCACATGTGGTTCAAGTGGCTAAGGCACCAGCCACATACACCTAAGATAGCGGGTTCGAATCCAGCCCGGGCCCGCCAAACAACAATGACAGCTGCAACCAAAAAATAGCCGGGCATTGTGGCAGGTGCCTGT
>NW_003852456.1:10981948-10983337 GCF_000181295.1 Otolemur garnettii
CAACAGGGCTGTGTCTATGGCTCAGTGAGTAGGGCGCCAGCTCTATATACCAAGGGTGGCAGGTTCAAACCTGGCCCTGGCCTAACTGCAACAAAAAAAATTAGTCGGGCATTGTAGTGGGTACCTGTAGTCCCAGCTATTCAGGAGGCTGAGGCAAGAGAATCCCCTAAGCCCAGGAGTTGGAGGTTGCTGTGAGCTGTGACGTCACAGCACTCTACCAAGGGCGATAATGTGAGACTCTGTCTCTAAAAATAAATAAATAAATATAAATAAATAAACAACAAAGCCTTTTGCTTTCCACCCTCAGCACGTCAGTGACTTGAAAATTTTGATTGAAAACTTGAAAACATGGCTTGAAACTTTGATTTAGATTATATGCTGTAGTAGTTACATTTTGGAAACACAGTCAGCTATCATTGAGATTCTCTACTAATAGAAAAGTATTTATAACAACCAGACTTCAAAAACTTCCTTCATTCAAACATCACAAAATCAAAATCTGATTTGAAGTCTACATTTAATATGATTATAATCAACATTGTATTAAGCAAATTTCTAACACAGGATTGGGATTACATTGCTTGCCATATATACTACAAAGAAATCACCAATTTTTGAAGAATTCTTTGTTTACAACAACAAAAAAAATTTTTTTTTGGCCAGGGCTGGGTTTGAACCCACCACCTCTGGCATATGGGGCTGGCACCTTACTCCTTTGAGCCCCAGACACCACCCTAACAACAAAATATTATTTCTAGAAAATTATCTAAACATAAATGAACCTTTTTTCTTGTTTATGTTTCAATTTTACATAAAGTTTTTTTTATGTTTAATTCTACTAACTATATTACACAGGCATAGATTCTTGTAACTACTACCATGCAGAGGATACAGAACAACCCCAAACCCCAAAGAATTCCTTCAAGACTTGGGCTTCTCCCCATCCCTAAGCCATGGCCCCTCTGGGGTGTTACCCTCTGTAGTTCTGCTTTTTTCAGAATGTCATAAACATGTATTAATACGTGTACAGTATACAAATTGTGGATCTGGCTTCTTGAACTGGGCACAGTCCCTTTGGGTTCACTCCCTGGTGCTGCACACTTCTTCTTTGGAAGACTCCCTCAGCAGAACTTTGATGGGAACATATATATACAAAGTGACGATGCATATACGAGATACAGTGTAGCTAGTTTTGTGGTCCAACATAGTTGTCCTCTGTGTAAACAAAATTTCCTTATCAGCCACCTTGTTTGCCATTTGTGCTTTTTTTTTTTGAGATGGAGCCTCAAGCTATCCCCCTGGCATCACACTCATAGCAACCTCCAACTCCTGGGCTCAAGTGAGTCTCCTGCCTCAGCCTCCCAAGTAGCTGGGACCACAGGCGCCCAC
>NW_003852456.1:10983498-10984758 GCF_000181295.1 Otolemur garnettii
CTTGAGCCACAGGCGCCGAGCCTGTGCCTTTCTCATAAACATGTCACAGAGACAGACATTGGTAGTTGTTTGACTGCATAACGACTTTCAAGGCTCCCTGCATTGACCACCAATTTTAAGTCCAACTTCCTTAACCAGAGTCCATTCAACATTTTTTCAGTTATTATCTCCCTTTCCCTGTGTGCTGGGCCGCTCATTTGTGCCTGAAGCCTCTCTCACTTTGCAACACCATGTGCACTTCAGTTGCTGCCTTCCTCCCTAGGTCTCCTGAGGGCTGCTACCAAAATGGACTTAATCTCTAGCTCACACAGATAGCATGTTGGGGATCTTGCCAGATGTCTGTATCTCTCTGCCTTGAGGTGAAGGATACCTGCATCTTTCTCTCCCTTCTTCCTTTCATCTCCTAGTTCTCTTCCCAGACCCTGCTGGATTGTCTGTAAAGGAGAAAGCGTTTTTGACTATGATTAAAATGACACTAAGGGGCCCTACTGCAAAGAAATGTCTAGCCCTGTAAGATAGGAGAGAGAAAACAACAGACATCTGAAAATTGACTAAACAAGAAAAAATGGGCTGGGCAAGGTGGCTCACTGTGGAATCCCAGCCTCTGGGAGGCCAGGGTAGGAGAATCCCTTGAGCTCAGGAATTTGAGACCAGACTAAACAAGAGCAAGACTCCATCTCTACTAAAAACAGAAAAACTAGCCAGGTGCAGTGGTGGGCAGCTACAGTCCCAGCTACTCAGGAGGCTGAGGCAGGAGGATCACTGGACCCCAGGAGTTTGAGGTTGCTGTGAGCTATGATACCACAGGACTGTACCCAGGGGATAGAGTGAGACTCTGTCTCAAAAAAAGAAAAGAAATAGTTGAGTCCAAAGAGTAGGCTCTGGGCCTGCTTCTTTCTCCTCTGGTCTTTGCTTGAAACAGGCAAACCTACAGCTCCATTCTCTTAGCCCCACAGAGCAATCTTCAAAGTAATTGTATAGAGGGGCAGTGCCTGTGGCTCAAGGAGTAGAGTGCCAGCCCCATATACCAGGGGTGGCAGATTCAAGCCCAACCTTGGCCAAAACTGCAAAAAAAAAAAGAACAACTTCATTTCTTTCTGTCCTTTTCTTAATGATTTCAGGATGACAGGATGAAAGCTCTCATCAATATTGCTTTCAGAAGCTGCATGTTTTGGTGTCCACAGACTTTCAACAGCTCAGCTGTTAATAGATAATAAAAATTATTAAACCTTGAATTTCTTTTTCTTTTTTTTTTTTTTT
>NW_003852456.1:10985362-10986423 GCF_000181295.1 Otolemur garnettii
CCGTGGCATCACAGCTCACAGCAACCTCAAACTCTTGGGCTCAAGCATTCTTTTACCTCAGCCTCCCAAGTAGTTGGGACCATAGGCGCCCCCCACGATGCCCGGCCATTTGTGGTTGCAGTTGTCATTGTTATTCAGCAGGCCTGGGCCGGGCTCAAACCTACCACCTTCAGTGTATGTGGCTGGCACCTTACTCAGTGAGCCACGGCACCAAGCTCTGTTTTTTGATATATACCACTGGGTGCCTTGAATCTGGCCAAATCACTTACTCTTCCTGGACTCATCATCTTAGAATAAATTTATGAGTTCAGTCACAAGTGTACATGATCAGGATGTTGAGAAGAATGCTATATGCTAAAACCTCTGTTAATTTCTTTCTAGGGACCTTTCAGAAACCTATCACTAGTGTTGTTAAGATAAGGTGCTATATCTTCAGACCTCTATAATCCTTTAAAATAAAGAAAGAATTCCTAAGACACACAAACTTTTCCAGCAATTCCACTGCAATAGTGTGGGGGATAATAGCTAGTATCATCCCTAATTTTAGATATGGAGAACATCTCAAAACATAATAACAATAGTTGCTAACATTTGTTGAGTATTTACTGTACTACTGCTATGATTTGGATGTATATGTCCCTCTAAAATTCAAATGTTAGAACACAATGTGATAAGCATTTAAAAACATCAGTAATGCTTTCTAAATATTGAAAGATCCCAGTTAGGAATAGAGGTGAGGATAGGGACAAGAGGGAGATTCAGGAAGATAATAGACAATCATTAGGATTCTGAAACCCCCTATTTTCTCTGTAACAGATGGGCCACAGCCCCACCCTGAGCAAGGAAGATGATATTTAGGTTTCTTTTCATAGGACATGTTTGAGTATTTGCTCAAAGCACAGCTTCTAAAACCATTATAGCAAAATTTAGGAATTTTTTAAAAGTCATCCATCTTAGAACATTTTGGTGGCTTCTCTTTTAATGTAAATGATGTCAGTTCGTGATTTAGAAAAGTTTGTCTACATTCCCATAAGTCTTTTTTTTTTTTTTTTTTTTTTTTT
>NW_003852456.1:10986516-10989617 GCF_000181295.1 Otolemur garnettii
TCTCCTGCCTCAGCCTCCCAAGTAGCTGGGACCACAGGCACCCGCCACAACGCCCAGCTATTTTTTGGTTGCAGCCATCATTGTTGTTTGGCGGGCCTGGGCTGGACTCGAACCCGCCACCTTAGGTGTACGTGGCTGGCGCCTTAGCCACTTGAGCCACAGGTGCCGAGCCCATTCCCATAAGTCTTGCCTGAACACCAATGAGTCAGCAGAAAGTCACTATCTTTACCACATTCCCTATTTACTGACGGTCCTTAGTGATATAGCTGCCGTTTACCACTACAAAAGCTTTCCTCTCCTTTGCAGAATCCTGATGTTCAAAATAAGGATAAGGATGTAAAGATTTGACCCCTTTTAGGGAGAGAAGCCTTTCACCCACAGTCAGATTTGCCAACTAAGAAAGAATTACATTTAGGGAGGTACACCCCAGGAGGGGATTCAAATCCTGTCCCTGCTCCACTTAATACCTGTGTGAATTTGTGTAAGTCACTTAAACCTTTCTGTTTTTTCATCTCTAAAATGAAAACAATAGCGGTAGCTACCTTGAAAGGTTGCAAGGTATTACTGAGCTAGTCCATGGACAGTGTTTTAAGCATGGTGCCTGGCCTGCATACATACTCAGTGAAGTTGAAGGTCACACTCGTATTACTGTCAGTCACTAAACTCCCACTCTTCCTGGCCCCTCTGTGCAAAAACTTGTTTCTGTCCTTGGCTCATCTTCCTTCAGGTGATTTAACTGCTTTTTCATGGTGACCAGAAGGAACAGCCAGTGTAGCTACCATAAAACTGAATTCATGGTGTATAAATATGTCCAAAATTAGACTTCAGTGTTCTTAAAAAGTGCTTTCTCAAGTCATAATTTGTGTACTTCTTTTCAAACACATTTAAATACTTAAATCTTATAAATTATTGAAAGAAACAGTAATTTATTTTAAAGAAAAGCTTATTTCTTTGTGTGGCTGTTTATTACTAAGTATTTAGGAAATAAATTTAGTTTGAAAGGAGTTTTCATCTCTTTGTCACTTTTCCAAGCTAGTTAAGTGAGACTTAAAATTAGATTTCAAGGCAAAAACAATTCTCTGACTTCAATAAGGCTATTTAAAATGCAAATTACATTGCAGATAAGAAAAATTAAAATTCTTGTAGCTTAAAAATAAATGGGATTCCAGAGTCAATATCATATAAATAGTTGTCCGTCTGGCCAACATGATGATTGCCAAATTTCTTTTTCAATTGTTTCCTTACAGTTAACAAGAGTTTAAACAGCTCCCTCTTGTGGCCTGAAAAGCAACTAGCCAGACAAAATTTGGTTTTCTTTGCGGCATGTTTATTTAACACGTTAGGTGTTGTGTATTAGCTCCCGTAGTAGAGAAGAAGAACAATAATGAGACTGGGGTGAATATTGTTGCCTGCAGGTTTGGTATGGATATGGTCAGCTTCGGAGTTTCAAAGTGTAACTCTGACTGGTTATGCCGCTTCTAATTCAGAGACAGTATTTCTAACTCTGACTCTCTGACCACTACTTTTTACCTAAATTAAAAAGAAACAAGTGCAGTCATGGACAGTGGAGACAGAGTGAGTCAGAACTTCAAAACTCTGAGTGTCCAGGTTGCTCCTGGTCTGGCCCTGCCATTGTATAATAATTTCTCTAAGGCAGTGATTTTCAACCAGGATGTCAGGGCACACTGGTGTGCCATGAGAGGAGGGTCTTAGGTGTGCTGTGAAAAATTTTAAACATCATTCACTAAATTATTTTCAAAAGAAGTTCAAAGCACAGTAAGTATATTCTTTTTTTTCTCTTTTTTGATCGCATAATTTAAGTGTACCATGGACGTTTAACAATAGGTTGAGGTGTGTTGTGAGATAAAGAAGGGTGAAAAACACTTTTTGAGGGTTGCTATAATAACAGGAAATTCCAAAAGCATCAGACATAGAATAGAATAATAGATTATTTTCCATGTGTTTCTCACAATTTCTCAGAATAGACAGGGTCTCCAATTTTGTATTCTCTTTTCAGGCTCTTTTGTTTGTTTTTAATAGAAAATTTTGAAATCCCACTAGATCCCTATAAAGAGCAGCAACTGTTTCAGGTGTTAAAAAAAAAAAAAAGTACATGAGGCCCAGTGCTGTGGCTCATATCTATAATCTAGCACTTTGGGAGGCTGAAGCAGGAGGATGGCTTGAAGTCAGAAGTTTGAGACCTGGGTAATAGTGAGACCCTGTTTCTAAAAACAAAAAAAAAATTAGCGTGGTGCCATGCACTTGTGGTCCCAATTATTCTGGAGGCTGAGGCAGGAGAATAGCTTGAGCCAGCTCAAGGAGGAGTTTGAGGCTGCAGTGAGCTGTGATGACACCACCATACTTCAGCCTGGGTAATAAAGTGAGACACTATCTCAAGAAAAGAAAAGCCAGCCTGAGCAACAGCAGACTCCATCACTAAAAATAACCAGGCGCCATGCAGAGTGACTATAGTCCCAGATACTTGGGAGGCTGAGGCAAGAGAATCACTTGAGCCCAAGGGATTGAGGTTGCTATGAGCTATGACACCACAGCACTCTACTGAGGGTAACAAAATGAGACTCCATCTCAAAAAAAAAAAAAAAAAGAAAGAAAGAAAGAAAGAAAAATAAAGCCCATGAAATGCCACACCAGATTCACAGGGAGGTGCTGACAAGATTGATCCTGCAGCTGTACCTTAGGAAGCTCTGTTAAGGATGCAGAGATAGGCAGCATCTGCTGTGGGTGGAAATGTGGGAGGATGAGGCTAAAGGAGTAGAAGCAGAAGAGGGGACCCTTTCTAAGTACCCACATAATTTGGATTTTTTAATGAAATGTTTCTTTCTTTTTCTTTTTTTTAAGACAGTCTTACTATGTCACCCTTGGTAGACTGCCATGGCATCACAGCTCACAGCAACCTCAAACTCTTGGGCATTAGTGATTCGCTTGCCTCAGCCTCCCAAGTAGCTGGGACTACAGGTGCCTGCCACAACGCCTGGCTGGGTTTGAACCCGCCACCTCCTGTATATGGAGCTAGTGCCCTACTCCTTTGAACCACAGGCACCGCTCCTGACTATTTTCTTTCTTTCTTTCTTTCTTTCTTT
>NW_003852456.1:10989770-10992480 GCF_000181295.1 Otolemur garnettii
GCTATTTTTTGGTTGCAGCCGTTATTGTTGTTTGGCGGGCCCGGGCTGGATTCGAACCTCCCACCTTAGGTGTATGTGGCTGGTGCCTTAGCCACCTAAGCCACAGGCGCTGAGCCCTGACTATTTTCTTGTTGCAGTTGTCATTGTTGTTTAGCTGGCCTGGGCCAGGCTTGAACCCACCAGCCTCTGTGGGATATGGCTGGTGCCATAACCACTGTGCTACATGTGCCAACCCGAAATGTTTTTATTAATAAAAAATTAGGAGATGCAGCTTGTGAGAAATGGGATATAGGAAGGATAGAAGATGTGGATACTGCAGAGAGTATGTATGCATAGAGACCCCAATGTGTATTGGGAGCCCCAAAACTCTGCTGAACAACAGCACAGGCCTTAGAATAAGGACAAAAAATGTCTTGCTGAGGCCTGACCTTTCCCCATATAGAGAGCCTGTACAAAGGTCTCTGGAGGCAATGAGCTCTTGGTAGACGTGTTGGGAACAATACGTGCAACAAGCTCTCTGTGAAAGAGGAAAAACTTTCTACCCGCTCCTAATGAGGGGCTGCTTCAGTCTGCAGGGACCTGGAGACTTAATTGCCTCAATTAGAAATGGTGTGCATGGTCAATCTTGCTGTCAGCTCTCACATCCTGCTTCCAAGTTTTATTCTTTGATCTATGAACTGCATCACAGTTCCTTAGTTTATAAATAGCTTAGAGTGAAGTAAAATACTCAACAAAAGTTAGTTAAAAAGTAGTTTAGCTGAAATTGTAAGTACTACGAGACTGCTGATGCATAGTGCTGTTTTTGTGACTACTCATTTGCTAATTTGGAGTTAAGTATGTAAAAAATACAGAGTTAACCAGAACAAAGGGCTTTCAGGGCCTTGGCTGTTCTGTTATTCACACTGGGCTGTCTCTGGTCCCACTCTTTTTAAATCCTACTTTGTCTCTTGTCTATATATCTTTCATTCTCTCATCACCTTTAAGCATTGGGGATACCCACGGGTTGTGTGGGGGCTGGTACCCCAACAATCTGGCCCATCAGACTAGTTCATACAAAAAGCCTTTTTAGTTGGCAGAGAGAACAACAGTGGATGACACAAAGCTATAAGAGTATTTTTCATGCTTAAATACCCACAATTGCATATCCTGAATATAAGCTGTTGCTCTGAATCTTTAAATGCTTAGGATAAAAATGAAATAGCTAAATCCGGGCTTATCATCTCAAGTCTCATTTTTGGGCTATTTCCCACAGAAATATACTCCTGACTTTCAGAAAATTCTTTAGGTGTTTTAAAATGGATGAGCTACACATGCTGGCTTCCTAGTTCCCCTTTATAGGCCGATGTGATTCACTGAAAACTGCAGAGATGATGACTGATTGTTTGCGGGGAAAGTAGGACTGCAGATTTTTTTTCCCCCCAGAAACTGCAATGGAGCCCCCCTGTGGCTAATTTAATCCAGCCAATTTCTCCTGATGTAAGCAGAAAATCACATAAAGCAGCAGCTGTAGCCATGACAATGCACTTTGCATCCAAGGGCTCTGGGAAGATGCAGCTCTATGACAAATTTGTATTTCCTCAGAAAGAAAAATAATGCCTGAAGATGGAAGGAACAGTCTACCTCTTTACTAAGCAGATAGCACCTGAAGCCACTAACATCTATTTCATGGGGGTCATTTACCAAAGGGAAAGACCTGGAATTTAGGAGCTATGTCAGCTGGGGGAAAATAGATATACTGAAAAAAGGGAAATTTCCACAACTCATAATTCCCAAATGTAAAGTGAAAAAAGAATCTTCCGTTTATCTAGAAACGGTTTATCTGGCAGGCCTCAATTTATCTGAGATACAGGTTAAAACCAGGAAGAACAGGAAAAATTTGCTATTCTAAACTTGATTTGTTTAGTTAATAGTTCTTGCCTTTTGAGGACCAGAGGTTTCTTATATCTTGCCTGTTATGGAGCTGTCTTCATCTGTTGCAGGTTGTAGCAAAATACCTGAGACTGGATGATTTACAAAGAAAAGGTATACCCTTAACTCATAGTTTTTGTGGGCTTGGAGTTCAAGGGCATAGCCCTAGCATCTGCATCCTGATGTGGTACAGAAGGTCAGGTCAGTTTCTCTCTGGGAAAGTGGACAGGTATAAAGACGCAGAACCTGAGGGGCAAGTCCTCACTAGGCCTGAGAACCACCTACTCTGGTAGGAACACTTCCTGGAGAACGAGTCCAGTGTTGTGAGAGCGATAACCTACTTACTACAGGGGCCATTCCTGGGGGATCCACCCCATAACCCAGACACCTCCTACCAGGCCTGCCTCCCAGCACCATCACAATGGGGATTAAATTTTTTTTTTTAATTTTTATTTTTTATTTTTGTAGTTTTTGGCCAGGGCCAGGTTTGAACCTGCCACCTCTGGTATATGGGGCCAGCGCCCTACTCCTTTGAGCCACAGGCACCGCCCGGGGATTAAATTTTAACAGGAGTTTTTCTAGGGTGGGGAGGGAACATAAACCACAGCCAGAGTGAGGAAAGATCCCACTTCTGGGTGGTGCCTGTGGCTCAGTGGGTAGGGCGCTGGCCCCATATACCAAGGGTGGGGGGGGTTTCAAACCTGGCCCTGGGCAAACTGCAACAAAAAATAGCCAGGCGTTGTGGTGGGTGCCTGTAGTTCCAGCTACTCAAGAGTCTGAAGCAAGAGAATCACCTAAGCCC
>NW_003852456.1:10994187-10996677 GCF_000181295.1 Otolemur garnettii
GGCTGTACTCTAGCTCTCCCCTTGCACTCCTCCATCAGTCTGGAAGGGCGTTTTCAGGTACGATGGACACTCTTCTGGAGACTGGTACACTCGAAGCCCTCACTCACAAGGATGGGGAACCTGCGGCTTTCTGATATCAAGATTGTTATTTTTAAAGCACCAAACGAGGCAAGAGAAGATTCATCTTTCTCTGCTGCATCCTTTTTAGTACAGGGATTTGGTCTGTGGAGTTTGGATTTGGAGACTGGACCGCACACGGGACTCTGGCGGGGGCCTCCTGGGCTTGAGGCCAGGTCCCCGCCCATCAAGGAAAAACTAAATACAGAGGCGCAGACGTATTCGGGTTTTGAGGCGGAAGCAGTCGGCGGCGCCCGGAAGCAGCTACGACGCGCGGGGTTTTGTGGCTCCGCGGACAAGGGATGGTTGGTGGCGGCGGGAAACGGAGGCCCGGCGGGCAGGGGCAGCAGGTACCGGCCGGAGGGCTGTGCGGGCACGTAGGGCGCTTTGGGTGGCAGGGCGCCAAGGAGCAGCATGTTCCGTTGGTCCGCGGTTATTGAGCGCCTGCTGTGTGCACGGGAGCTGTGGTCGGGCTGCTGCCCCCTCTGCCGGGGCCGGGCGGGCAGTAGCGAATGAGCGTTTTACCGCACCTGTTTTGTTTGGGGTTGTAATAGTGCTGGGTACACACTGAAGGACTTAACGCGTCCCAAGGTGTTAAGGAATACTTAAGGCAACTCGCGTTTGGAGAGGATTTGTGAAGGGAGCGAAGACAGATAAGAGGTACCGGACATAAGAGTGCTGGGATTTGGAGGCCTGGCTGCAGCCGGGAGTTGGGAAAGTCAAAAGGGCCCTGGTCACCAGAGGACAGAAATGCGCATGGTTTCATAAGTTTCGTGAGCACAGAGTAGCAAAACGGGGAATCAGGCGGGAAAGAAGTGTCGCTGTGATACCTGTATTGTAAGTTGGACAGGGTGAGATGTCGTTGGAGGGCTACGGCCGTAGGTATTGTTCATATGGGGTCGTGCGTTCTAGGAACACGCGAGTAGAGGATAGGTGTAGCCTCTGGAGGGGACAGCTGCCCCAAATTCCAGCGGTTAAGGATTTGGAGATGCTGAAGCAACTTGAGGATTAAGGCATACCTGAAAAAAAATCTGTCTTTGAGTGCTTTGGTGGAGTGGTAGGCTTAGTTAGAAAGACAAGACAAAAAGGAAGTCTCCACAGAGACGTACGACCCCATACGAAGAATACCCACAGGGGTGGCCCTGTAACGACATCTCACCCTGTCCAACTTACAATACAGCCTGAGTACTTTTCTCTAAAACTTCAGTTATCACCAAGACACTTCTTTTTAGCCTGATTAGAACCAACCATAATGGTCAGCGTTTATATCTTGTGTGCTAGGACTGTTTTGTGTACTTTTACCTGTAGTAACTTATTCCTTGGACAACTCTATGATAGCGTATGTGTACTACATAATACCTTTTTGTAGATGAGAAAAAAGGGCACACAGAGGTTGAGTAACCTGCCCAAGGTGTCAGCTAGAAATCAGTGGAGTCCAAACTCCATCCAGGCAACCTAACTGTTATGCAGAATTGACTTTCAGCAAGGCAAGTTAACGCTTTTCCACAATCTTAATTTGGAGCTAGTCTGTGAAAGCCTAACCAAAGACAGTTCTAAAACAGAAGACAGGATAGGATAGGGTTTGATCCACTCCTGCTGCTCTGTGTTTGTGGTTGGAAGCAGCAAAATGAAGTGGCTGAGAATCTGTGCTTTGGAGCCAGATTTAAACCTGGATTTAAGTCCCTTCTCTTCCACTTCCTAGTTAGAGACATGGAGGAGGTTAACCTCAGTTTTCTCATCTGTAAAATGAGGATAATTGTATCTAGATCTTAAAGGAGTTGATTAATGAGTTAATTCATAGAAAGTGTTCAGAACAGTGCCAATAATACATAAGGGCTCAGTAAGTATTACTTGTTTTTACTATTAGTACTACTATTTTACTAGACTCAAGATGAGGCATAATAACTTTGATCATTGGTCACTTCATGTGTCCTCTTCTTCCTTATTTAAGATTAATATAACAAACACCTGTGAACCCGTTGACCAACCCAGGATCTGACAATAGCTCTACTTCTATGTATTTATTCCTCCTTATCTCCCTATCTGTTCTACCATATGTCTTCTTCTTCTTCTTCTTCTTCTTTTTTTTTTTTTTGAGACAAGAGTCTGACTCTGTCACCTGGGCTAGAGTGCCATGGCATCATCATAGCTCACAGCAACTTTCAAACTCCTGGACTCAAGCAATCTTCCTGCTTCAGCCTCCTGAGTAGCTGGAACTGCAGGTGCCCATGATGCCCAGCTAGTCTTTCTATTTTTAGTAGAGATGGGGGTCTCACTCAGTCCTGCTCAGGCTGGTCTCAAATTTCTAAACTCAATCCATCCATTTGCCTTGGCCTTTCAGAGTGTAGGGACTACAGGCGTGAGCCACCACTG
>NW_003852456.1:10996759-11008403 GCF_000181295.1 Otolemur garnettii
TTTTTTGTTTGTTTTATTTTGTTTTTTTTGAGACAGAGTCTCACTTTCCTGCCCTCGGTAGAGTGACGTGGGATCATAGCTCATAGTAACCTCAAACTCTTGGGCTCAAGCCATTCTCTTTCTCAGCTTCTTGACTACCGGCATTGTGGGACTACCGGCACCTGCCACAATGCCCAGCTGTTTTTGGGGACGGCGTCTCACTGTGTCTCAGGCTGGTCTTGAACCTGGGAGCTCAGGCAGTCTACCTGCCTTGGCTTCCCAGAGTGCTAGGATTACAGGCATGGCTAAAAATATTTTTATCTCTGAGTAGGTATACCTGAACAATACTCACTTTTAGTTGTTTTTGAACTTTGTAAGAAGCTATCATGCTGCATATAATCTTTAAGGACTTTTTTCTTCATTAAATATGTGTATCAAGATTGGTCCATATCCCGTGGTACATGGAGGGTATTAATTCCAGGACAGCCCCCACCCCTGGAGTATACCAAAATCTGTGCACATTCAAGTCTTGAAATGTGCCTTGTGCGATGAAATGTAATATTGTGTTTGGAAGCCTGCCTTGTTTTACTTAATGAAAAGGAAACACTTGACCCTTGAACAATATGGGCTGACCTTCAACGAGGGCCCACTTAGATGTGGATTTCTTTATATTCTCAGATGTGAAGTCTGCATAGAGGGAGGGCTAACTTTTCCTTTACTCAGTTCTCTGCCCAGTAGGCATTTCATTTGTTCTGTTTGTTGCTCTTAGAATCTGTGCCATTGTAAATGTTCTTGTATGTGCCATTGGGTTCATAAGTACATTTTGTAGTCTCTTTTGCACTCGAGCTTGTTGGGAAAATGGAAAATAAGAAAAACATCTAGGTCAGAGTTTGTCGACCTTAGTACTGTGGACATTTGGGGCCAGATGTGTCTTTGTTTTGTGTGTGTTTGTGGGCTTTCCCTTGCATGCAGGGCGCTGAGCAGCATCCCTGGCCTTTACTCCAATAGATGCCACTAACACCTCATCCCCATGACTTGTGGCAACCCAAAGGGCTGCAGTTATTGCTAAACATCCCCTGGGGTTCAAAATCACCCCCATTTGAGAACCTCAGATCTAAATAGAATAAGAAGGACAAGAAATTAACCCAAATAGAAAGGATTAGGTTCCTAAACAGAAAGACTACTAGTTAGAGAACTATAGGGACAACTGTGTTCAGCTAAGCATAGTATCTTCATAGGAAGTTATAAATATCCAATATATGTATGTTATAAAACCCAACATACTTACATAATGAAACTATATTGCAGAGGTGCTGGAGATGAGTATTATAACCTAATCTTGGCATTAAAAGGCCTTTTCTGAACTAGATTTTGGCCTAGACTTTCAAATGGGGGTGTCCAACCTGTAGTCTGTGGGCCTCATGTGAATTAGGTGAGGACCATTTTGCTTATCTATGGTGTCCAGTGTCTCAAAAATTATGTACAGACCATTATCTGCTCATCAGCCTTTGTTAGTGTTTGTGTACTTAATGTATGGCCCAAGACTCTTCTTCCAGTACAATGGGCAAGTAAAAAGGTTGGACACTCCTGGTACTGTTTAGTGCTGTCCTGCTAATCTTCTTGATACTTATCATTGTTGCTGACCTTTCTCCTTATTTGGAATATCAAAAGGGAAATGTCTTGTTTTGAGACAGAATCTCACTCCATTACCCTGGGTAAAGTATTGTGGCATCATAGTGCACAGCAACCTCAAACACTTGGGCTCAAACCATCCTCCTGCCTCAGGTTCCTGAACAGCTGAGACTACAGGTACCCACCACCATGCCCAGCTAGTTTTTCGGTTTTTAGTAGAGATGGGGTCTTTCTCTTGCTCAGGCTGGTCTTGAACTCCTGAGCTCATGGGATCCTCCCACCTCAGCCTCCCAGAGTGCTAGAGAGGTTATCTGTTTTTAAGTTGAAGGCTGAGTGATGATTTTACCGAATATCCCAGTTAAGTCCTTTTGACAGGTGCTTCAGTTGTGATCAGCAAATTTAAACAAAAGACATGATGACATCCTGTTAACTAAAAGAGGCCAAAACTGCCTTTATTCCTCTTTTCCTGCTCTCTACTCTTTTCTATGCTTTTATTTATCTTAGAGAAGTATATTTAAAGGCTTCTGGGGGTCTCTCTTAACCACTATATAAACTGTTGCCCAAAAGAATCCCCAGATTTTACTCAGGAACACCACTTAGAGAGTCTTGAAGAAAACATGTGTCTCGTTGAGTTGGGTGGACAAGAATGAGCAGTAACAACATGGCAGGGAAAGTTACTGAGGTTACTAAGGGTGATTAGGAGAACTAACTTTTGTGTGCCAATTTTCAGAGTGAAAAACCAGTTGATATGAAGAAGAGTAAATCCTGTGAAGCTGATGTCTCCAGTGACCTTCGGAAAGAAGTAGAAAGTCATTATAAGCTCTCTCTACCTGAAGATTTCTATCACTTCTGGAAGTTCTGTGAGGAGCTTGATGCTGAAAAGCCAGCTGGTGAGTTGCTGCAGTGTTGTTCTGTAAGTCTAGAGAACACTTAACCAGGAGACTGGGCCAAGGGCATAAACAGTTCATAAACAAGGGACATATTTAAAGATGTCTCTAATAAGAGAAATGTAGTGAGAGAAATATAAGTTAATGCTGTAAGAATATGGCACTGTCAGCTCGGTGCCTGTGGCTCAAGTGGCTAAGGCGCCGGCCACATACACCTAAGGTGGCAGGTTTGAATCCAGCCCGGGCCTGCCAAACAACAATGATGGCTGCAACCAAAAATAGCTGGGCATTGTGGCGGGTGCCTGTGATCCCAGCTACTTGAGAGGCTGAGGCAGGAGACTTGCTTGAGCCCAGGAGGAGTGAGCTGTGATGCCGCAGCACTCTACCCAAGGTGACAGCTTGAGGCTCTGACTCAAAAAAAAAGAATATGCCACTGCTGCCTGTTATACAGGTAAAGGTAAGTCATTGCACTCTTTGGGAGAGTAAGGAGCCCTTGGACTATCACAGGCGTTATGGTCTTGATTAGCAGTTCTCTAAGAACTTGTGATCAGGTGAAGAAAGTTATGTTCAAGGGTATTTATTGAAACAAAAAAGTGGGAAATGGCTTAAATGCCTGTCAATAACATATCTACTCAGTAGTATTCATAGTTTGAAAAGACTGAGGGAGATTTTTAGGAAATGATGAAGTATGATGCCCTAAATATCTTAAGTTAAAAGAACATGTATGTATGCTACCATTAGTACTTAAAAAAAAAGAAAAGGCACACACCCCCCTGTGTATCTCTTGTGCAGTTGCTCTCTCTGAGAAGGTGCACAGGGACTGCTGATGGATTGCGTGAAGTTACTTTGCACTCTCTCCCCTTTTGTGTTGTGTATGTTTTTTAAACTAGGAAGCACTCACAGACTATTGGTAGAAATGTGTGTTGATGCCTGCTTTGAATTCTGGCAATATTACAGGACAGAGCTGTGCACAGGTTTCTTAAAAAATAGTCTTGCCTGCGTATACATACTTACTACCAAAGATGTTTACTGAAGCATTTTTAGAATAGAAAAAAATTAGAAATAGTAAATGTCGTCAGTAGAATAGATGAATAGCTACTTTGCAATGGAATATCATATGTTATTAAAATAAATCATGCAAAATAGGCAGGTTGTGGTGGCTTACACCTGTGATCCCAGGACTCTGAGAAGCTGAGCAGGAGGATCTCTTGAGCTTAGGAGTTTGAGACCAGCCTGAGCAAGAGTGAGATCCCAATCTCTACTAAAAATAGAAAAACTTGCCAGGCATTGTGGAGGGCACCTGTAGTCCCAGTTAATCAGGAGGCTGAGGCAGAAGGATCGCTTGAGCCCAGGAGTTGGAGGTTGCTGTAAGCTATGATGCCATGAAACTTTACCCAGGGTGACAGAGTCAGACTCTGTCTCAAAAAGAAAAAAAAAAAGGACATTATTTCCTGTCTACCTTCAGAAAGTATTGATTAAATAAGCTTGTTTTCTTTATAGATTCACTTTCTGCAAGCCTTGGACTTCAGTTAGTGGGTCCTTATGATATCCTTGCTGGAAAACATAAAATGAAAAAATCAACAGGCCTGAATTTTAACCTTCACTGGAGGTTTTACTATGATCCTCCTGAGTTCCAGACCATTATTATTGGAGATGATAAAACTCAGTACCACATGGGGTATTTCAGGTAAAGGATCTTTTTGTTCTCTAAAATACTAAAGTGTATAAATGTGTCTGGGGAAAGGCCTCGTTTTCCCCTCTTCCTGGACACTTTTGCTGTTACCATCAAACCTTCCCTGGGATGATTTTACTCTCACTGGTCCTTTCTTTGAGGTTATGAACTTCTTTCCCTGTGGGGTTCAGAAGAGCTCTTTTAGTCCAAGAAAGATAATTTAGAGCAACTGTTGTGACCTCATCTGTGTGCTTCCATGAGCTCTAGGGTTGGACTGATCCTGCTGTTTGTATGATCCTGTGACAGTCATTAATGACTGTGGCTCACTGTGACTCAGTTCCCTCTCATACCTCGGGATTATGAGAGTTAAATGAATGCATGCAGGATGTTTAGGATGAGAAGAAATAGAGGTGGCCCTTGGTCTCTCCAGGTGATGCACACCCAGTGCAGCATCCTGGTGTGACAGAGCCCACATAGGCTGGGAACGGTTATGTGGATTCTGCTCTGGCTTTGACATTAACTTACTAGGCCTTGGCAATGCCTCTCTGTAATTGTTTCCTCAATTTTAAACTAAAAAGGATTTGGTTATACATATGAATAGTATCTTTTTACCTATGTTAAGAATCCTGTCCTTTTTCTGTTTTTCTTTGTTCTTTTCTACAAACTCTAAAATTATGATGGTATGTGTAATTTTTCCTGCTTCCTTTGACAAGGCTTGTTCCCTCTTTGTATTTGGGTATAAAAGCAACTAGGTCCTAAGAATCTTAATTTTAGGTTCTGATATATAACTAAGATTTGTCGTAGATATTCCTGAGAAAGTTAGAGCTTAAAGTTGGCAAATTTGTTCCAATAGAAAAAAATGGGTATTTTAGGTCTGTAATATAAATTATGGGCAGCTAAATTTTTAATATCTTTTGTTTAAACAGGGATTCTCCTGATGAACTTCCTGAATATGTAGGTATAAATGAAGCAAAGAAAAATTGTATGATTGTTCCTAGTGGAGATAATGTGTTTGCTGCAGTCAAGTAAGAAATATTTAAGTTCTACTTATAATTGTGTTTATAATTTTTGTACTTCATTGGTCTGTTACAAATGGGATTTGAGGCAAGCCAAAAATTGTAGATTTCTAGAGATCATTTCCATGACTTTTGCTTTCTACACTTCTGTTTTGTCACTCTTCGTCAAAAAATACATACACCTCTTATACAATTGTTTAGTGAAAACACTTAACCTTGGCCTCAGATGGCCCATGGCAAAATCTTTAAGAGTTCGTTATAAGTGCTCACTGCACAGGGTCAGACAGAAGGATGTGATAGAGTAAAGGAGGTAATCATCAATCCTGGAAGGGCTGGTGGGGCAGCTTAGCTCCCAGGAAGGACAGTAGTGTGGCAGCTCATCTGGCCGATCAGTGAGTTTTACATCTCTGACACCATTGGGGACCTGGGAAGTCAAGAACTGTCAGCATCACAAGTAGCTCTAGGAACACCTTATCTTTGACAATGACCTGTGCCAATAAAGTGGATGCTTGCCCCTGCCTATCCACCCAGTGCAGCCAAGAACAGGTGCTGAGATCTCAGCTGCTACAGAACATAGAGATCTCTGTGGCTATGCTCACTGGTGGCAGGATAGAAGCGCAGCCTCCCTGTGGTGTCCTTTCTGCCTTGCATCTGTATGGGGTAGCCAGTCTGGGTGAAGCCTGGAGAGCAGCGAGGGGAGCAGCTGGTTCCATGGGGAGAGGCTGAGCTGGCCAGTCTGCTGTGTCAACCACAGACAGGATGCGGAGCAATTTGTCAGAAGCCATGTAGGCTGTACTGTCATGAAACAGAGAAAGCAGTCTCTACACTCCAGATGGTACAGTATGTGTGTGTGTGGCCTCCAAACATCTCCCTCAGAAACCCTTTCATTCCCTCTGATTTGATGGTGCAAGTCTGCAGTGAGGAGGATTCAAACTAAGGCAACCTCTGGCACCACTGGGCCATGCTGCATGTATACATGGTATATGCTGGTGTGTCCAAGGGACAGTCACGACATGGGTGGGCAACAAGTTCTTTGTTCTGCACACAGTAGACCCTCTGTAAGCTGACCCCATCAAAGGACTGGTGGTCGACACACAGCAGTGATCACCATAAGACACTAGGCCTGCTGTACTGTCATGTACATGTGGTGCATGTCTGTCTATGAAAATTAGGTCAGCTTGAGGTGATCAGTGTAGGGAGGTTCTACTATAAAGTATTGCCTCTGTTTCCTAATAGGTAAATTGGACTTAGGCTCTTTGCAGTGCCCAGCCCAACAAGGTGTTACGGTGAATAGACAGACGTGAGCTTCCTCCTGGGAGTCTGGTTCTGGCTACAGAGTGGGGGACACTGTGTGTCCAGCTCTGCATTTCACTCTAGCCTTTTTTTTTTTTTTCGCAGTTTTTGGCTGGGGCTAGGTTTGAACCCACCACCTCCAGCATGTGGGGCTGGCGCTCCTTTGAGCCACAGGCGCTGCCCCTCACTCTAGCCTTTTACGTTGCTAGCAGAAATCATAGTTTGTCTGTGATAAACATAAAATTATTTTTGTAAAAACTACTTTTGTATAAGCTTATAAAGTAGCTTTGACTTTCTTTTGTAGTTTTGAAATTTTCCTAATACAAATTTAAACACTAAAAAAAAAGTCCCTTAGGGCTGGGTGCAATGGATCATGCCTATAATCCTAACAGCACTCTGGGAGGCTGAGGTCAGTGGATTGCTTGAGCTCAGAAGTTTGAGACCAGCCTAAGCAAGAGGAAGACCTCATCTTGAAAAAATAGCTGGGTGGCTTGGTGCCTGTGGCTTAAGCAGCTAAGGCGGCAGCCAGATACACCTAAGGTGGTGGGTTCAAATCCAGCCTGGGCCCACCAAACAACAATGACGGCTGCAACCAAAAAAATAGCCGGACGTTGTGGAAGGTGCCTGTGGTCCCAGCTACCTGGGAAGCTGAGGCAGGAGACTCACTTGAGCCCAGGAGTTGGAGGTTGCTATGAGCTGGGATGCCATGGCACTCCACCCAGGGGGACAGCTTGAGGCTCTGTCTCAAAAGAAAAAATAGCTGGGTGTTGTATTGGGTGCCTATAGTCTCAACTACTTGGGAGGCTGAGGCAAGAGGATCACTTGTGCCCTAAAGTTTGAGGTTGTTGTGAGCCCAGCACTCTGCAAAGGGCTACACAAACAAAAATTCTATCTCAAAAAAAAAAAAAAATTCTTAAGATTTATAACAGTGTCCTTTTTGGTGTACTTTCTTATGCCAAATTTTTTCCAAAGCAGTATGCCATTTTTGAATACCTAGTGATATAAATGAAAACTTAATTAATCTTAGCTTTCTAAATATCTCATCTTGATTTAGACATTAAAGAGATGTTATAAACTTCATATGTTTGCTATTTCTGTGACTGGTGGCTTTTTAATAATTTTTTTTTTTTTTTTGAGACAGAGCCTCAAGCTGTCCCCCTGGGTAGAGTGCCGTGGCATTACAGCTCACAGCAACCTCCAACTCCTGGGCTCAAGCGAGTCTCCTGCCTCCACCTCCCAAGTAGCTGGGACCACAGGCGCCCGCCACAACGCCCGGCTATTTTTTGGTTGCAGCCGTCGTTGTTTGGCGGGTCCGGGCTGAGGATTCGAACCCGCCACCTTAGGTGTACGTGGCTGGCGCCTTAGCCAGTTGAGCTATAGGCGCCGAGCCTTTTTAATGATATTGTTTTCGCTTGTTTTAAGTAAACTATGAAGTGTTTGAGAGAACTTTTGGTAATTACTCTATAGACTTTTTCTTGCATGGAATTTGACATTTTAAACCTAGCTCCCTTAATTTCCAAAGGTCTGTGTACGTAATATTGGCCTGAAAGACAATAAGGGCCTTTATTTCTTTTTCAGATTATTTTTGATGAGAAAACTTAAAGAAGTAACAGATAAAAAGAAAATTAACCTCTTGAAAAGCATAGATGAAAAACTCACAGAAACAGCCAGAGAACTGGGATACTCACTAGAACAGAAGACCATGAAGATGAAACAGAGAGATAAAAAAGTACGATTTCAATGTGTTCGTCTCTGCTGTTTGCTGTTCAGCAGGTTATTTTCTGTGATTTCTTCCCATGTGTACTTCACCTTTCCCTTCTCCAGCCCCACTGAGAGAGAGCTGGATGGCTCCTCTGGCTGTCCTCTGCCTGGGCTACAAGAAGGGTAGGGGCTGCTGGCCCCAGTAGTTAGAGCACAGGTAAAGTCTTGTAACTGGGTGTCCCTGCTGTGCCATGTAGCTCCTTCTAGCATTTGCCACTCTGGTGACCTTGCAGTGTCAATCATTTCATAAAGTGAAAGCAGCTCTGCACATAACATTTACATATGTACATAAGGAAATTTAACATCTAATGACTGAGGTCTGGTAACAGTGCAAGGTGCTTTGGGGGTTCTGGATCTTTCTGGTTTTCGGTTATCAATATCAAAGTAAGTTAACAGACAAGCTGAAGAATTCTGTTTTGGGGTAAATGAGAATTCTGTGGAGGAATTCCTGACACAGTCGGTGGAGAAGCATTTGTCCCTGAAAGGAGAACTCACCTGGGTGTTGCTCCTGAGTGATCTAATACTAGGAAGAAAGTACCTCAGTGTCCTTAGTGTTGAGAATCTTGTTTCAGATTCTGATCTTGGTTCAGCTGTGGGATGATTTTCTGATAAATTTTATGCTCTAAGTTGCAGTCTTAGAAATTCTTCTTTTAGTCCTAAAAGACCAGAAATAATTTCTGAAAACATATCATGAAACACGTTACAATGTGGCACTTTTTTTTTTTTTTTGAGACAGAGCCTTAAGCTGTCCCCCTGGGTAGAGTGCCATGGCTTCACTGCTCACAGTAATCTCCAACTCCTGGGCTCAAGCGAGTCTCCTGCCTCCACCTCCCAAGTAGCTGGGACCACAGGCACCTGCCACAATGCCCGGCTATTTTTTGGTTGTAGCCATTATTGTTGTTTGGTGGGCCGGGCTGGATTCGAACCCGCCACCTTAGGTGTATGTGGCTGGCGCCTTAGCCACTTGAGCCACAGGCGCCAAGCCACAATGTGGCACTTTTAAATTACTTTAAGATATTTTATTGCTGTTTTGCCTTTCTGGTCATCACCTTATGACTAGGATAAAGGGTACAATCCATTTGTATGTATTCCTTGTGAATGTGTTTGCCTTATTTGTCTTGACTAAAGTCTGTGCTTCTGTGGACATAATAGCTGTTAGCAAATTCTTTAATCAGAGCTTTGTTTTGTTTTTCTACCATCATCTAATTTTTTTGCAGATTTCCT
This sequence comes from Otolemur garnettii, assembly GCF_000181295.1. Taxonomy (NCBI): domain Eukaryota; kingdom Metazoa; phylum Chordata; class Mammalia; order Primates; family Galagidae; genus Otolemur; species Otolemur garnettii. The sequence goes on from NW_003852456.1 coordinate 11,006,224, forward strand.
TAGTTCTTCCCTATAACTGTAAATAAGATATGATTAGGGTTTAAATTTCATAGATATACTTATCCTGGATCCCTCCCCATGAGGTTTCTGTAGTGTTTGATCACCATGATTTTTTTTTCTCCCCTTCTGGTGATTATACTTTCGGGTCCTTTTCTTTTTTTTTTTTTAAGAGACAGTTTCACTTTGTCACCCTTGGTAGAGTGCGGTGGCGTCACAGCTCACAGCAACCTCTAGCTCTTGGGCTTAGGTGGTTCTCTTGCCTCAGCCTCCCAAGTAGCTGGGACCATAGGCACCACCACAACGCCTGGCTATTTTTTGTTGCAGTGTGGCTGGGGCCAGGTTTGAACCTGCCACCCTCGGTATATGGGGCTGGTGCCCTACTCACTGAGCCACAGGTGCAGCCCCTCAGGTCCTTTTCTATTATATTTATGTATATGTGTGTGTATGTATGTGTGTGTTTATTTTTAAACATAACCTTCACGGCATTTTCTTAGTTACTGTGTTAAGACATTTATATTCTACATTTAGTAAATTTCACATGTACCCTTATAAGATGCACCGTAGGTGTGGTCCCACCAATTATCCTCCCTCCACCTCCTCTCCCCTTTTCCCTTCTTCTTGGGCTATAATTGGGTTATAGCTTTTCATATGAAAGCTATAAGTTGGTTTCATAGTAGGGCTTAGTACATTGGATACTTTTTCTTCTATTCTTGAGATACTTTGCTAAGAAGAATATGTTTCAGCTCCATCCATGTAAACATGAAAAAGGTAAAGTCTCTATCAAGCTGCATAATATTCCCTAGTGTACATATCCCACAATTTATTAATCCATTCGTGGGTCGATGGGCACTTGGGTTTCTTCCATGACTTAGCAATTATGAATTGGGCTGCAATAAACATTCTGGTACAAATATCTTTGTTATAATGTGATTTGTGGTCTTGTGGATATATACCTAGTAGAGGAATTGTAGGATCAAATGGCAGGTCTATTTTTAGATCCCTAAGTGTTCTCCAAACTTCTTTCCAAAGGAATGCATTAGTTTGCATTCCCACCAGCAGTGTAGAAGTGTAGAAGTGTTCCCTTTTCTCTACATCCATGCCAACATCTCTGGTTTTGGGATTTTGTGACGTGGGCTAATCTTATTGGAGTTAGATGATATCTCAAAGTAGTTTTGATTTGCATTTCTCTGATGATTAAGGATGATGAGCATTTTTTCATATATCTGTAGGCTGTGTGCCTGTGTTCTTCAGAGAAGTTTCTCTTCAAGTCCCTTGTCCAGCTGAGATGGGATCACTTGTTCTTTTCTTGATAATACGTTTGAGTTCTCTATGGAGTCTGGTTATTAAACCTTTTTTGGAGATATAACCTGCAAATATCTTCTCCCATTCTGAGGGCTGTCTGCTTGCTTTACTTACTGTGTTCTTGGCTGTGCAGAAGGTTTTTACTTTGATCAGGTCCCAGTAATGTATTTTTGGTGTTTCAGTTGTTCCCGGGTCCTCCTCATAAAATATTCACCCAGGCCAATTTCTTCAAGTGTTTTCCCTGCACTTTCTTCTAGTATTTTTATAGTTTTATGTCTTAAGTTTAAATCTTTAATCCAGTGAGAGTCTATTTTAGTTAATGGTGAAAAGTGTGGGTCCAAATTCAGTCTTCTGCTGGTTGCCAGCCAGTTCACCCTGTACCATTTGTTAAATAGGGAATCTTTTCCCCATTAAATGTTTTTAATTGGCTTGTCAAAGATCAAATAATGGTAAGTAGCTGGGTTTATCTCTTGCTTCTCTATTCTGTTCCATACATCTACCTCTCTGTTTTTGTTCCAGTACCATGCTGTTTTGATCACTATCGATTTATAGCATAGTCTGAGGTCTGGTAGTGTGATTCCTCCTGAGACATATATATATATATATATTTTTTGTAGAGACAAAGTTTCACTTATAGCCCTCAGTAGAGTGCTGTGATGTCACAGCTCACAGCAATGTCTAACTCCTGGGCTTAGGTGATTCTCTTGCCTCAACCTCCCAAGTAGCTGGGATTACAGGCGCCTGCCACAATGCCCGGCTATTTTTTTTTGCAGTTTGACCAGGGCCGGGTTTGAACCTGTCACCCTTGGTACATGGGGCCGGCACCCTCCTCACTAAGCCATAGGTGCCACCCTCCTGATTCTTTTTTATTTCTGAAT
>NW_003852456.1:11010412-11025375 GCF_000181295.1 Otolemur garnettii
CTGCCTCAGCCTCCCAAGTAGCTGGGACCACAGGCGCCTGCTACAACAGCTGGCTACTTTTTTGGTTGCAGCCGTCATTGTTGTTTGGCGGGCCCAGCCTGGATCCGAACCCACCACCTTAGGTGTATGTGGCTGGCGCCTTAGCAACTTGAGCCATAGGTGCCAAGCCTGGTCTTTGTTTTTTTAATTTGTTTATGTACTGAATTATATTTATAAATTTATGCATGTTGAACCAGCTTTGAGACCCTGAGATAAAACCCACTTGGTCATGGTGTATAATTTATTTGATGTGTTGCTGGATTCTGTTTGCTAGGATCTTGTTGAATATTTGTTTATCAATATTCATTAGTGATATTGGTCTGTAATTTTCTCTTCTTGTTGGGTCTTTTCCTTGTTTGGAGATCAAGGTGATGTTTGCTTCATAGAACGTGTTGGATAGTATTCCTTCTTTTTCTATATTTTGGAAAAGGTTGAGTCATATAGCTACAAGTTCCTCTTTAAGGGTTTGGTAGAATTCTGATATGAAGCCGTCTGGTCCTGGGCTTTTCTTTTTAGGGAGATTGTGTATAGTTGATGCTATTTCAGAAGTTGATATAGGCTTGTTCCACATTTCCACTTCATTCTGGCTAATTCTATGAAGGCGGTGTGCTTCCAAGTGTTGATTTATTTCCTTCAGATTTTTGTATTTCTGAGAATAGAGTTTCTTGCAATATTCTTTAAGGATTTTTTGAATTTCTGAGGAGACTGTTGTTATTTCTTCTTTACCATTTCTGATTGATGGAATTAGAGATTTTACTCTTTTTTCCTGGTTAGGTTTATCTATTTTATTGACCTTTTCAAAAATCAACTTTTTGATTTATTGATCTGTTATATAATATAATCCTTCTGTTTTCAATTTCATTTAATTCTGCTATAATTTTGGTTATTTCTTTTCTTCTGCTGGGTTTGGGATTGGAATGTTCTTCCTTTTGCAGTTGCTTGAGATGTCCCATTAAGTTGTTAACTTCCTCTCTTTCCATTCTCTTGAGGAAGGCTTGTAGTGCTATAAATTTCCCTCTTAGGACTGCCTTTGCAGTATCCCAGAGGTTCTGATAATTTGTGTCTTCATTGTCGTTTTGTTCCAAAAATTTGGTAATTTCCTTCTTAATCTCATCTATGACCCAGCTATTATTCAGCATAAGGTTATTTAGTTTTCATGTTTTCTTATGAGTATCCAGATTACTGTTTTTATTGAGTTCAACTTTTATTCCATGATGGTCCAAGAAGATGCAACAAATAATTTCTATTCTTTTAAATTTGCTGAGGTTAGACTTGTGACCTAAGATGTTATCTATTTTGGAGTATGTTCCATGGGCTGATGAGAACAATGTGTATTCGGTTTTGTTAGGATGAAATATTCTGTAGATGTCTGTTAAATCCAATTGTTGAATGGTTAAGTTTAAGTCTAAAATTTCTTTGCTTAGCTTCTTTTTGGAGGATCTATCCAACACTGCCAAAGGAGTGTTAAAGTCTTCGACTATTATGGTGCTGGTGAAAATCAAGTAGCTCATGTCTGTTAGAGTCCCTCTTATAAATTGAGGCGAATTCTGGTTGGGTGGATAAGTGTTGATAATTGAAATCTCATCATGTTGAGTGTTGCCCTTAACAAATATGAAGTGACCATCCTTGTCCTTGCTTACTTTTGTTGGCTTAAAGCCTGTTGTATCTGCAAATAAAATTGCAACACCTGCTGTTTTCTGATTTCCATTTGCCTGAAATATAGATGACCATCCTTTCACCCTGAGACTATATTTATCTTTTAAGATAAGATGAGATTCTTGTATACAGCAGATGACTGGTCTGAGTTTCTGTATCCAGTCAGCCAGCCTGTGCCTATTTAGAGGACAATTTAAGCCATTCACATTAATTGAGAATATTGATAAACCTAGTAGAATTTTGGGTATCGAGTTTTTCAAAAGTCCAGTAGACATTTTTAATCCTTTTGCCACTGTGGAAGTTGGAATTTGATCAAAGGTTTCTGTGTGAGTTTACTTATGTGGTGGAGGATTGTGCTGGTCATTATGGAGGATAGATCTAAGAATATCCTGGAGAGCTGGTTTAGTTATGGCAGATTTCTTCAGCATGTGAATGTCATTAAAGTATTTAATTTCTCCATGATAAATGAAACTCAGTTTAGGTGGATACAGGACCCTGGGTTGAAAGTTATTTTGTTTTAGGAGGTTAAAAGTCAATGACCACCCTCTTCTAGCTTGAAAGTTTTCAGCAGAGAGATCTGTAGTCATTCTAATATTCTTCCCCTTGTAGGTTATGGTTTTCTTATGTCTGGCTGCTTGCAGAATTTTCTCCTTCATTTTAACTTTGGCAAAGTTAATTATAATTTGCCTAGGAGATACCTTATTTGGGTTGAGTCATGCTAGGGTTCTCAAGCTGTCTGCTATCTGAATTTCAGAACTCTTGGCATGTCTGGAAAGTTCTCCTTCATTATCTCATGAAGAAGAGCCTCTGTGCCTTTCAAAGCCACCTTGTTGCCTTCAGGAATTCCTATAAGGTGAATATTAGTTTTCTTTGAATTATCCCTGAACTCTCAGAGAGAATGATCCGTTTTTGCTCTCCACTTCTTTTCCTCTTTGAGGGTTTGGGACCATTCAAAAGCTTTGTCTTCAGTATCAGAAATCCTTTCTTCTACCTGCTCTATTCTGTTACTGAGGGATTCTACTGTATTTCTCAGATCTTTGAGGGCTGCAAATTCTAATCTCAATGTCTCATAATCTTTGGTGAGGTTTGTCTTCGAATTCATTGAATTTTTTTTTTTTTTTTTTTTTTTTTTGAGACAGAGCCTCAAGCTGTCCTGGGTGGAGTGCTGTGGCATCATAGCTCACAGCAACTTCTAACGCCTGGCTATTTTTTTTTTTTTGGTTGCAGACATCATTGTTGCTTGGCAGGCCCAGGCTGGATTTGAACCCGCCACCTTAGGTGTATGTGAGCCACAGGCGCCAAGCCAAATTCACTGAATTCTTGAGAGAACTTTTGAAATGCTCCTTGAATTTCTAATTCCAACTTTGCCCGTATTCTATTAATCTTATTTGCAATCCAAATTCCGAATTTGATTTTTGACATCTCAGCTATGTGTTTATGAATGGGATCTTCAGTTGTGTCCTCCATATCATTCCTTGGGGGAGTTGATCTACTCTGGTTATTCATGTTACTGGAGTTTTTCTGCTGATTCCAGCCCATGATTATTTTACACCATTTGGCTAGATGAGCAGATAAGGTGAGGTTAGGTTGGGGGCTCCTGGAGTAGTGATTAGCCAGCCTTTTGCCTAAGAACTGGGACAAGTGTCTGTACCTTTTCTCGTGGAGCTTTGCAAAGGAGCTGTACAGTGCTATAGCCTGAGAAACTGGGGACCTGCTTGGTGTGGTGGGGCTAAATGGCTCTGTCTTGTGTTTAGCTGGTCTCTGTCCTACCCTAGTGAATCAGTTACTCTGGGTTGAAGTCTCAGCTATGGACAAATACAAGCAATTAAGTCACCCTGCACCCCCATGGGCAAAAACTAGAAAAGGAAAATCAGACCTTCCACAACCACACACCCAGGGTAGGACTTTAGATAGTCCTCGGGTGATTGGTCCAGTCCAAAAGATCCAAATCAGTTGTCCCAGTCAGCACCCAGTCTCAAGTGAGGGAGTTCAAAATGTCTCTGGCAACTAGATTGTAGGAGTCTGCTGGCAGCTCAAGTATTACTTGTTCTGGTGCTCTGTGGAGTCAGAAGGACCCCCCTCTCAACCCTGAGGAGACATAAGCTCTCTCTGTGACTCAGGCAGGCTGAAACCCCTGGAGAATCTGCAAATGAATTAGTCTGGGAAGGTTGATGCCTCCTTCCTCACCTTGCACATCTGTCACACCTAGTCACTGGTAACCCTGCAGGGCTATGACCCAGTTCCCTCCAATGAGCAGATGTTCCAGGGGTTTGTTGTACCTGCCTGAGTCACAGGGAGATCTACGTCTCCTCAGCCAGGCCTCCAAACTCTACCACCATCCAGCAGGGGAAGCTGAGGCCTGACAACCTCGGGTGGTTAATGGAAACTGAGGCGGTTCACTCAGTTCCAGCTCTGCCCCTGATTGATGTTGCTGACACTTATATTTGTGCAGAATTTGTGATTCTGTCCTGGCTGTATTCCCCTCCTGACCAGGTGCTGTTTGAGTTTACAGAAACTGCGACTCAGCCTCAGTCTGTGTTGCTGCCCAGAGCTGGTGTTTCTGTTTCCTCTGCAGTCTGTGTTGGGGCAGGTCGGTTAGATCTTACACTCTGGTTTGTTTCCCATCTGCCTTTGTCTCAGCTGTGATCTTCTGAGAGCTGGGTGTTTCTTAGGCGCACTAAGCAATCCTGGCACAGCCCTGTCCTGGGATTATGCTGTCTCTGCACACGTATCTTCAATTGTCTATCCCGCCACATGTTACCATCCCAGATATATTCTGCCAGTGTCTGCCACTGGAGAAGATGCCCAGCTTTCTCTAGTTGCCCAGAGAGACAGGGAGTGTCCTTTCAAAATATCCCCAGGGGTGTGAGCCTCTGTGGAAAGCTGGCTCCAGTTGGCCATCTCACCTCCACCTGTATATGTATTTTTTTTGAGACTGAGTCTCACGTTGTCACCCTGTGGCATCATAGCTCACAGCAACTTCAAACTCTTGGGCTCAAGGGATTCACTTGCCTTAGCCTCTTAGTAGCTACGGACAACAGGCACCTGCCACAACACCTGGCTATTTTTAGAGACTAGGTCTTACTCTGGCTTAGACTGGTCTTGAACCTGTGAGCTCAAGCAATGCACTCCTCAACCTTCAGTCACGTACTTTGCCTGGGGCCAGTGTGTGTGTGCCTGTGTAGTTTTTCTTTGTTGCTAGTTTTGCGGGGTTTTTTTCAGTCCTTTTAGTCTTTCCCATGCTGATAGGCATAAAATGATCCTTCATTGTTTTTTTTACTAGCATTTCTTTTTCTTTTTCTTTTTCTTTTACTTTGAGACAGAGCCTCAAGCTGTCGCCCTGGGTAGAGTGCTGTGGCATCACAGCTCACAGCAACCTCCAACTCCTGGGCTTAAGTGATTCTCTTGCTTCAGCCTCCAAAAGAGCTGGGACTACAGGCGCCCTCCACAGTGGCCGGCTATTTTTTGGTTGTAGTTGTCTTTGTTGTTTGGCAGGTCCAGGTTGGAATTGAACCCACCAGCTCTGGTATATGTGGCTGGCGCCTTAGCCACTTGAGCTATAGGTGCCAAGCCACTAGCATTTTTTTGATTCTGTTTTTCACTTCTTTTGGCCATTTGTGTTTCTTTGTAAACTGCTTGAACTTTGACCATTTTTCTGAGGATTAGAATTAGTCTTGTGTTCTAATTTGAATGTTAGTATTTTCATTATTTGTAAGACTCCCTTGTAGTTTGAAGACATTAATCTTTATTTTACTGTAGTACATGTTGCAGATATTTTTCATCAGTTAATTTTTCTTAATTTTATTCTTGATTTGACTTGCTTTTATATATAGTTAACTCTAAAGTCTTTTCTTTCTCCACACAATTATAAAAATAATTGCCTTTCATTTCTTCTAGTAGTTTTATGGTTTTATTTATACATTTATTCTTTAAATCCAGTGACAAATTATTTTGGTATAAATGTTAAATAAAAGGCAGGTACTTCATTTCTTTTCTCCCAAATGGTGGACCATTGTCTGAAAACTTCCTTTGAATACTCTGTAGTTTCTGGCAGCTCAAATAAAGGAAGGAATGGAGAGTGGAGGCCTTCTGGTGAAAAAAAAAATTTTTTTTTTGAGACGGAGTCTCACTTTGTCACGCCCAGTAGAGTGCCCTGGCATCATAGCTCACAGTAACCTCAGACTCTTGGGCTCAAGTGATTCCTTTGCCTCAACCTCTCAAGTAGCTGGGATTAGTTGCTCTTCTTGTTGCCTGGCTATTTTTAGTGATGGGGTCTTGCTCTTGCTCAGACTGATCTCAAACTAATGAGCTCAGGTAATCCACCTGCTTCTGCCTCCCAAGTGTTGGGATTTACAGGTGTGAGCCACTGTGCCCGGCTGAAAATGAGTTCTAAGATGCTGGGACTTGGCTGAGAGGACTTTAATGTTTAGAGTTGTAACCTTCTGTCCTGGGAGTTTCCAATAGACTGCACATAGAACTGGAATACCTGGTGTGACTAAAAGGAAGAATGTGGACCGGGGTGGGGTTTGGGGGTGCTATGGGTACCACTTACAAGCTCACTGGTCATGTGATCTGCCTCCAGCAGCCACAACACAAAGCTGGAAAGTTTCTTCCCTGTGAGAAGTTTGCAGATAAGCCTGATTGTCCAGGTCTGAATTTAGCAGGGTTAGTGGGAGTAGTTCTGTTCCCACATCTGCCTGTTAACAAGAGTTTTCCCCATGTCTTCCTGTTGCATTGCGTCCTTAAACTTTGGGAGGTACTTAGGCTTTACCTCCTGTGAGAGGTGTACTGGGTTCTTCCTCAGAGATCACTTCACAGATTTCCAAGTAACTGGTGCAGGCTATTATGTTTTGGCAAAAGTGATGGGAGTTCTTTGGGAGTTTTGTCTATCACCATGATTAAATTGTCTTATTTTTTTCCTTAAACTTAGGTTGTGACAAAGACCTTTCATGGTGCAGGCTTGGTTGTTCCTGTAGATAAAAATGACGTTGGGTACAGAGAGCTCCCTGAAACGGATGGTGGGTAACACATTACCTATGTGAACATGTGCATGCATGTTAACACATGTGCAGGGAGGCCTCCTATGTGTTGGGATGTGTTCAGGTAAACCTTCTGTGAAGTACTGACCATAAAGCTTTGACTCAGTCATGCCTGGGTTGAATCATCTGTCACATGGTGTTAATGATATTTATTTCATAGCACAGTGCTTACTGCATAGAGCCCAAAATATGGTAGTTATTATTTTTTTTGCAGTTTTGGCCAGGGCTGGGTTCAAACCTGCCACCCCTAGTATATGGGGCCAGCGCCCTACGCCTTGAGCCACAGGCACTGCCCAATACAGTAGTTATCTTTAAGAATTTTAGCTTATTTCCTAGTTATTTTTTTCTGAACAATTTTGGAACCTTTCATGTTTCATGTTGTTTTGCTTTTTTTTATTGTTCAGCTATTTAAAAATGCAAAAACTTCATTAGGCAGCGAAAAACAGGGCAAGCTAAGTTTGGCCTAGCCTATTGCACTAGCCTACTGAAACTGATAGTTTATATAAAATCACAGTTGCAGCTAAATCCATTATGAAATCATCAGTTTGTTAACCGGGACTCTTGTTAAGCCATTTTTATGCTTGATTCCTAAGTAGAAAAATATAAAACTTACATTCTAAATTATAGGGCTACAGATGACTACACAAAGTAGCATCAGTTACTTTGATGAAAGTCTATTAGCTTGTTTTTTCCTCATATGAAAGTAATTTAGCTTTAGCTTTGACTTTCATATGAGGGAAAAACAAGCTTATAAGACTTTTTCCTTTTTTTCTCCTCTTGCTTTGTCATTCAGGCTGGAGTATGGTGGCCTCAGCCTTGCTCACAACAACCTCGAACTCCTGGGTTTAGGGATCCTCCCACCTTGGCCTCTCAAGAGTGCGAAGGTTGTAAGCATGAGCTACCATGCTTGAATAGTCTTTGAGAAGACAGTTATCATTTTTTAAGTTGTGTAATCTTTTTATATCTCTGAATTCTTTTAGCTGACCTCAAGAGAATTTGCAAGAAAATAGTTGAGGCTGCCAGTGATGAGGAAAGACTGAAAGCTTTTGCTCCCATCCAGGAAATGATGACCTTTGTGCAATTTGCGAATGATGAATGTGACTATGGCATGGGCCTGGAGCTGGGGATGGACCTCTTCTGCTGTGGTTCCCATGTAAGTAGAAGAAAGTCTCCACTCCTGCTTCTCTCACATGCATGCACTTACATCCTCAGGTTCCAACATAGGGAGGATATGAATTCAGCTTGTGTTTCAAGATGAACTTTTTGAAGTGTTTTTTAAGGATTTGTTCTAAGAGTATTTATTTGAAATTCACCTTGTATTCTGGCAAAGGTGAATAACCAAGATTATTTGCCTTTAGGTTTACATTAAAGTGACCAGACTTATGAGGCACAGCATAGGGACCTGCCTTCAGTTGGCACGGGTATACAGCACGGGTTTGCTGTATATGTGGTACCTGCAGATCTTCCTGTAGGCCCCATTTCCCTTCCATTGTGGGAGGGAGGATTTGTTATTGTGTATTTTAAGTGCGGTTAAAGTGAAATTACTAAAAAGATACTGTTCTATTTGCTTACTAAAATCAGAAGGTTGTTCACATCTGAGGCCTTGCTTACTCTTGCTATAGCTGCCCCTAACTCAGGCTGTGAGATAAAACAGAGGCTTTAACATGCTTCAGGGCTGCCCCAGCTTGCAGTGATTCATTCCCCAGCTGTGTAGACTGCAGCTTTCCAACCCGGTCTGTATCTTTACCTGTGAAATGTGTCTGCAAAAGGTACGCACACAGACCACTCTGCATTTAGCCTACTTAGTAACCAAGTCTGAGGGCTCACACTGGCAGTCTGGTTACCAGTCAGTGTTTTAAGTCAGGCCAGCAGTTCCTGACCACCCAGTGCTAATGAGTCACGTGGAGATGGCTGTTAAAATGCAAATTGTTTTAGCAGGTCTGGGGAGATGGTGTGGTGATGGCTCTGCAGTGTCAGTGAGCATTTGTGTTGTCTTGTCCACAAACAGGCTAGGGATCCCCCAGCCCCGGGGTTTAATATTTGGTGGGTCTTGAGAATTTGCATTTCCATTAAGTCTGGACATTAAGTGGATCCCCCTGGTCAGGGTGTTACACTTTTAACAACCAGGTATAAGCCATATTATATTGCCTTTCTCTGCCTACCTTGTATATGGTTGCCAGTAATACCAGTAAAAATACTCAATGTGTCACAGCCAGGATGACAGCAGAGTAGCGCCAAGCCTGCCAGAAAAGACCCACCATGAGGTGACAGCCGTGAGGTATGAGCTGGCTGACAGTGGGCTTGGTTGTTTTGAGAGTTAAATAGTATGAGCCATGGGAAGGTTTAGGACAGGACTTACCAAGTCAAGTACTAAACAAAAGTTTATTAGTAAGTCAACTAAAGAATGTTGTGTTTTTAGTTCTACTAGCATACATGTAATAGTCTGAAAGAGCTGGATAAACCTGTGACTCCAAATGAGGTGGAGGAGCTGCACCGTGGAGTTGAGATAGAGAAGGGACTTGAGGTAAAGGGTGGTGAGTGATGTGCAGACCACATTCAGCACAGTTGTTCTTAAGTTAAACTTTTGACTGCTGTGAATGTACTAGAGAGAAGAAAATATTTGTGGGCATAGTTTGGGGTGAAACAATTGGGTAAAACTTGAGAATAGGAGACCTTAAATTTCTAAGTGGTTTTTATAGCTGTAAGATTGTCTCAACAGTCTTGAGATGCCAGGTTCACTGTTCTCTTGATTTTGGAAGTAGGCTTTGTTAGACAACTGCCCGCTAATGTATTCTTTGCTTACTGTTCTTTTTTAGTATTTTCATAAAGCTGCTGGCCAGCTTTTACCTCTTGCATATAATCTTTTGAAGAGGAATCTGTTTGCAGAAATTATTGAAGATCACCTGGCATACAGAAGTAAAGAGAACATAGACCAGCTTGCAGCATGAGTGGGAGTGGCTTTGTTTGGTACATGGTTATTTTAAAGCATTAGTATTAAACTTGTGATCTGTTTTTAAGGAATAAAAGTAAATTAGGAACATTTACTAAAACAGTTTTTTCTTTCATGTGCAAATCAACGACAGCCAAGTCATATATTGATGACAAGTTCTCTAAGGCATCACAGGAAGTCACTTTCTAATGCCTATGGACAGCTACAACAGCCTGTCCCCAGTCTTGTGTCCATATTTGTCAAATGGGCAACTAAGAATCTCTCTTCTGAGTTTTGAGTTAAAAGCTAAAGTTTTAAGGATTGAGTTTATGGGAAGTAAGGAACAGAGAAAGGAACTTGAGACCCTGACCAACACTCACTCCCCAGGGCTCTGTCCCAAATCTAAGAAAGAAGCACTTTGCCAGATAACTCACATGTTGATCCGCTAGGTATGTTCTTTAGAATAGTTCTTTTGACTGAGTTTATAGTTCACTAGTGAGTGTATTAATATATAGTGTTAGCATAATACATAGAAATCAGTGTGGCAATCAGGGTAAAATTACTATTGCAAGTCATTTCACTGGACTTCTAGAACAAATCTGTGGGTGGTTTTGTCCTACCAGACTCAGATCCTCCTCAAACTTGGTAAGATAACCTTAACATACAGGGAAACGGTACATTGCCAAGTAGCAAACCCTGTGACCTGGGCTCAGGAAGCTCAAGCTTTCCCCACAAAATTGACCTGACTTGTCCAAAGAACTGCTGTTGAAGAGGGTTTCTCCGGAGTTGTCAGCCATACAGCATAAAAAACGCTCTTAAAAGGAAATACTTTCCATGTGGAGCTTAGACGAGAGCTTTGTATAGCTTGCACATGTGTTGCAGGATGACCTGCCCAATGAAAAAAGTTTGAGACCCCAAAAGGTGCTGGATGTAGGACCTTTGAACTGGCTCAAACTTGGACCTTGCTTGATGTCACTGTCAAAACTCCTAATTTTTTTTCCCCTCACTATGTCGCTCTCCGTAGAGCGCTGTGGCATCACAGCTCACAGCAACCTCAAACTCTTTTGGCTTTAAGTGATTCTCCTGCTTTAGCCTCCCAAGTAGCTGGGACTACAGGCACCTGCTACAACACCTGGCTATTTTTTGACTGTAGTTGTCACTGCTGTTTAGCAGGCCCAGGCTGGGCTCAAACTTACCACCTCTGGTGTATATGGTTGGTGACCTGGCTGCTGAGCTACAGGCGCCAAGCCCCTATCCTAATTCTTAATGTGTAGATGATAATCCCTCCAGACCCCTAACCTCAGGTCCTTGACTAGGAGTTCAGAAATTAGTACTTGTTAGTACCAATAATGAAACCTCTTTAATCCCAAATTTCAAGTATCCTACTATCTAAACATCACCGTCTTTCCCTCTTCTTTTACTACCCCCCAAGAATTTTCAACCCAATAACATCCTCCAGTTCTTTGATGTCACCACGTTTTCACCCATTCTGTGCTTGGTTCCCTCTTACCCAGCCCTCAGGTTCCACTCCTCACCATGAGTCACTCCCACATCTGCAATTCCACTGCCCTCCATTTGTTGCATTTTTCTCTTAGGGCCTTAAGCCAAATAAAAACTGCCTATTCCTTACTTGAATCTGCCAAGTATTGGGCAGCTGGAGAAAAGACATGACCACGAAGGCTGGCCTCACTTAGCCATAGGATGCCATCCTCTTAGTGTTTCACATCAGCTTTCCTCAAACATCCTCACATCTCCCACTGTGTTGTTTCATTGAGAAAATACAAGCAATCAAAATGAATGCAACAAAATCTCAGCCCCCTGTTAACTGCCTGGTATGCTGTGCCCATCCTCATCTCTGTGAATGTGCTCAGTGTCCATACTTCCCTCTCACATGCTTCCATCATTAACAACAACAATGGCAACATTATCCTACATTTTTTTTTTTTTTTTTGAGACAAAGCCTCAAGCTGTCCCCCTGGGTAGAGTGCCCTGGCTTCACTGCTCACAGCAACCTCCAACTCCTGGGCTCAAGCGAGTCTCCTGCCTCAGCCTCCCAAGTAGCTGGAACCACAGGCGCCTGCCACAACGCCCTGCTTTTTTTTGGTTGCAGCCATTATTGTTGTTTGGTGGGCCCGGGCTGGATTCGAACCTGCCACCTTAGGTGTATGTGGCTGGTGCCTTAGCTGCTTGAGCCACAGGCGCCGAGCCTATCCTACATCTTAAACTCTGATCTCTCTCAGATCATTTTTCTTCTCACACATTTCTATCAAAAGAAACTATAACATCCTTCATGTTAAAATACATTCCTTTTCTGACAATCTCGTAGGAATTTTAATAGCCACCTCTAATTCCTTTTTCTCATCTTGCTTTTGCTTGTCACCACCCCTGACCCACTCTGGTCAGCCCTGCATCACCTCCACACCCACCAGCACAGCTGACACCCCGAGACGCTTGCTTCCTGGCTTAGAGGCCCCAGTCTCCACCTATGCCGTCTTTTGCTAGCTCCCTGTCCCCTGAAATAGTACAGGTCATGTGGGTGCTCAGCCCTGTGATTTTGTCCAGTCAGCCCCAGCAGCCTCCCACTGGCTTTGGCACTCAGGCCAGCCCCTCCCCCCCAAACGGAGTCTCATAAAAGACATGGAATCTAATGTCTAAAACTAAGCAGCCCCAAATCTGTTCTTAACCAAGCCAATACTCTGCTGTCACCACTCAGGTGTCCCTAAGTGTTCAGCATTCTACCTTCTATCCACTAGTGAGTCCTGTTCACACCATTTTGTAGACATCCAGACTCTAGTTACCACCCCCCATCAAGTTCAGTCAGGTCTGAGTTTCTGAATCCCAGCCACTACCCACAGCTGCCAGCTGGTGTCCCTACCCCAGCCCTGCCCTGCAGCCTCTCAGGGTTGGCTATATCACGATGCTGCTCTCCTGGCTGCCCACTTTATGTGGAAAAACAAGCCCCCACACCCAGACCTGTTCCTTCATTTCTTCCCTTCTTTGTTCTTGGCCCTGTCCAGCCACAGTGAGCTGGTGGGTCCTCCTGGCACCTCAGAGTGTCTGTATACAGCACATTCTCAGATGCTTTTCTCACAGATAAATGTCATTCCCTCACTTATCAGGCTTTTGCTCAACTGCTACCTTACCCTTAAGGCCTTCCCTGATCACAAAAAGAGGGTGCACCTGTCTTCACAATTTCTTCATTAGAAGAACATCAGTAGAATGAGAATTTGTGTGGGACTCTGTGATTGTTAACAGCAGGAATCATTAGAAAGCTGCTGCTCAGTCCACACTTACCATGGTCTGACATTTGTTTCGTTCCCTACTGGAATGCAAACTCCGGAACAATGAACAGTTCCTGGCACACCCTAAGTATTCGATAACTCAGTGGATGAACAAATTAATAAAGAACCTAATCTGGACTTAAGTGTTGTCCTTTGTACTTAACACTCCCTATAGGCAGTTCCACTAGCAATTTCCAAGGCAATTTCTAAAAAAACACGTAAGGTTTACCATGCAAATAGCACAACTTTCACTGACACACAGGGCTCTCAAGGGCTGTGTGTGCACGAGCTATGTTGTGTGCAGCCTCTGCTCTCCTGCTGCTCCTTGCTTGCGAAGTACACAGCTTTGTGAGTTCAGACAAGTGCTTCAGGCAGTATCTTTTGGAGGCTCCACGGGGCAAGACTGCAGAGGAAGAGCTGTTGCAGATATAATTAAAGGCCAAACCACACACTGTCGTACAGATTTTAATAGGTGTTCCGATTAACTCATCACAGTAATCATGTTTACTGTAATGATATGCAGCTTTACTATGCTAGTATAAATAAAAATACATAAATACAGCTCTAGGCAACATCACAAGATTAACAAACTAAGCATTCCTCATGAACCAAAACTGAGAACAATTATTAATAAAAAGAGATGCTGACACTCTTGCCCATTCTCATCATACCTTCTCAAAAAGGGTACTCAAATAAGGCGCTATACTTACTCTATCGGTCAAGTAATTTGCCAAGCAGCCAGGCACAATGGCTTCATGGCCTCCACTCTCATTGTTTGGCTGAAAAGCAGACGCACCTCAACATATCAAAGGAAAAACTGGAACAGTAACACCAAAGAAAACCAATGAGTGCATCAAAAACACGGCACTTTCCTGTATTTCAGCAGTAAGACACAACAGGGGTAGAAATGTACCCAAATAAAAAAAAAAATTAATGCTTTGCTATCCACCCTGAAATGTTAAGTCTCTAAAGCAGGACAGGCAAAGAAAATAAAACCTGGAACCAAAAGGGAAATGTGGAAAATAAAACCCACGTGGCACCTAATGTTCAAAGCTATATGGGAAGAAATGGGCTTCTCCTCCGTAGGCTCCTAACTCACAATGAGTGGCCACGTTGCTCAGCAGCCATGCTGAGGAAGAAGAATGGCAGGAGAAAGAACTGTCTAGAAAAGGCTTTATTCTGGATGCCAAAAGCACTCTGAATAGTCTGTGAAGAAAACCTGAAGAAAGTTTTTGGTTGTGAAGTCTACTAAAAGAGGGCATGAGGACAAAAGTACTATAATTTAGGGCAACAGCACAGCCAAGAATGTTTCACGAAATTCCCAACACTTTGCTCAACTCTCGATCATCATTCTTATGTGGCTTCCTGACCTTAAATGTCTTCAGGATCTTACAGATCTTATGTGATAGGTACATAGATAAATGTAAAAACTGCTCATTGCCGGACAGTGCCTGTGGCTCACTGAGTAGGGCGCTGGCCCCATATACCGAGGGTGGCGGGTTCAAACTCGGGCTCCAGCCAAACTGCAACAAAAAATAGCCAGGTGTTATGGTGGGCGCCTGTAGTCCCAGCTACTCGGGAGGCTGAGGCAAAAGAATCGCCCAAGCCCAAGAGCTGGAGGGTACTGTGAGCTGTGACACTACAGCACTCTACCGAGGGTGACAAAGTGAGACTCTGTTTTTCAAAACAAAAACAAAAAAACAATCAGTGCCAGTTGTGTTTTTAAGAAAATGTCTGCAAAATTCATTTCCCTTTCAAAAATGGATAATCACAAAATATTTAAGGCCAGTTGAGTAAACTGCCTTTGCTAATTGTGAATTACGACTGTGATTAAAACAGACATTCCCAGCTCAGTGCCTGTGCCTCAAAGTGGCTAAGGCGCCAGCCACGTACATGCAAGGTGGCAGGTTTGAATCCAGCCCGGGCCTGCCAAACAACGACGGCTGCAACCAAAAAATAGCCGGGCGTTGTGGCGGGTGCCTGTGGTCCCAGCTACTTGGGAGGCTGAGGCAGGAGACT
>NW_003852456.1:11025937-11033927 GCF_000181295.1 Otolemur garnettii
GCCACAACGCCTGGCCATTTTTTGGTTGCAGCCATCTTTGTTGTTTGGTGGGCCCGGGCTGGGGATTCGAACCCGCCACCTTAGGTGTATGTGGCTGGCACCTTAGCTGCTTGAGCCATAGGCACTGAGCTCACAGCCTGTTCTTAAACCCTTGTTCCCACTGTAAAATTTGTTCATATCTCCACATTGGTAACTCTGAATTAGTCTATAAATGTCACATTAAAAAGGTAAAACTATTTAAGTGCGATATTAACTGATCTGTATTTTATAAATTTTAATCCATAAAAATATAAATAAGAATGGTAAATTTTTAAGAAAAGAAATATACATTAGTGCAAGTTATGAATTACATTTCTTCTTCAGTGTCAGCAATAAAATACTGTAAGGAAAGAAAAGAATGATTGATCTAATTTTAAGAAAAAAAATTCCAGTGTTTTAACATGCAGTTAATTATCAGATACAGCTAAACAGAATACTTCCTTCTCTTTACTGTTGAGGCAGCAGCATTTTGTTTAATTATGCTGAACAGCACTTGTATATATCGTAATAGTTTTAGAAATAGAAAATTTGCATAAGACCAAGTCACATTATCCATTAAGTCTGAGAGAAAAAAAAAAAAACTTTATCCTTGAAAATCAGGGTTCATTGTTTTGATTCTGAATCACACAGCACACAGCTGAGAGATCAAGTTCACGCTTCACTCAAGACTTCACCTGCCTTACCAGCCTTTGCTGTGGGGCGTGGCACTGTCCCAAGCATTTAGTAGTGGCACCAACCACATGGCTAATGCACAAGGAACACTCCCTTCTTGTGATGGAGACTCTGTAAAGTCACAGTACATCTCAATATGAGAAAGGACTGTCTCAAACGGGCACACCTATTTGAAGAGGCTTTGTTACAGAGAGAGAGAGAGAGAGAGAAAGGGATAGGCTCTTCTGGAATGTAAAAGGTAAAGCTTAACTATACAATTCATGAATTAAACAGAACAGTTTTGATAAAAAAGAGCAAGACCTTGCAGTTTTATAGATGGCTCAATTCAAAGTGATCCCTCCAGAGATGTGGACCAGCCTGGTCACTGTGGTGCACTGTAGTGCACTGTGGTGCTGGCCAGTGTGCAGACTCGGCTCTCTGGGGCGCGGTGTCTCTGGGTGTGGCCTGCACTGCCAGGCACAGGTCCCCGTGCAGAACACCAGGAGGTTACTCGATGCTCTCCATACTGGATACTGGGAAATACCTCACTTCTTTCCTTCTCTCTCCTTTCCCTCCCCAAACAACTCCTCCATCCCACCAGCATTACTTGCTGCAAAAACCTGGCTTTTATATTTCCTTTTTTTTTTTAAAGGAAGGAAAACTGTGGATGACTCCCTCAGGTTAAAGAGTTGTGCTATTCAACAAATGAACTTCCTCTTCCGTCTCTTCTCTCTCCTCATCTATGGGATTCAGTTGAACATTATTGAAGCGGGGTCTTGGTTTGCCGTCTGGGCCATATGCCGGAGGATATCTTTTTTTGTTATAATGCCAAGGAGGCGCCTGGAAGAGACAAACAGAAGACTGCCATTAAAATTGGGGCAGGGGAGAAGCTTAAATCTATAGCTAAACCCTCTGTGTAGACAGGAAGAGAGCAAAGCAAGCAGCCTGATTTTGTATTTTCAAAAGATAATAACCAGCAACCATCCTTTGGTAGAAGTAGTATTAAGGGCTCTGATGGTGTGGTGGCCTTTGCACTGAGACTCTGAGACCCACACACCACAAAAAAGTAACAAAAAATGGGAGGACATATAACCAGGAAATGATATTGATTCCATTTGAGAAGGAAAATTCCTTCACATCACATCAAGAAAGCAGTAAAATGTCTGATGACTAAATCTCCTCAATACTTTGTTATTTAACCAAAATTGACTAATTTTAAAAGGTAACTAAAGGATTGCCCAGTTGTATGCAGAATTAAGCACATATAATGAGATAAAATGCATATAAAATTGTCAACACAGAACTTTAATCCCAAACTTTGGGACCCTAGGAATAAATCTATAAGACGACCCAAGTTTCTAGTTCACTTATTGATGTTTTTCTATTTTGATTTTGGCCAAAAAAAATTAAGAGACAGTGCTTTTATGAAAGCCTTAGTTGTTAATGCTCACATTAAAAGACAGGTGAAAATCAAGAAGCAGCCCTAAAGATTATTAGGGGTGAAGCAGAAAGCAGAATGAATGAGTAGCTATATTATTATAGTTAGTAGTTTTTAAAAAAGGATGCATGAAACACTTGTGAAATATTAGCGTACAACAGACACAATCAGTTGTGGACTGAAGCAAACTGGGACAGCTTTCATATAGACTTGGCAATTGCAGGGCAAAATAATTTCAGGCACTAATTGCTAAAGCCAGATAATTTTTGTTTTATCTAGTAAGATAATTTAAAATTTATCTGTAGTCATGAAATCACTAGGATGTAAAGCCAGTTAAAAAAAAATACACTTGACCCCAAAAGCTGCCTATAGTATTCTATAGACATCATACAAATGGGCACAAGTGCTCCAGGTACAGTTTACTAATGAAACAGCAGGACACATGCTGGGACTCTGAAGATAGACAGGGTAGAGCAGAGAAGGAAATAATGCTACGATCACAAATACAGACATTACACTCCAGTCAGTGTGCCCATTAAAACTCCATTTAACTGTTAGCAATTTTCATCACTAAGCCCAGTTCCAATCACTTAGGAGCTTAGATCTACCACCAGACTACCACAAGATTAGGGAACATCAAAAAGAACGAGGGATTGGGTGACCAGGCAGGCAGTTTAACCAGTTGGGAGTCTTCTGAGGCCAGAGCATCTCCACTACGGAGAAGAATCTGTCAGGTTCTCTCAAAAATGTTGAGTAAGATTCACTCATTCAACTACCAAACTGCTTAGAATCCTGAAGTTATGACTAATGATTTCGGTTGAGAGATGTGACCTTCTGCTTGCTTTCTATGGGTGGGATTGTACAAATTGTCTAGGTTTATCTTACAAACGGCACAGATACAAATGTGACCAGCAGCACAGTGGGCCCGTGCTCAGCAGGTGTCTGGGAGGGCACTGAACAGTTCACAGGTTTCATGCCTCCTGACCGCTAGAAGTCTAGGAGCAGCTCTGACATATCTAATCACCAGGGGCTCGACGTGCTGCTTTACTTGCTCGAGATGCTCTAATATGTTCTTCTTGGTGATGATCCCCAAGACAATCCTGAAACAGATCATTATGCTGATAACTGTGAGAAATTAAATCAAAAGCGGTTCCAATCACAATGATAAAGAATGAGAAAACAAAAATATGAATGACAAGAATATTTCTCATGAACTTTAGAAAAATAAAAACAAAAATGACTTAAAATTCCAGGTCCCTTTTGCATAAATTCTACTGACCTTCAAAAGTAATGCAATACTATTTTTAAATATTGGTGGGTTATTTTTCTTTTTAAATTAAAAATCAAAAGTATGAAAGGCTGAAGAGGACTACAAAGCAAAGTACAAAAGAAGCATAATATCAAGTCACAGCTATAGCCCTGATAGACAGAACCCCGTCTCCAGTGCTTTGGTCCCCAAAACGTCATAGCACATTAGGGGCACTTGGTCACCTTAGTAGTGAGATGGCAGGAAGAAGTTTAGCTGCCTGGAAGACTTAAGAAACCACCTGGATTTTACTACCATTTCCAACTAAAGTTAAAGGCAATGTACACAAAATACTGCTGACCAACAGAAACACTCCCAAATTTTCAGGCACTGTGAATGCCACTTCTTCAACTTGTAAAACTTACTTATGATCAGGGATCTAAAGAACTTTTACTTGATGCATTTTTCCCATATGATAATTATTTCTCAGTTAATGTGTCGTCGTCATCACATCAAGCAAAATGATGAACATAACTTCTCATAATGAGCACACTTAAAAACTTAATTAGGTTGCTTTTAATTATGAAGACAAACTTCTGGTTACCAAATTTATAATGGAAATTAATGAATTCAACAGTAGTATGTGGCATATAAACAGTGAAAGTCAAAAACCTTTAAAAAACTTTGATCTCATTTCTGAAGGCCTATCCAAAATGCCCTTCTGGGTAACAGCACATTTCCTGATCATCTGGCTAAGCCACTTTCCTGCTAAGCTGCCTTTGAACAGTCCTCCATCACCAGGGGACCTCAAAGCGGTTTGTTACTTAGGATGACAGCTGGTAGGGCGAGCAGTGAATTTAGAGAAGAGAAAAGGCAGAAATTGGTTCTTTAACTCTTGTTTTCTCATTATTTTTCTTTAAATATTGTACTGATGCTTAAAAGAATAAATTGAAAAGTTCTCAGAGCATGGAAGCAACTTCCTCCTTCAAAACAGCTCAGAAATTATACCACAGAACACGAGCATTCAGGGGCCAGGCATGGTGTAATCCTAGCAGTCTGGGAGGCAGAGGCAGGGGGGTGGATTGCCTGAGCTCACAGGTTCAAGACCAGACTAAACCAGAGCAAGACCCCATCTCTAAAAAGAGCCTGGTGTTGTGGCAGGCGCCTATAGTACCAGTTACCTGGGAGGCTGAGGCAAGAGAACTGATGACACCATGGCACTCTACCGAGGGCTACAAAGTGAGACCCTGTCTCAGAAAAAAAAAAAGAAAAGAAGCATTCAGCCACTCATTATAGGCACTTCACTGACTGAATAGTTATGGGTTGGTTTTTTTTTTTTAAGCCATCAATTCATTTGATTTTATGGCTGTAATCAGGAAATGTGAAAATCTTGGCAATTAACTAAATGTAGTAACACCAGTTTAATTCCAACTCATGCTTTTCTATTCAGTTATACAAGATGATTAATCTCAATTAATATAATTTATATTAGTAAATTCTGCCAAATCTGCTGAGGTACACACTGTAAGGAAAGTTACAAATTTAAGTATCAGGTGGCAAATTTAGAGTTACAAAGTAATATCTTTACTTATAAAGTAATAGCCTCTACAAGGGATCAATACACACAGTTCCTCAATAAGCCAGGAACTTAAGCGTTATTAAGCCTTATTAATTTTAGGGAGTTGAAGGAAAATAAATATGAAATGTGACTTGTACAAGAAATTATTTACTGTTTTTCCTTTTGGGCTGACAAATACTGATATATTAGCAGAGCAAAACTCAGCAGTTCCCAAAGTATGTTCCATGAAACACCAGCCCAAGGAGCTTTCCCACCCTCATGCCTCCAAAATATGGTTGCATTTTCAAAGAAGTATGGAAAAGTGTTTCCTATTACCCCTACCTAGAAATTAATGAAATGTCAACATTTGAAAAGCTCAGAGAAGATGCACAGCAAAAAAACTCAGGTATATTTACTCTAACACCTTTCCGATTTATAAAGGCACAAAATGTTTTTTGACTAACTCCTATTAACCTACTAGTTCCACAAAGATTAAAAGATGTTCAGAAATTCTGTTAAGTTCAAATATAAAATGTGGAAAATCAATAAGTAACTGGCATCTCTATAATTCACAGCCCCCTTGTCTCCTTATCTCACTATTTTTTTTCCTTCTCGCATCTAAGCTTCTAGATTTCTTGTGTCTCTTCCCCTGTACGACTATTTCCCACCTCTGAGACCTGTATAAACGAGACGATGTTGACAGCAGAACTTCATACTCTCCTGGAACACAGGATTTCTTTCTGGGTTTTAAGTCATTTAACTGAGAGTGGAAACAGAATACTTCCTTACGTACTTCAAAGAAAATAAAAGTCCCAAGAGCCACTTCCGCAAATGATTTTTCTTCCCATAAATACATCAATTTATTTTCCTTAACAAATAGAAATAAGGAAAATATGATCAAGGCAATTAAACATACTCCTTTAGAACTACCCCCCATTCATATAAACAGGCAGCAATAGATAAAATTTTCATTAGCCATTTTCCCTGCCCACTACTCACTTTGTTATTTTTATACTTTCTTTTCAACATTTTCCTTTCTGATATCTATGCTACCGAAAACCCAGGAATTAGCAAATTGAAATAGGAAAATTAACCCATATAGTAGCTTTGTGATCACAGTTAATCATAATTTAGAGAATAACATTTCTATCTGATAGTACATAAAAGAACAAACAATGCCAGGCACAGACAACCACTTGAAGCAAATAATAGTTTATAATGACTCAGCTTAGGTTCCAATTGAGCCATTAATAATTAAAAGGGTCCAAGGACCAGCAGAGCTTATTGAAAAGTCATCACATTTAATAAGTACTTTTGAGTTTTTAAATAGTGAAGTTTGGTACCAATGTTTTTTAAATTAAACAATATTAACAACATTAAATAAGAGAATAGCAACGATAATACTTTACTACATACATGTCTTTTCCAATCAGAATCTGTGATATTTGATAATTCTAAACTCCCTGCCCTTAATTAAGAGCTTTATCCCTTTAATGACTTACTTCTAATTTCTAAAACTGATTAACCCAGAGAAAAACACTAAGATGGATCTATTTCTAGCTTTATATTTCTATTCCTAATTCAATCTAATTGAATTGGCAAAAAAATTGCTTTAGCAGTTTAAGAAATCACAAAGAAAGAGATTATACTCTTTAATAGCCAATTACAACGTAAAATTGTAGCTAGAGACTGGGTTTTACATTTGGGGAGTAAGTCAGTGACCCACCCCCATCATTTTTGGCAAATGATTAGCCCTTCTTGAGCGTCAGTGACTATACCTGTGAAGTGGGGACATCACTCCCTAATTTGCAGAGTTCCTGCAAAGTTAAATGACAAAAGTCTTTCCTCTGTTACTACACATTTGCCTTTAGATAACAATGTTCTTAAGAATTTCAATAAGAAACTGTAATAATGGAAATAAAAGGGCCTAAAGAAAGAATAGAGGGAAAGAGATCCCAGGCCTAGGAAAAGAGGTTAGGGTGAGGAGTGTGCCAGGCACCCTGCCAGGGTCTCCACAGCCCCTGACATCTGTCAGTCACGGAGAAGCAATGACAGTTTATGCAGAAAAGTAAATTACCAATGTATGAATTTAGGTATATGAGTGTTTGTCCTTAGCAGTTTATGTACAAGATTTGTGGAGAAGGTAAACAAGAGGAAATGAAGCAGTTGTTAAAGGACACCGTTAGCTAATTTCCAAATTTCATTCTTTCCTTCATTACATGGTAAGTCAATTATTGGCTGAAAGAGTCAAAATAACTAGAACGTTACCACTGAATTAGAAACTCATTGTGTCAAAAATGAAATATTTATGGAAAGAATATAGATTTCTGTAGTGCCCCATATTGGGTCCAGAGAAAGGAAGTACTTTAAGTTTGGGGACTGTTTACCTGAGGGTGTCTCAGCTCCCCTTTCCCAATTTGGTATGTGTTTTGGCCAAGAGTGGGCAGGTGGCACTTTCACATTCTGTGCCAAGTGTTTGACTACTGGTGCTGTGTCTACAACAGAGCCCACAATGCCCTTCCACTGCGCTAACTCTCCCCACTCACTGCTGACTAACAGAGACGCCACTAGAAAGGCCCAGCCTGGTGAGCAAACCGTGTTCCGAGGGGCCAGACTTACCCATTGTGAGTTACAAGGCACTGCCTCAGGCCCAGCTTTCGGAAAATGTCCACCACTATCTCCATTGGTGTGTGGTCTGTCACCGTGAAGGGGCTCATATCAAGGATGCTTCGCAATTTCAGAGGCCGCGGGCTTTCTGCTGGGAGAGATGGGGTGTGCTGTGCAAAGCATACCCGAGAACTGCCAATGATGCCTTCTTGTTTTTTTCTGGCACTTTCTGAAAAGAGATGAGACCAAAAAATTTTAATTGCTAGTTTGTGCTTTTTTTTCTTTTTTTTTTGAGACAGAATCTCACTTTGTCGCCCTGGGTGGAGTACGGTGGCACCATCATAACTCACATCACAGCAACATCATTAGATCCTTCTGCCTGGGACTATAGGTACCTCTACCACACCTGGCTAGTTTTTCTTTTTTTTTGCAGTTTTTGGCCAGTGCTGGG
>NW_003852456.1:11034626-11041638 GCF_000181295.1 Otolemur garnettii
GGGCCCGGGCTGGGGATTCGAACCTGCCACCTTAGGTGTATGTGGCTGGCGCCTTAGCCGCTTGAGCCACAGGCGCTGAGCCTCGTTATTTTTTTTACAATAGGCAACCTGCTTATTCAAAGATAAAAAATAAATGTATCCTGTGACTTTTGGTCCCTTCACTTTTTCCTATCTTCTCCTTAACTAAGAAAGGAATCAAATAAAAAGCTATTTGGCAATTTCTTACACTTAATTAAATTATTGCAAATCACCTTCATGTAAATAAAATGCTTTGGGGATAATTATATTAGTGCACAATTTCCTTTACTGTGGCTGAAGCTGTTTTCTAACTCAAAGGATCAGGAAGAATGTTGGTAATGTGGGATTTTGAAACTGGAACAAATTGTGAGAACAGTGTATCCTGGGAGCCCATCTCAGAAAGAGGCCTGCCTGTGCCGAAGGTTACTTCCTCTGGGTTGAGGGCAGGACTAAGAATTTCATCCTCGATATAATCATGTTTCACAGTCCATCCCTGTACATCAGCTGGTTTTCTTTTCTGGTGTTAAAGTGTAATTTTCTAGATGAGTCACAGCATTACAGTGGACTGAAAGTACAAGCTATGTGCGTAATGGACACAAACTGACTTTCTGGGCTGGTGACCTCTCCCCTTCCACTGTGCTCTGCCCAAGAGCGGCTGTCCCGTGCCCACTTCCACCTTTGAAGTGTAGACAGAAGTGGCAAAGATAGAGAAGAGACCACAGGACAGAGAAGGAAACCCATGAAGTGGAGAGAATTTGAAAATGAAATGGACATTCAGCTTCTCCCTTATAAACTAATATTGTAAACCTAACTCTAAAGACTGAGAAATCACAACTTTGTTAACCTGAGACTGATGAGAATGGAATTTTTAGTAATTTACATTACAATTGGCCAACTTTGGCCAGGCACTGGTGGCAGCTGACACATGTAATCCTAGTACTCTGGGAGGCCGAAGAGGGTGATCCTTTGAGCTCAGGCTCTAGCCTGAGCATGAGCAAGACCCTATTTCTAAAAATAGCCAGGCGTTGTTGGGCACCTGTAATCCAAGCTACTCAGGAGGCTAAGGCAAGAGAAGCACTTGAGCCTAAGAGTTTAGAGGTTGCTGTGGGCTGTGACACCAGGGCACTCTACCCAAGGTGACAAAATGAGACTTTGTCCCCCCCCCCCCCAAAAAGCCAACTTTATTTAATGCAGAACTGTATTTAGCCACAGACTCATGTTATATACTACCGTGAATAACCAACATCAACATGCCTTACCTGAGCAGGGAGAGAACCTGACTCCAAGCTCAACTAACAAGGCCAAATGAAAAGATGAAACTATGTTTAGCAGAAAAACAAAGCCACTAAAGCTTAAGTTCCTTACCTAGAGAACATAAGACTACACGATAGACATAAAATACTATCCTTTGCAAACCCAACTAATTAAATTTTTGCCTTCCTTTCTTCCAGAAATCTATGTTATATATGTGTATTTTAAAAAGGTACCTATTGCAATTGTCAGGTCTCTTCTGAGGGCAAATCCCACTAATCTCTGAGATTCTTTTGACATAATGACAGGAAATCCATTGTAGCTTGTTTCATTAATCATGTTTTCTATGTCATCCACTGTCATATTGTCCTGTGTCAGGACAGCCAAGGGAGGGTCATTCCTTCGAGGTCTCATGACATCAGCAGCGAGGGTGGTGTGAGTAAATTCTTCTTTTGCGTCCAGGAAAGGGTATCCATTTAACCGGATATGCGCTTCATAAATGCCTTCCCTACCAAAGGCATCGCCAACCCATTTGCTGGTCATTACTGCAGCCATGAGAGGAACAATGTATTCCAAGCCTCCAGTAAGCTCAAAAACAATCACCACCAGGGAGACAGTCATCCTTGTTACACCCCCTGAAAGAAATGAGTGCCACTGGTCACGAAGTACAGTGCCTTTGTGTCACAGAAAGTTTTGCACTAGGCAGTTGAAAATAAAATCCTAAACAGAACTTAGTGAAAAGGATTATCATCTAGAATTACTACTCCTCTGTTAGGATGATAATCACTGCCTTTAATAAGATCTATAGAAGAGATAATCTTTGTTTATAATAAAGATGACTATTAACGTAACATTTTAAAACCTGTTTACTTTATATAAAAAATTTATAGCTGAATGAGTAAAACAGTTTTGCCATTTTGGTTTACTGCTATAGCAAAGACACAATCTCATCCTTATAAAAGATTATTAATAACTCTATTAGTGAATTAATAATTCTAAATTACTAATTCATTTATTTCTAATTTGGTGAGGCATGTCATGGTTATCTTATTTGCTACTAAATTACAAATTAAATTCATATATGAGTAAAATACTAATTTAATAAATTTCTTTCCTCTAAATTTTTTCAAATTGAATCCAATACTTTGATGCCTTGTGATTTACACTAACAGGGTAAGCAATATCTACTCATAGAAAACCCATATGATCATTTACCCAAATCATCATTATCAACTATCTTCTCTATGGTGGTGCCTCCCTATCCACAGCTTTCTGCTTACTGCTGCCTTTGTTCCATGTCCCAAATTAGGCATACCATATCTTACTGTTGGGTCTGTCTCATTTTTCAGCTGTAAAAAGACTTTGAACAATCCACTGTCAGAGAAAACACCACAAACCTAACTCCAAACTCCTCTTCTTCCCCAAAGAGGTGCTCATTCCAACTTCCCTGACTCTGACCCTGGGCAACACAATCTTCTGAACAGCCTCATGGTCATTCTGGATTCATACCTTTACTTTATCCTAACATGCCACTTAGTCCTATCTGATTTCCTCTGCAAAAAAATCTATCTATGGGTCTCCCAGTATTTACACTGCCACCCACCTCAAAACTTTGCTCCTAAACTTTACCACCACCTTGGCTCTGGGCCCATCACCTCTGATCCCCTCTACAAGCACTAGGCTAGTCTTCCCTAAGTGCTACTGTCCCCACTACTCTCTCCATGTTGCTTCTTTGCTCAAAAACCTATTAAGGCCAGTCAGTTCATACTGTAGTAAACTTAAACTCTTCCTTTTTGTTTTTTAACCTAATAATAAAAGGGAGAAAGGGTCTACAGTACAAGACATACCTACTCTGTGCCAGGCACATCCCAGTTAGTTTACAAAGGCTTTCTTTTTTAAACTAAGCACTATTTTACCAGGAACTGTGCTAATAGCTTTATATGCATTTTATCTCATATAATCCTCAAAATAATCACAGGAGATCAACAGCTGTTTAATTTTATAAATGAGAAAATTAAAAAAGTAAAGAAACTTTTCATAAAAGTCATCAAGCTAAAAACTGCAAAGCCAGGACAGGAAAGTCACCCATCTGACCAATTCAAAATATAAATTCATCTTGACATAAATGACATAAATGAGGCTCTTTGTCTTTTCAAAATCTGCTCCTCCTCCTTACCAAATCAACTACATTTCCCAAAAGTCTCCCAAATGTACTCTGCTTACAGCCAGTTTCCTCAAAGCCCCTCAAGTACTAAATTTATTCCTATCCCAATTCCTTTGTCTTCACATTATAATCTTCAACAAAGTCCCCTCTTTTTAAAATTTTACTCATCTTTTAAGATAAGGCCCATGTTCCACCCTGAGCTGTGCTGCCCACAATCACCACACACTGCTCACTCCCTTGCTCCCAGCCAGCTGCACCTGAGATGGGCCCATGTTTCATCCCTCTCTGCCTCACTCACTGTCTCTAGCATAGTGCCAGAAGAAAGTGGATGCTCATACTTGCTACTTTGGTGAAAATGGTTCTGTCCTTCACTTATATTTGATATTACACCATTGAAGATCAATAATAATATAATTTTAAATCACTGAACAAGAAAAACAAAGTACTAACTATTAATGTTATAACCAAAGTTTAGCTGACATTTTAAATGTAAAAATACATCTTTCATATCCTCAAAAAGACTCTTAAGTACACAATGTAGATAGTAATTTTGCTTTTCTTTTCATTAAAATGAGTATTTACCTTTTCTAATTTTCCTATGAATGTACCTTAGGTGGCAAAGAAACTGATAAATCTTTTACTACAACTTGAACATAAATCATTGCAGAACCCAAAGTAAAGCTGTCCTGAAACTTTGATATACTGTTAACCTTAGGTACTGAGTACAGTTGTTACAGATGAGCTAAGATTTCCAAGAATGAAAAACCCAAAGATCTCCTTGGACAAGACTAGGATGAAGCCTGTGTGGTACTGAGGTAATTTTTGCCACAAAGCACTATCTGGTAGTAAGAACATGCTAACCACTATTAAGTTTTACATTACATTGTAGAAAATGTAATGCTGTTTAATCTCTAAGAAAACCACAGGTTCATTTCTGTTAGAACCCCCACCCCTACCCACTCCTCCCACTAAGGAAGAACATGCTCCCAGCCGCTCATCTCTCAGACTTGACAGTACCCACACACCAGCAGGCACTGCCATGTTACCTAAACATGCAGCAGCGCCAACCATGGCATAGAGGCCAGGTGTGATACAGTCGGCCCCGACCTCACACCACTCCTTGAAGATGAACCAGTCATGGTGGTAGTAGGCAAGCTGCTCCACCGCGATGCCCACAATCCTCCCAGCGATTGCTCCAATAGCCATGCTGGGGATGAATAAACCTGATGGGACCTGCAAAGAAGCAGAGACCCTCCACTGACATGCCAAGAACACACATTCTGTGATTGGTTTCAAACGCTTCTGATTCTCTGTACATTTTATTCATATAACAAAATGCCAGCACAAATAAAACTATGAGCAAAATCTTGTACCTGGCAAAGTAACAATGCACATTTCTCTATGTCAAAGAGAAAGCAATTCAAGGGTTATTTATTCTTTAGCTCAGAGGTTTCCTAATAAAATTTTCATTAGTCCATTATGAAATGAAAGGGAAAAAATACAATATGAAGTATTTTTATTAAAACTACATTGATTCTGTATGTAGCACTATACTATATTCCAAGATCATGTCCTCCCTACAACTGACAGAAATACTAGATACTGTTTGTCTTCAGCGGTCCAATATAAAGTAGGCAGTCTCATTGCTATCCCCAACACTCAGCAGTGTGTTGTATACCTTGTGTCCCTGTGCTCTCCTTCGTGGCACTTTAGACGCTGTGTTTTCCCAGACTAGAGGTTTGTGGAGACCCTGCATACAGCATGTGCTGGTGCCATTTTTCCAGTAGT
Organism: Otolemur garnettii; assembly: GCF_000181295.1. Classification (NCBI taxonomy): domain Eukaryota; kingdom Metazoa; phylum Chordata; class Mammalia; order Primates; family Galagidae; genus Otolemur; species Otolemur garnettii. Next base: position 11,039,848 of record NW_003852456.1, read on the forward strand.
GTGTGCTCACTTATGAGTGTCTGTGTTACTTTGGTAATCATCAAAATACCTGCCTTGAATTCCTGATGGAAAAAGGCATGCACTCACAAGCTTAGTAATTTAACCAAGTCTGCAGAGTCCTTTCCAGGAGGCAAAATAAACAGTTATCTTCCCACCCCCTTTTTGTTGGAGACAAGGTCCTATCCAGTAGCTGGGACTATAGGCAACCACCACCACACCTGGTTAGTTTTTCTATTTATAGTGGAGACAGGTCTGGTCTCACCCTTGCTCAGGCTGGTCTTGAACTCCCAAGCTCAAAAGATCCATCTGCCTCAGCCTCCCAGAGTGCTGGGGCTACAGGCCTGAGCCACCAAACCTGATTTTATCTTAATTCACAGAATCCATGAATGTGTTAGGTTATAGGGCAAGGAGGAATTAATGTTGCAGACAGAATTAAGGTTGCTCATAAGCTGACCTTAGAACAGGAGATTGTCCTGGATTAAATGGAAGAGCTGAAAGTAATCACAAGGGCTTTTAAAATGTGGACTTCAGGCTCGGCGCCTATAGCTCAACCGGCTAAGGCGCCAGCCACGTACACCTAAGGTGGCGGGTTCGAATCCCCAGCCCGGACCCGCCAAAACAACGATGACGGCTGCAACCAAAAAAAAAATGGCCGGGCGTTGTGGCGGGCGCCTGTGGTCCCAGCTACTTGGGAGGCGGAGGCAGGAGACTTGCTTGAGCCCAGGAGTTGGAGGTTGCTGTGAGCTGTAATGCCACGGCACTCTACACTCTACCCAGGGGGACAGCTTGAGGCTCTGTCTCAAAAAAAAAAATGTGGACTTCAAAAAGTGTCAAAGTGAAGACACAAGAGAAAGACCTGCCCAGCCCCTGCCACTCTGCAGAGGGGGAGGGCTGTGAGCCAAGGACTGGGGGCACCCCTGAATGCTGAGAAGGGCACAATCAGACACTCCTACAGCCTCCAGGACACCACAGAAAGACCCCAACGTTAGCCCAGCGAGAACTACTTCATACTTCTGACCCCAGAAATGCAAGGTAGTAAATCTGTGTGGTTTTAAGCCACCACGTTTGTAGTAATTTATGACAGCAGCAAAGGGAAATTAATACGAGTGGTTTCAGAACGTGATCCTGAATTCTCTGACATGTACTCCATCAAGAGCATGTTCCCAACCCAGAGCCTGGGTGGCTTCTCTGACACTTCCAGGAACAGAGTGGAACAAGTCATGGGTGTGACCTCCATGGCTAGGTCATAAGCAGCCCTCTAGTTGGGAAACATAATCTGGGCATTCTGAGCTACAGTGTAGAAATCCAACTGCCTTGAGGACACCATGCTTGAAGTGTGAGTGGGGAGGAAGACCCATCAATTGGACCCAGGAGCCAGGATGTTCATGTTCTGGCCCCTTGGTGTCTGCATTTTCTCTGCCCAGGCGATGGACATTTGAACGAAATCTGTGATATGAGCAGCCTCAGCCATGTCCAATAATGGCTACACAAAAGACCATAAACAACTGCCCTGCGGAGCCCTTTCCAAATTGCTGACCCAGCATCATGAGCAAAATAAAGAGTTAAGCTGCTAAGTTTTAGGGTAGTTTGTTACACAGCAACAAACAATATGCTCAATAATACATCCTAAGGAATTATCTTTTTTATTGCTTCAAATTAAAAGATAAGTACTCTTGGCTTGGTGCCTGTAGCACAGTGAGTAGGGTACCAGCCACATACATGGAGGCTGGCAGGTTCAAGCCTGGCCTGGGCCTACTAAACAACAATGACAGCTGCAACCAAAAAATAGGT
>NW_003852456.1:11041769-11070626 GCF_000181295.1 Otolemur garnettii
AAAAAAAAAAAAAAAAAAAAAGGTAACTACTCTTTTTTAGTATTTATGAAACCTTTAGATAAAAATTTCATTTCTCATTCCACATATAAATTTTAACATGCCAAGACTCTTAAATACCACCTCACATTAGCTCTTACCTTAATACCAAAAGTGAAGACTGTCATGATGATTTTAAATATGAGTGCTAAGCACAACTGCCATATCGCTGAGTACACGCCAATGCCTGCGGGTCGGTCAGGAATATCATCGACAATTTTACTGGCATTCATGTCATTTCTGTAGTCACAGAGGGAGGAGGACTCTAGGGGACCACAGTCTGTGAACAGCTCTTTGATCAGCTCGCTGGTGTTGAGCCTGGTATAAGGGTTGGGGAAGGCAACCACGGCAGTGATGGCCGCAACCACGATGACTTCCAAGACAGGGTACTTCCCAAACTTGGTGGACTTGCGGCGACGACACCAGGCAATATTTGCCCTAATGAAAAAGGCACCCCAAAGCCCTCCAAAAACCCCTAGGAGGATGAAAGGGAAGAGTTCAAAAAGGTACCATGGCGTATGATACTCCACATAAAAAAGGACCAGGCGGCTATTACCAAATGGATTGATGGATCTCAAAACAAATGCAGCCACTAAAGCAGCAAAAAATGATCTCCATAAAGTTTTGAGAGGAAAATAATAGCTAACCTAAAAAAAAAAAAAGGAAAAATTAATGCTTTAATTGTATGAGATGTTATTAATATTATAACTTGAATGGTAAAATTGTCACATCTCTAAATTCTGCTATAGTTAGAATTTTTTTAATTTAGTATTTTCAGAAACAGAGTCTTACTCTGTTACCCAGTTGGAGTGCAGTGGCAGGATCATAGCTCACTGTAGCCTTTAATTCTGGGCACTCTCCTGCCTCAGCCTCCCCTGTCGCTGAGACTATGGGTCTGACACATTCAGTTTTTTTTTTTTTCCCCTTCATGTTGACCAGGCTGGTGTCAAACTCCTGGGCTCAAGTGATTCTCCTCTCACCTCAACCTCCCTAGTTGGAGGGATCACAGGTATATCGGCTTGAGCCACCATACCTAGCTATAATTTACATATAATAAATTTTACTGTAATAGGACAAATAGTGTTTTATCACTATAAATTCACAATACCAACTGATTGTAAGTGTCTAATAATTAAGTAGAATCTCCATAGCTGACCACTTCCCTACAATGACCACTTCCTTAAGTTGATCTTATTTTCATAGACCAGATATGTACACATCAGTACAGTAGGGCTGGTTCCTTATGTTGACCACTTCCATTATGTTAATCAGTTTGTTACATACAGTCCCTTGGGTGGTCACCCTACAGAGATTCCACTGTATGTAAGATACCTAGCATTGCTTTTTTTCCAAGATGGTTTCATGTCCAATTCAATCATTATAGTTAAAAAAAAAAAATAAGGTACTCTCACGAACTCCTGTTGGCTTATAAAAATGTATTTCGCTTGCCTCTTCTAATACAAACTGGAAGAAAAACATAAATTTGAAAACATTCCTTGACACGTTTTTGTACAAACTTCTAAAGTGTTTTTTTTATTGCCACGGAGCCTCAAGCTGTCCCCCTGGGTAGAGTGCCATGGCATCACAGCTCATAGCAACCTCCAACTCCTGGGCTCAAGCGAGTCTCCTGCCTCTGCCTCCCAAGTAGCTGGGACCACAGGCGCCCACCACAACGCCCGGCTATTTTTTGGTTGCAGCCGTCATTGTTGTTTGGCGGGCCCGGGCTGGATTCGAACCCACCACCTTGGGTGTACGTGGCTGGCGCCTTAGCCACTTGAGCCACAGGCGCAGAGCCAAACTTGTAAAGTTTTAAGCTCCAATGTGAAAACAAAAACAAAATAATCCACTGAAGTGACACATTATTTTGTTTTGTTTTGTTTTGTTTTTTTTGAGACAGAGCCTCTAGCTGTCCCCCTGGGTAGAGTGCCATGGCATCACAGCTCATAGCAACCTCCAACTCCTGGGCGTAAGCAAGTCTCCTGCCTCTGCCTCCCAAGTAGCTGGGACCACAGGCACCCGCCACAGCGCCCGGCTATTTTTTTTTTTTTTGGTTGCAGCCATCATTGTTGTTTGCCGGGTCCGGGCTGGATTTGAACCTGCCACCTTAGGTGTATGTGGCAGGCACCTTAGCCACTTGAGCCACAGGTGCTGAGCCAATTATTTTGTTAAACATCAATAATTGTACCAGAAATAATCACACAAGACAAACTTTAAAACACAATTCAGGAATATGATGAAACTTTTGAAATAGAAACTTAGGTTCTAATTTAACCAATAGGTATAAGTTTTAAGTGTCTTCTAGTAAGCCAAATTCACATCTTTTTACTTTTAAAAATATATAAAAGTTAAATTTTAAATAATTGCCTAAATTTATATATAGATTAAAAAAATACTTTTCTCCAAGTATGGAACATACACTGCATATTACTTTTTATGTAAGAATGTGTGAGAAAAAACTTTATAAAAATAAATTTGAAAACTTGAAAACAAAGTCTCTACCTATTGTATCAACTATGAAACTGAAATGCTGCCAAAATATACTTTTATAGGGGTTGGGTGTGGTGGCTCACGCCTATAATCCTAGCACTCTGGGAGGCCAAGGTGGGTGGATTGCTTGAGCTCATGACTTTGAGACCAGTCTGAGCAAAATCAAGACTCTGTCTCTACTAAAACCAGAAAAACTAAGGCAAGGCTCAGCACTGTAGCTCAAGCTAGGGTACCAGTCACATATAGCAGAGCTGGCATGTTCGAACGAAGCCCAGGCCCAGGCCTGCCAAACAACAATGATGGCAACTACAACCAAAAAATAACTGGGTGTTGTGGTGGGCACCTATAGTCCCAACTGCTTGGGAGGCTGACACAAGAGAATGGCTTAAGTCTAAGAGTTTGAGGTTGCTGTGAGCTGTGACGCTACGGTACTCTATCGATGGCAACAGTTTGAAACTCTGTCTAAAAAAAAAAAAAAAGAAAGAAAGAAAGAAAAAGAAAAACTGAGGCAAGAGGATCACTTGACCCCAAGAGTTGGAGGATGCTGTGAGCTATGACGCCATGGTACTCTACCCAGGGGGACAGCTGGAGACTGTCTCAAAACAAACAAAAAAAACCCATATATATATATATATATATATGCTTTTATTGGTAATTATATGTACTTTTAATTTACAAGTTACCTACCTCCTCCAGGCTAAAGAGAACTCCTCCAATCGGCGCACCGAAAGCTACAGAGACACCTGCAGCTGAGGCAGCTGACAGCACCTACAAAGAAGATACGGTTCATTTTGTAATTTCTTATACATTAAAAAATGCCAAATGAAATACTTCCTGCTACTTCAATTTTCCAAATGGCTCCTCTGAATTTAAGTCTCATGTCTCCTTCTTCCCCAGCAAAGGTAGGGCACTCCTTTCTCTGAGAAGTCTGTTCTCTCCTTTGCTTCAAGGTTGCTCACACATTCATACACATGGTGCGAGGCACACATGGACAAGGCATGGGAAAGGAAAGGCAGTGAGCACAGGCAGCTTTTCAGAGATGTGTGAGCAGATGAGAGAAGAAAGCAGTATCCAGCTTGGCACCCATAGCACAGTGGTTACAGTGCCAGCCACATACGACCAAGGCTGGTGGGTTCAAATCCGGCCCAGGCCAGCTAAACAAAAATGACAACCACAACAAAAAATAGCCGGGCACTGTAGTCCCAGCTACTTAGGAGGCTGAGGTAAGAGAATCGCTTAAGCCTGAGGGTTTGAGGTTGCTGTGCGCTGTGACACCATAGCACTCTACTGAGAGTGAAACTCTTGTCTGGGGAAAAAAAAAAAAGAAAAAAAGCAGTATCCAGGATCTGCAGGGGGTGGGAGGGGTTTGGGGGAGGGAAGGGGGGGTTCACTATTGATGAATAGGATATCATTTCTACAGCCTTTACAACTGCTTCATTGTAATTATTCTAAATCCTAGCAATACAGCTAGAGAACTGACAACCTAGTAAGCTTCCATGTATCTTCACTACCCCTGCTGCTGTCAGTGCTGAGACCCCTGCAGTGAAAGCACACAGTGTGTTCTCCCAAATAGGGGGAATCAGCCAGGACCCGTACAACAAAGCTGACAGACAGAAGAGTCGCTCACTATCCCTTCTTCTGGGTCACTAACCTTCTACTGGCATGAAGCCAGCTATACATATAGCCCTACTGATGTTTAACTATTTTGCTCAGTGCCATTCCCCATAGCACTCAGCAGCTTAGTAAATGTTAAAAAGCACCTCTCTACTGGTGACAGACACTGCTGCTGCCCGCAGAAGAAACACGGCTGCCTCTCAACCTGGAGATACACTGGCATGGAAAAGTGAGAGCAAAAACAATGTCTTGATAAACACTTTTGAAGAGGAAAGACATAACTCAAAGTGAAAATATATGGAAAGATCTTGTGAAATTCAAATGATACCCAATGGACACCAACTAGTCCACCTTAAGCTTCTCTCAAATAAAACAATAACTGAGCAATAGTAGGTGTGGATTCTAGAAAGAGGTTTAGAGATTATTCAGAAAAGAGAAAAGAAACACAAACTAATCTCAAACAAAAATTCTAATCTATTTTTTTTTTTCTTTGCTGGTGGGCTCTGGCAGTGGAGGTAGTGGGTTTGGTGGCTCCGGTAGGTCGTGGCGCTTGCGATGTTTTTGTCCGAGACCAAGTCCAGGCCACAGACTAGGGAAGCCAGCCCTTCGGAACACAGGAAATGGGTGGAAGTATTTAAAGCATGTGATGAAGATAACAAAGGCTATCTAAGCAGAGAGGACTTTAAAGTTGCTGTTGTAATGCTGTTCGGGTACAAGCCCTCCAAGATAGAAGTGGATTCTGTGATGTCTTCAATAAATCCAAATACTTCCGGTATATTGCCTGAGATTTTTTAAAATATTGTAAGGAAAAAGAAGAAAGCTCAAGTCTATTGAAATGAAATAAGACACATCTTCACTGCCTTTGATGTGCACTATCATGGATTTTTAACTTTGGAAGATTTCAAAAAAGCATTCAAGCAGGTGGGTCCCAAATTACCAGAAAGGACTGTTCTTGAAGTATTCAGGGAAGTAGATCGAGACTCAGATGGTTACGTCAGCTTTAGAGACTTCGAATATGCCATGAACTATGGACAAAATGAAGCCTAACTATTGAGAACTACTTTTGGCAATGCTGGGGTAATTGATCCACAGATGATAATGTGTTTAAAGGTAAAAAACAAAACAAAACTCCACTCTGCTAACAATGTAATGCTGCATCCTTGTGACTAAATCTTAATCATAACTTTTGGGGGCTGATGACCAGCATGCACGAGGAGTCTCCTTCCTTCTGTGTGGCCACCAGCCGAGTCAGGCCACCACAGCTAGCATGCCATCCCGTCACATACACACACACACTGCAGGCCGGCGCTGCGGCGCTCCACCCATTCACTGCAGTGTCCTCACTGTCCCGCACCAGCTTCTTATTCTCATCAGCTCCTAATGTCTAGGAAGGGGCAGCTTTCTCTCACCCATGGTTCCACTTTCCTTCATTTGCTCAACTTTGGTTGGACAAACAGTAGCACCTACATATGCTGAGAGCTTAACTATGTTCCAGGTAAGGAGCAGGACCTTGGAAAAACAGAGGCTCAAGACTGCTCTAAGATAAGTTCCCAGAATCCAAATCTTTGCTACAAAGTGGCCCTAGGATGCTGGCCGTGCAAGACAAAGAGAGCAGATTGGGCTAACAAAGCAAGCCCTCTCCAGCTATCCAGAGGAAGAGCGGAGTACAGTAGGGAATTGGGGCAGAAGACACATTCCCAGAGCTCTTTCAGGTGACCTGGGCCTGGACTTCCTGCTGTAGAGAACTAAGCCCTGGGGGGGCCAGCCACCTTCTTCTACACAGGAGTTGCAGTTCTGTCCTGTACCCAGAGACTCCACCATCACATGGTCACATCCTCCATGTCCTGCCTGTCCCTTGGGGTTCTGGTGACTGCTGTACTGGAGCAGAAACACCTATCATTTATTTTGAATGATTTCAAACTATTGCTATCAATATTAACATTATATATATAAGTGTTGAATTCCTAATATTAACAACATTAGTAAAGCAATATTTAATATACTTCACATTTTCAAAGCGTTACACATTTAAAGGTCAAGTAAAAATGTTAATTTGTTAAGTAGAAGCATTGAACTAACATCTGTCTCATCTACATTATCAGCAGATAACTTCAATAAAAATAAAGTTTAAAGTGTCATAAACAAGAGGAGTCTAAAGAGATGTGACAACTAAACTGGTATCTTGGTTGGGAATATGGAACAGAAAAAGGACATTAGATAAAAACAAATCAAGCATGGACTTTAGCTAATAATAATGTATCAACAGTGTTTCCATATCCATTTAACATGTTATAGCAGGGGAAACTGGGTGAGGGAATGTGGGAACTCTCTGTTCTATTTCACAGTTTTCCTGTAAATCTAAAACTATTCCAAAATTAGAAGTCTGTCAAAAAACAAAATCTTTTCCAGAAACTAATAAACTTCATTTAAAATAAAAAAAAATTCTAATCTAAATATACAATTTATCAAAAAAGTAAAAAATGACCTTTATACTAGGAAATTCTTCACTAGGTCTATATGAACAGATACTTTTCTGCCAAATGAGTATAAGAGACACTCACCTCCCTTTTTTTAGCTTCATTTGTGCTGTACTTTGGAAAGAGGTAGGAAAAGATATTTCCACAGCAACAAGCAACGTGTACAAGCGGACCTTCTTTTCCTAAACTTAAACCTGATGCCACAGCCAGGACTAATGTGATGGTTTTAATCATCAAAGTCCATTTGCCCAAGTAACCTCTGATGATGAATCCACTCAAAATAGTTTTAATCTATAAAGGACAAGATTAAGGCAGCTTAATTTCCTTTAAGAAACATAAGAATTTAATGAACCTGAGTTATTCTTCCAAAAGTACCTTACAAATTTAAACAAATTATGGAACAATTCATAGTTTTCAAAAACTTTACTTACTATGCTACATATAAGTCTATATCATATTCTAAATCTCTACTGAAGCAAGGATAGAAGGCAATCCCATCTCATAAACCAAATCAAAATATTAAGCCATGTTAAAATGAATACAGACTTTAATTATAAGGGCTATAATTACATAACCAAGAAAAGTCAAATTTGAAAATTTCTGTTGTAGAGATCAGCACAGCGTAGATACATTTTGGACACTGTGTCAGAAATAGAATATTATGCCTTTCAGAGTACTATAATTATCTGTAGTACTTTCATGTGTCGGGAAGGATAAATGACGATTACTGAACAGTACAAGATATTGCTTTTTATTAAAGATATTCTTAACACTTAAAATAATTACAAATCTCTTTAATGTTTTGTTAAAAAAGAGCTAGATTCTCACTCTACTTTTGCATTTAATCCATTTTGTTATGTTTTTGTTTGTAGTAAATGAAGAAATTCTAACTTTACTCAGAAGGTTAGGAAAGGAGAGAACATTTCTAATAATCCTTTCAGGTAATTATGGATATTTTTATCCATAAAATATGCAGTGGCTCATGTCTCTAATCCTAGCACTCTAGGAGGCTAAGGTGGGTGGACTGTTTGAGCTCAGGAGTTTGAGGCCAGCCTGAGCAAAAGTGAGACCCCCACCTCTATTAAAAATAGAAAAAATAGGCTTGGCTCCTGTAGCTCAGTGGCTAAGGCGTCAGCCACATACACGGGGAGTAGAGGGTTAGAACACGGCCCAGGACCTGCCAAATGACAACTACAACAAAAATATAGCCAGGTGTTGTGGCAGGTGCCTGTAGTCCCAGCTACTTGGGAGGCTGAGGCAAGAGAATCACTTAAGCTGTGATACCACATACTCTACCAAGGATGACATAGTGAGACTTGGTGGGGGAGGGGAGGAAGAAAAACTAGCCAAGCATGGTGGTGGGCACCTGTAGTCCCAGCTACTCAGGAGGCTGAGGCAAGAGCATTGCTTGAGCCCAGGAGTTTGCTGTGAGCTTGGGCTGAGGCCAGGGCACTCTAGCCTGGGCAACAGAGTGAGACTCTGTCTCAGTTAAAGAAAAAAAAAAAAAAACACTGTAAAAGAAAAATTACAATTTAGTTTTAAAAAGAAGTGTGTTAGGGAAAAGCTGTTAACTTACTTACGTACAGAAAAAAAAATGGAAAAAACTAAGTTTATATTAAGTTTAATTCTAAATATAATTTCCTCTTAAATTATTGTTGTTGAAAAATAAACCCCAAAAGTTTATAAATTGACCCACTATGATCAGATGCTTTCTCAAAGCATGCAATGGTCAAATTCAAGAATTATTAACTTATCTAATCAAAGATACCTAAAAAATAGAATGACTATTTTAAAACAGTAATTCATCAAAAAACTTTAAAACACAAGATAGATTTTCTAGGACCTAGATGTTTAACCAAGTCTTCTGAAAATCTGCTTGGTCATGTGCTAAATTAGTGGTGGGAAGGGGAAAAAAAAAATCTGCTTCCATAGTAAGTGATCAAATTAATAGAGGGTGGGCGGTGCCTGTGGCTCAGTGAGTAGGGCGCCAGCCCCATATACTGAGGGTGGTGGGTTTGAACCTGGCCCTGGCCAAACTGCAACAACAAAAAAAATAGCTGGGCACCTGTAGTCCCAGCTACTCAGGAGGCTGAGGCAAGAGAGTCACCTAAGCCCAAGAACTGGAGGCAAAACCCCCAAATTACTAGAGGAAAGAATTTTTCCAAAGACATCTAAAATCAGCTTTTACTCTTAAAATTTTCTTTTTCATAACACACCATTCCCCTTTCCCCCAACTATTTTTCCCCTAAAAGCAAAAAAACATCATAATAATTACTGTTTAGTAAGACTAAACACTTCCAGGGCTTACCTCCGGAATTCCAGAGCCACAGGCATACGGAGCAAATACCTTTACCAGAGAAACTGCAAGAAAGGCAAAACTCAATGCCCAGAAGATGTACATTATGTAGTTCATGATATAAGAACCAGGACCCTAAAAGGCAAATAGTTCAAGAGTTTAAATTTAATTTACAGCACACCACCAATGCAAGTGTTTACCGAATAAAAAATTTGGGTTAAATATGTAAAACATCTCTGGTTTATTTCCACATCAATAAAAGCTTTAATGAACAAAATATTTAAGTAAAATCCAAAAACTAATTCCTATACATACTAAGGAGACTCTTAATTCCATTTAATCTTTTTCCTGATCTCTACTCTTGTTACCAAGATATCTCAGCAATACTTCAACCTTTGCTGAGAAACTGCATGCTACATTCCTTTTAGCACTAAATTCAGCTGTAACAACATTTCTTAAATATAATCATGAGATCATGTAAAAAGAAATCTAAGTTCTAGAATGTTCTTTACAGAACATGAGCAGTAAAATAACATTGCAATGTCACAGAGGCAAATCTCTGAATTTCTTCAAGTTCTCCACTTTAGAAGGCTTAATACTTTTTTATAATTCAGTTTAATAATCCATGTTTCCTAATTTTAGTGATATAAATTAAATGCTTTTAATAACTTGACTTTATATTAACTTTACATAGATCCTACTGCAATGACTATCACTTCTTTTCTACTATAACTCAAAATAAATATATTTGCACCGTAATCCAAGAGACTTGTATTTGACTATGTAATTAACATAAATGCTTCTTGAAACAAACTGTACTTCTTTCTTGCTGTAATTTATTCTAATATTTTCCATTCTATTCTATTCCATTTCTTCTTGTTTTTCTTTAATGTGATATAATCATCTAATATGTGATTAATTCTCTTGAGACAAAGCAGGACTTACCTCTGCTTGGCCTAAGATTAATTCTGCCCAGGTCTTCCACTGGGGACATTTGTCCCTCTCTTCAAAAGTCGTTTCGTTAGATCCCCAGCAGCACTGTTCATGGTTATACCACAGAGCACTGAGGCAGATGCCTTCCTTCAGGTCAGTCATCCAGTCAGCAGCAATGTCTATTAGTCCTGCCAGTGCCCCTGCGAACACGTGGAGATGGCCACAGACAGGTCGATTTTTGGAGTTGAAAACTATGCAGTCTAAAGATTAGTAGAAAGCTGGGGACCTTACAAATAAAGGATTATTTAGGGGCTTTAATATGAATTTAAGATTTTTAAATTTTAGATATAAATGTTTACATTAGTTTTAAAAACTCTAGTTATTCTTTAAAACAAAACTGCTATTCTTTGGAGTTAAAACCACATCATCTAAATTAACTGTGATTCAAAAAGATACAAAAAGGTATTTAGGAGATACTGAAATATCTTCAAAAGACAAGAGGTTCATAAATCTGGCCTTCAAGGTCAGAGTTTTTACTAGTATGTTTCAATCCAAAACTTAATCGACAGGCTTATAAATTATGTCAATCTCATTAAAATTGGCAGGGCGTGGTGGCTCACACCTGTTGTCCCAGCACTGTGGGAGGCCGAGGCGAGTGGATGGCCTGAGCTCAGCCTGAGCTAAGCAGAGTTTGAGACCAGCTGAAGACCAGCCTGAGGCAGAGTGAGCCAGAGTGAGACCCGTCTCTACAACAATAAAAACAAAAACAAAAAAACAGCCGGACCTTGTGATCCCAGCTACATGGTGGGCAAGAGAACACTACAGGAAGAAGAAGTTAAAAAAAAAAAAAAAATTAAAATTTAAGTGTCCATTAGAAATAAGTAGTGAAATTCATAACACTCAGAATTGTACTTTTTTCTTTCTTTTTTGAGACAGAGCCTCAGGCTGTCTCCCTGGGTAGAGTGCTGTGGTATCACAGCTCACAGCAACCTCCAACTCCTGGGCTCAAGCGAGTCTACTGTCTCAGCCTCCCAAGTAGCTGGGACCACAGGCGCCCGCCACAACACCCAGCTATTTTTTGGTTGCAGCCGTCACTGTTGTTTGGCAGGCCCGGGCTTTGAACCCACCACCTTAGGTGTATGTGGCTGGCGCCTTAGCCGCTTGAGCCACAGGTGCCGAGCCTGTACTTTTTTCTTAAGAGAAAACCATATATGTAAGAGATTATTTTATTTATGGAATTTTAAAACTATACACATTTATAGTCTTTCTTGTCATACTTTCTTCATATATAAAAAGATCAGTGGGTCACAGACACAGAGGCCACAGAATTCTTGTGTGTGCCACTTAAAGTTATTAGAGGGAAGAGTACCCTCCTCCATTCTCCACAAAAATTTTAACTCTTCATGTTCTTTTGGACACAATGTTCCACAGTGGAAGTTCAAAGTGATTAAACCACCCTTTAACATTTGTCTTTTGACCCTCAACTACTGTTGCTGAAAGTCTCACTCACAGGGCCCCTCAGCCTTGTATGCAGCCTGGTGACCACAAGAGCAGGACCTGGAGACACATTGCATGGTCACGCCCTGCCTGGCCACTCCCCAGCTGTGTGGCCTCAGTTAAGGGCTACACCTCTCCGCATGTTAGGCCCCGGGTCTGTAAATGGTGGTAACAATGACACTTATCCCCTCGGATTGCAATGAGACTTAAATATGGGTAGAGTTTTTAGAACAGTGCATGACACATAGGAAACATTCAATAAAGATTAGTGCCCTGTTTGTTGACATCAAAGGGCACTTTAAACAAGGACTCTATTCCTTTTGCAACAGTACCAAAGAAGATGAAATATATGGAAATTTACCTAACAAAGGAGGTGAAAGATCTCTATAAGGAGAACTATGAAACTCTGAGGAAAGAAATAGCTGAAGATGTTAACAAATGGAAAAACATACCATGCTTGTGGCTGGAAAGAATCAACATTGTTAAAATGTCCATACTACCCAAAGCAATCTACAGATTTAATGCAATCCACGTTAAAGCACCACTGTCATACTTTAAAGAATTTGAAAAAATACTACTTCATTTTATATGGAATCAGAAAAAACCTGGAATAGCAAATACATTACTCAGAAATAAGAATAAATCAGTAGGTGTCACATTACCAGACTTCAGGCTATACTATAAATCTATAGTGATCAAAACAGCATAGTACTGGCACAAAAACAGAGCAGCAGATTTACGGATCAGAATAGATAACTAAGAGATTGAACCCCACTACTTATTGCCATTTGATCTTCAACAAACATATCAAAAATATTCAGTAGGGGAAAGACTCCCTATTTAACAAATGGTGCTGGGTGAACTGGCTGGCAACCTACAGAAGACTAAAACTGGATCCCCACCTTTCACCATTAACAAAAATTGACTCTCACTGGATAAAAGATTTAAACTTAAGACATGAAACTGTAAAAATACTAGAAAAGAGTTCAGGGAAAACACTTGAAGAAATTGGCCTGGGAGAATATTTTATGATGAGGACCCCCCAGGCAACTGAAAGCAACACCAAAAATACATTACTGGGATCTGATCAAACTAAAAAGCTTTTGCACAGCCAAGAGCACACACAGTAAGTAAAGCAGACAACTTTCAGAATAGGAGAAGATTTTCATAGGTTCTGTGTCTGACAAAGGTCTGATAACTAGAATCTACAGAGAACTCAAACTAATGAATAAAAAAAGAATAAATAACCCTACTTCTATGTGGGCAAGAGCCTTGAACAGAAACTTCTCTGATGAAGACAGGAGCTACAAACACATGAAAAATGATCATCCTTATTCATCAGAGAAATGCAAATCAAAACCACTTAGAGATATCATCTAACTCCAGTAAGATGCGCCCACATCACAAAATCCCAAAACTACAGATGTTGGCATGGATGCTGGTGGGAATACAAACTAATACGGCCTTTTTGAAAAGAAGTTTGGAGAACACTCAAGGAACTAAAAGTAGACCTACCATTCGATCCTGCAATTCCTCTACTAGATATATACCCAGATAATAAAACTTATTTTACAACAAAGACATTTGCACCAAAATGTTTACTGCAGCCCAATTCATAATAGCCAAGACATGGAAACAGCCCAAGTGCCCATCAACCCATGAATGGATTAACAAATTGTGGTATATGTACACCACAGAATACTATGCAGCCATAAAGAATTATAGAGACTTCACATCTTTTATGTTTACCTGGATGGCCCTGAACTTATTCTTCTCAGTAAAGTATCTCAGGAATGGAAAAAAAAGTATCCAATGTACTCAATGCTACTATGAAATCAATACATTACCACCTACACACTCATATGAATGGCAAAACATAACTATAGTCCAAAGTAGAAGGGAAGAGGAGAAACAGGGGAGGGGAAGGGTGATATGGGAGTAGGGAGGGTGTTCGGGGGGAACTCACCTAATGTGCATGATGCAATGGTACATTTCAAAACTATTAAGATAGGAGTATAATTGTGATGGATGTATTACTCAGTCAATGTAAGCATTTCACATTGTATACTGAAGCAGTACCCTGAACCCCATAAATGCATCAATGTACAAAGTTATGATTTAATAAAAAAAATTAAAAACAAAAAGACACTTTACTGTCATCTAGTCCAAATCACTCATTTTACAGATAAGGAAGCTGAGTCCAGAAAGATCAACCAAACTGGAAGCCTCCTGCCTCCTGTTCTTGTATTTAGGAATATTTTGTAAAGGAGAGAAAAAAATGCTTTTTAAAACCCAAAAGTACCTGAAAAAAAAGTGAGGAAAGCAGATGAGAACTACTGATAGTTCTGTTCACTAAAGGAGAGCTTTACAACATCCTTTACCTGATGCCAGTCCCGTCAGCGTTACAACCAGCCATCCTGACCATGCGTCATATAAGCTTTTCGTCATTTCCCATGCTGATTCTTTCTTTTTGCTGTTGATCTGAAATTAGAAATGTTTATGCCTCACTTTTAAAACTATGAATAGAAGCCATAATTCTAGAATTTAGCAATTTTTTTTGATTAACATCTACAGAATAGTACTTCTGAACTAAATAATGGAAAAGGTATATTTGAGACAAAATTTCCATGCTAGACTGTTGGGTGATGTTCTTGCGGGGAGAGAAGGACGGCTTGGCCGTGGGTGCAAGTTCGCTCCTAGAATTATATGAAAGCAAGAAACGACTACATACTCTTGATGGCATGTAGCAAAATGTCTTTATTTTTCACTCTCTTTTATTGGGAGCTAGTCACATATACCACATTGATCAATAATCCTAACATTCTCAATTGTTATCTTAAACTATACAAAAGAAAGTAAGTCCAGGAAAGTGAGATAACCATCATAAGATTAGCCTAAAGAAAGAAGCTAGCCTCAGGCTGTTCCTTTCTGAAGACCTAAAAGAACTATACATTATCTGACTTCTATTGTTAAAGTTAAAGGCAGGATAAATGAGGGAGTAAAACCTTTTTCTTCTATGTACGCAATTAAATTTCTGAGAAACAGTCTCCATGACTGTTTTCTTATGGTTTGGAGACCCCGCAGTTACGATGGAGTATTTTATGCACATCATCACGATGGAGTTTTTCTTTTCACTCACATCAACCTTTGAGTCCTGTCCTCTGCACAGATGGGCCGTTTCAACCCTTATCTGACAGGCTGACTTGACTACACAGTTGGGGTTCCCTGTAGAAGGTTGTTAAGCCTGGCCTGCCGGCCCCCACTACGTTTTCCCAGGTCACTTAGGTCTCGACAAAAGTGCATAATACTCGCAAGTCTTTTCACTCAGTTTCTGGAATTAAAAGAGCATATTTCATTTAATTTTTGTGGGAGTTTACCCCACACTAGACAACTGGTATATCTGTAAACCAGGTGACCGGCATCTTCACAGAGAGCGTTATTTTAATGAGAACCTCAAGATTTATTAAAACAACCAGCTCTGTGAAAGGATTTAAGTGAACCCTATGCCTAATTATCATCTTCTCCCTTAACCAACTACATGACATTTCCCAGAAATAGCAGAATTTCTACAAAACAACAGAGCTGAGATTCTAAAGGCCCTGGCAGAAGACTGGGCGTGGTGGCTCACGCCTGTTAATTCCAGCACTTGGGAGGCCAGGGCAGGTGTGTTGCCTGAGCTCACTGGTTCAGGAGCAACCTGAGCCAGAGCGAGACCTCATCTCTAAAAACAGCCGCCCGTCGTGGCAGGCTGTAGTCCTAGCTACTTGCGAGCCGAGGCAAGAGAATCACTTAAGCCCAGAAGTTTGAGATTGCTGTGAGCTACGATGCCACAGCATTCTACTGAAGGCAACAAAGTGAGATTCTATCTCAAAAATAAATGAATAAAATAAAATTAAATAAAGGTGCTGGTAGAGTTCCTGGTATTAACTTTCCATTCCACAGGCCTTGTTAGGGACACCAGTACTTGTCCCCATGCATTTGTCAAAGGGACAGATCTTAGGCTGATTCTCCTTTCATACCAAAAACTCCTTTCTTCCTCCCAATCTGCATTATGTCAGTAAGAGCTCTTTGTGGGATGTGTAACTGGAGCTAGGCTAAAACCCCCTTGTGGTTTCAGTAGCACAAGGAGTTCACAAATCATAGGAAGTCTGACCTAGACCACTTTAAACTAAATCAAAATCAAACTTTAATTGGTACAAATAACTATCTTTTACATTATTGGAGTAAGATGACATGGTTTGAAATATTTGTCATTCCCTGGTCCTAGCAGTTAAGTAGATTATAATAATCTCTAAAAAGTAAGTTCTGTGAGGCCAGGTGCAGGGGCTCACACCTGTAAACCTGGTACTCTGGGAGGCTGAGGCAGGAAGATCTGCCCAGGAGTCTGAGTTGTAACCGCACTGTGGCACTCCAGCCTAGGCAGCACAGCAGGTTTCCTCTTTCGCCTTAACTGCTGGGCTGCTAGAAGCCAAAACCCACGCTGACCTCCCTGGCCTGAATTTGGTCTGCTCTCCTAGCTCCTGTGCTGCGTTCGGTTCTCTTTTTCCTTCCTGTCTTGTCTTCTCATAGTATTTCTTTGTTTTTAAGCTCCCTCAAACCTTTTTGGGAGAGATATAGGGTATGAATAAACTAAAAATAAAATAAAATACATAAACACAAAGAGAAAAAATACATCATATGAAATGTAAACATTTACGTAAATTTATTTTAATCTGTAACGTATTTTGGTTGTCTCAGATTACTGGCAGAAAGAAGTACATGATATAATTATATACTCTATCAACAAAAATATACTAGGAACACTTACCCTTCTGTGCCTTTCTCTGTCTTTGCATTTCTCTCGTACCCAGTCGATAGTATGAAAATCATCATATGTACCAACACCTGGAATCGGCTCATCCAGAAGATCCAGTAAGTGTGTGGAACTGTTGATGCTGCCCCCATTGGTCATTGTGTAATGCGTCCCTGTGGGCAGAGGGCAGGGGCATGTGTGAGAGGAACAGCAGAGATCTATGAAGCCGTCCTACAAGTTCATTGTTAAGTCACACAGAATTTGTGTCACTTGAAATAATTTCAACCAAATAAAGGAAAATGGAAGAAAAATCACACAAAACTTGGAACTAAAGCAAAAAAATTATGACCTGTCCTTGAGTATCGACAAAAAGCCTCCTGATATCACCTGATGCTCTACAGATGAAAACTTTCTGGGACTTGCTCTTTACAATTAGAAACTCTGCAACATTCGAAATGACTTGTAGAAGGTAAACTGAAAACGGTTATTTTCACCTGGCAAAACAAAAATGGATTCTGTCCAATAGAAAAAAATAACCCTTGGAGTTGTGGTTTTGTCTGTCTTTGCCCTGTAAGAAATTCCTTCTTTCTCAGCCTATTTACACATTATTTGCATTTACCCTCAACACCATGCTGGCTCCATCAGAGTTAAATAAACCTTGACACATGTGCACTGTGTATCTCACCTGAGTCTAACACTCTTAAGGAATGTACCGGGAAGGACACAAAAAGACAGTTCAAGAACATATAAATCAAACCCACAATATCACTTTCCTCTATCAGATTAGTAAAGATTTAAAAAAAAGTATAAACACTGAGTTGGCAAAGTTATGGAGAAAGAGGCCCTACCACAAAATTAATAGTTTAAGCATAAATGAGAATAACCTCTTTGGGAGGGAGATGCTATCAGACTATAATATAAACAAATACTCTTAAGCCCAGCAAGTTCACTTCTAGGAATTTTTTCTGTAGTTACACTCGAGTAAATCCTTGAATAAATTCATAAATTATGCTTAATGTGGGTAGAACATCTTACTATGTGCTGTAGAAAGAAAACAGAAACATATTAATGGCGAAGTGCTTATAATCAAAAATAGGTTCGACAAAGAGCCAGAGAGCATTTCAGGCTTTCAAAGTCGCATGGTTTGTTACAACTACTCAGGTCTACCACGGCAGCACAAAATGAATACTCCACAATATGTAAATGAATGAGTCAAATGTGTTCCAATAAAACTTTATTCACAAGACAGGTTGAAGCAGGATTAAGGTCACAGGCCAGTTTGGCAACTGCCAACTCAAGGTCTCAAATCTGTATAGCACAAACCAAACCAACTAGAGATATTAAGAATTTTTTTAGGCTCAGTGCCCACAGCAAGGGCCACATACACCAAGGCTGGCAGGTCTGAACCTGGCCCAGGCCTGCTAAACAGCTATGATAAATGCAACAAAAAAATAGCTGGGTGCTGTGGCGGGCGCCTGTAGTCCCAACTACTTGGGAGACTGAAGCAAGAGAATCATTTAAGCCCATGAGTTTGAGGTTGCTGTGAGCTGTGATGGTACAGCACACTCTACTGAGGGTGACACAGTGAAACTGTCTCAAAAAAAAAAAAAAAGAATTCTTTTACATGACTAGCACTCTTCTATATTTAGTGTAGGGGATACAAAGACAATAAAAAAATGATGTTCACCCTGACTGCAAGGTGCAAGTTGTGGGTTCCCAATCCAAAAGAAAGAATTTCAAAAGAAAATTCTAATACTGAAGCACTATAAAACAAAATTCTAGTCGTGTTACCTGATTGTAGTACCTAAAACTAGGTAGGATTAATTTAAGAAATTTTCTACATTAAATATGCTTGTACCTATTTCTGAAAAGAAGAAATATCTGATGTTAATATGGTCTATAAAAAGACAGTAAGTACTGTCAGAAAAAGAGATTGAGGGGACAAAACAGGCTGGGTAAGAAATACAATAATCAAGCTGGGCATAGTGACCTGCTTGACCTCAGGAGTTGGAGACCAGCCTGAGCCAGAGCAAGACCTTGTCTCTACAAAAAAAAAAAAATAATAGCTGGGCATTGGTAGCAGGCACCTTTAGTCCCAGCTACTTGGGAGGTTGAGGCAAGAGAATCACATAAGTGCAAGAGTTTCGAGATTGGTGTGAGCTGTGACACCATGGCACACTACCGAGGATGACAAAGTGAGACTGTCTTAAAAAAAAAAAAAAAAAAAACGGCGGCACCTGTGGCTCAAAAGGGTAGGGCACGGGCCCCATATGCTAGAGGTGGCGGGTTCAAACCCAGCCCCAGCCAAAAAAACCCTAGTAATAATAATCAACAGTATATACTACTGGACTTGATGTGTAAGACTGATACAACCATTTGGAGGGGTAATCTGGAAACATGTATCAAACCACAAGGTTCCTACTGCACTTCCAAGGATGGATTCAACACATTCACAAAGACCTAAAACGCTATTTTAATTCTGAAAAATTCAAACCAACAGAAATGCTAATGAATTAAATTATGCAATGGAATATGATGCAGCAGTCACAAAGAATGAGGTGGGTCAACCTACACCAAGGTAGAAAGGCGCTACAGTGTACTGCAATCTAAAAAAGAGTGAGGTATAGACCAGCATTTGTAATATGCAAGTTGTTCTGTAAATTTATTGGCTTAAACAGAGAAAACAGTATGATCAGATATGAGACATAAAGGGTTTCTGCTGGGGAGCAGAGAACGAACCTTTATTTTGTACTTTGCTCTCATCTAAACATCAGCTAAGGCTCCAAAGCCCGACTTCTTGTCCCCTCCACACACTCTCCCCACCAATTCAGTCAGAGACATCCACTGTCACAGAAGAAATACAAAAACAGAACACAGAACAACATCAAGTACCACTACTTCTAAGCTTCATGTTTAGGGTTCTGAAACACACTGAAAATATAAAACCTTTAAAAGCCAGTACTTCTGAGTTCCAAGAGAGTTTCTGGGTGTCAAAAGGCTTTAAATAAAAAGACTAATAGTTTCTGCAAAAAGCCAAATGAAAAGCCAATCTACCTAACCACATGAGGCTCGCTAAGGAAAGAAAAATAGGGAATTGAGCAAACAAGAGAATTTTGCCATAATTATACTTAATTCAATTAGTTAAAAAATTTAAGTCTTTTTTCTTAACTTTCTCTCTAACCCCAGTCCCACATACTTAACATTAATATTTCCAAACTTAAAATAACCATATTATCCATTAATTATCCTCACGTTAAGATTATTATTTATACAATGGATACCTTCTACTTTTGCTCACCTGGCATCTCTTTACTCTTCTTTCTGTAACAGAACCCAATTATATTAAGGAAAGTTCTGTCCTTTGCAGTGTTGGTGAAGTTATCAATCAAGGGACCCTCCCCTCTTCAGCTAAAGAAAATGTACATGATCCAAGTTAGACCAAATTCTCTGCCAGAAATGTAGATCTTGAGCATAGAGAAAGGTGCAGCCAGTCAACTTTAACTGAACCTTCAAATGGATATAGAGTGGTTCCTGCTATCTAGATCCCTGGATCTTGGATTATAAGAAAATTTGATCTGAAAGTTAGCAGCTCCCAAATTCAAGACAAGAAAAAAAATCAGAAACTATTCTGGAGGGAGACTACCAGGTGTCGTTGACGGCCATTCTACTACCTACTGGCTGAAAAACAGTAACAAAAAGGAATGGAAAAAGATCACTTTTCCTTCAGAGTGACCTCGTAGAAAAACTGCATGACCTTAATGCACTCTGAGGTCAGAATGATCCTGTAGTAGTCTCAACCTTCCTAATGCCGCAACCCTTTAATACAATTCCTCATGTTGTGGTGACCCCCACATATGAGCAGTGGTGTCTCAGTTCCTAAGACCATCAGAAATATGTGTTTTCTGATGGTCTTAGGTGACCCCTGTGAAAGGAGAAAGGGTTGTTCGACTCCCAAAGGGGTCGCGACCCACAGGTTGAGAACTGCTGATCAGAGTCAAATTCCAGCTGGCCACATAAGCTACATATATACTAGCTAGCTCTGTCCCTAGCACAAGTTACTTATGAACTTCTTTTGAGTACCTTGGTTTTCTCACCCACTTCTGGAGTAGGCATGCAGATTAGAGATAAATAATGTAAAACATAAAACACCTACTACCACATTTGACAAATAGTAGGAAATCAATAAACACAAGCTATTATTTCTGCCCAAATATTTTGATGTTTAAAGCTTTGTCAGGTTGCATTATATTTCTCACATAATATTAATTTTAATCAAAAGACTAACAGTATGACAAAGAGAAAAACATCTTATAAACATGGGCAATGAGTTCTTCTACAACTGTATACTGAGCAAAAATCCTATGGGTTTTTAACAGATACCTTAATTTGCAGTGCCTGGTCCACACAGAAACAAATTCCTGAAATACATGATGAATGACATTTTCCACAATGGACATTTCATGTTCAAATCCCAACAATGAAATACTTCAGCAAGTATTTCAATAGGAAAAACTTTCAATAGGAAAAATTATTCAATCAGTGAACTAAAACTGGCTTGCAGCTTCCTTACCGAGAAGACTTTCTGCCTTGTTTTTTTCCAGACACAGAACTTTATACAATTCAAGCACATCTATGAAAATACAAATCTATACAAATATCTGTAATCTAAACAGAAAGACTTTTACAATTATCTGTAGGAGAATAAAGTTTAAAATTATTCATTATTATTCAGAGAAAAAGTTTTCCAGTAGGGAAAGAATTGTCTCTTCAAGAAATGATGCTGGGGCCCAGTGCCATGTGGCTTGGGCCTAAATCCTAGCACTGTGGGAGGCTGAGGCGGGAGGATCCTTTGAGCTCAGAAGTTTGAGACTAGCTTGAGCCTCATCTCTACTAAAAATAGAAAAACTAACTGGGCGTGGTGGTGGGGTGCCTGTAGTCCCAGCTACTTGGGAGGATGAGGCAGGAGAACTGCTTAACCCCAGGAGTTTGAGATTATTGTGAGCTATGACAACATCATGGCACTCTAGCCAGGGTGGGAAAAAGGCATCTTATCTCAAAAAAAGAAGAGAAATGATGAAATGATGTAGGGACAACTGGCTATCCACATGTGAAAGAATCAATTTGGACTCCTACCTTGTTAATTTTGAGAAAATTAACTCAAAATGGATCCTATATGTAACTATAAGAGCTAAAACTATAAAACCCTTAGAAGAAAACATCAGTGTAAGGCTCGGCACCCACAGCACAGTGGTTACAGAGGCAGCCACATACACCAAGGGTGGCAGGCTCAAAACCAGCTTGGGCCAGCTAAACAACTACAACAACAACAAAAATAGCCAGGCATTGTGGCAGGTGCCTGTAGTCCCAGCTACTTGGGAGGCTGAGGCAAGAGAATCACTTAAGCCCAAGAGTTTGAGGTTGCTGTGAGCTGTGACACCACAATTCTCTACAGAGGGCGCAGCTGAAGGCTCTGTCTCAAAAAAAAAAAAAAAAGAAACAAAGAAAAAAGAAAATATCAGAGTAAATCTTTGTGACCATGGTTAGGCAATAGTTTTTAGATATGACACCATAAGCTTAAGTGACAAAAGAAAAAATAGATGAACTGGACTACATCAGAATTAAAATAGTCTTCCCATGTAAAAGCCAGACACTATTATGTAGCTCATTTCTAATAACAAGAACAATTAACACTTACTGAGTACCATGTGCCGGACATTGTCTTGGCATGTTACATATATATGCTAGGTCATTCAATCCTTACAACAGCCCTGTGAGGTTTGTGTTACTATCTCCATTGTAAAACTCTAAGAAATAAGGCACAGAGAGTAAGAAATATGCCCAAGGTCACACAGTTAAGTGAGGAAGAGGAATTTGAACTCCACCACTTTCATCTCCTACCAGCATGCAAGAGTGCTAAAAAATAATTTTATGGTTGATTTACATGTATATTTTATTTTATTTATTTTGAGACACAGTCTCACTATGTTGCCCTGGTAGAATGCCGTGGTATTATAGCTCACAGCAACCTCAAACTCTTGGGCTCAAAGCGATTCTCTTACCTCAGCCTCCTCAGTAGTTGGGACTACAGGTGCCCAGCTATTTTTTTTTTTTTTTTTTTTTTTAGAGGCAGGGTCTTGCTCTTCTTCAGGCTGGTCTCAAACTGAAGTTTGAGTTCAAGCAATCACCTGCCTTGGCCTCCCAGAGTGCTAGGATTACAGGTATGAGCCACCCCACCTGGCCTACGTGTATATTTTAAATACACACATCTTCTCTCAGTAAGTTGAGAACTATTAGGGGAGATCTTTTTGTAGTTCATGGTGGCTGGGTTTTCTTATAATGTGGGATGCAGCTCCCACAAGCCTTGTTATGACATGGACATGTTCACCAGTCTAACATCAAAACAAAACAAAAGCATTACCACATCAGGTGACGCCTTCTCCCCAAACACACAGGCACACGTACTTTGGTTTCAGACAGTGAATAAAAACCCTGCCCCCGCCCTTCATCATCATCATCCCTTTTTGTCTTTGGATCCAGCCCATTTGCTCCTACACTACTTAAAATACTACAGGAAAAAAGATGCTACACTAGGTATTGCTTTGCTCCCAGCACTCACCCTCATGATTCAGTCTGAGACAGTCATCACTGTCCTCACCCTCAGGAAAGTGCAGTCATGTTCTGCCACAGGAGCCAGTCTTTACCTCAGGCTGACCCCCCAGATGTATACTTAGATTGGCTTTCAAACTATTCCAAGTCTGGCCCACAGCAGGAAATATTTTTCACTGACGGAATATTTAGATATGTGCCTAAGCAAAACCAAAGATTAGCAAACATACTCTTGTTGTGTGGTATATGCTGCTATTTTTTTTTCCTTAATATTGGTCACAATCCAATAGATTTCATGACCAACATATCAAAATCTGAAACTGAACTAGGGAAATAATGACATAAATGAAATTATCTGCTTTTCCATAAATGAAAATATAATCTCACCCACTAGCCTTCAACAGCCGAACTAAACTTAAAAAAAGGTTGACGAAATATCCTAGTAAATCTCAGTCACATCAGCAGCACCCTAACTCTCCTCTCAAGGGAGAATATCCAAATAGTTTCACAAGAAAAAAGTAATCATGGCTTGGCGCCTGTGGCTCAAGCAGCTAAGGCGGCAGCCACATACACCTAAGGTGGCGGGTTCAAATCCAGCCCGGGCCCGCCAAACAATGATGGTGGCAACCAAAAATATAGCCAGGCGTTGTGGCGGGTGCCTGTGGTCCCAGCTACTTGGGAGGCTGAGGCAGGAGACTCGCTTGAGCCCAGGAGTTGGAAGTTGCTGTGAGCTATGATGCCACAGCACTCTACCCAGGGGGATAGCTTGAGGCTCCATCTCAAAAAAAAAGAAAAAAGTAATCATGTAGTTACCTAATAGGACTCTTACTCATTACCTCCAGAGTCAATTTCCAAGATGTGAGAGTAGGGATCCTTGCCACTTCATGCAAATAATCAATGTATAAGACACGCATAAAACATTTATCTTTTTAAAAAAGTATAGGAGGCTAGGTGCCCATAGGTCAGTGGTTAGTGTACTGGCCAAATACACTAGGGCTCGCAGGTTCAAACCCGGCCAGTGCCTGCTGAACAACAGAAATAACAAAAAAACAGCGGGGCATTGTGGTGGACGCCTATAGTCCCAGCTACTGAGAGGCTGAGGCAAGAGAATCGTTTAAGCCCAAGAGTTTGAGGTTGCTGTGAGCTGTGACGTCACAGCACTCTACCGAGGGTGACACAGACTATCTTAAAAAAAAAAAATTATAGGAGAGAAAGGGCAGAAATCCAAAATTCTAACTAAGTATTTCCTAACAACGAAGTTGCCTCTGTGTATTAAGAGCAGGAAGTTTAGTCCCCAGTGTATCTTCTTTCCCCTCCCTCTGGGACATTACTGATAAGAGTAGTCATGCTGGTAAGGCAAGGGAAAAGTGTCATAAACTGATAGTGAAATCCAGCACTGAAAGGTAATGGTAAACACAGAGCCTCCTTCTTAATTTATCTGCTGGATAAATGAATAGAATAATAAAGTGCGTGCTCTTAAAATCTGTTCAGTCATCCAGTCATATCTAACTGTCTAAACTACAAAGACTTGGAAGTTAACAGTCAATCCCAAAGAAGTTGACCAAAGATACACAATTGTCAGCAGCAATGCTAACTCGCTGTTTCTTCTCTGTTCTGTTGCCACCTCAAAATAAAAAGCCATGTCCTAAGGTAGAGATGATAAAGTGGGTATTAAGACGTATGTATAATTGGAAGCAAGTTCCACATTCATTAGTTATCTCTGCATATCACACGAATAAAAAGACCTATGAAATTTGCTTAATTTCATGAAATTTAATTCCATAAATGCATAAAATTTATTAAACTAAAGTAAATCCATTTTATGACCTAATTATTTTCAAGGACTACACAAAGACAAATTAGGCTCTTCCCCAAGAGGCCTAAGGTGATATGTAAAAATGGTTCACTATTCAAACTTACCCAGAAAACCCACAAAATCATGAAAAGTAAGAGGTTCAAATCTTCATTTCACTTCAAGAACACCCAGGAAGCTGCCCACCCATCAAGGGTGTGCACATAGGAAAGCCCCAAGTATCTGACTGCATCCCTTCACAGAAACAGCGCACCATTCTGAAGTCACAATGGGGAGCTGGCTGGTATGCCCATACCAAACAGTGGGCTAAAAACAGGGTCAGGCCCCAAAATAGTACTAGATTTTTGCTGCATATGCTTAAAAATGCAGAGAGGAATGCTGAACTTAAGGGTTCAGACAGATTCTCTCTGGTCCTCAGGCATGTCCAGGTGAACAAAGCATCCAAGATGTAGAGCTTAGGGTGACTCAGTCCACCCAGGAGCCCCCACCACAGTGAGAAGACCCTCACTGAAAGAGAAGTTCTTATGAAATCAAAAAAGGTTGCACAGAAGGAAAAGATATCCCTGAAAAAACCAAAGAAATGAAAAAGTGCAGGAACAGACTCAGCATTAAAATAAATGCAAATAACAGTAATAAAAAATACTACCAATTAAACATATATTAATTAAAAAACTGAAACAAAATCTTAAAGAAAAATTTAAGCTACCAGTCTCCTGTGTAGGTACAAAACAGAAACCTCAATGCTGGAAAAATAGCACTACAGGCTTAATCAATGCAGCAGGAGATCTGTTCATATTTTGAAATCTTAATAATAGACAAAAAATTTCTGACCTATGATAAGCCATGAGATCATATAAAATTAACCATAGTAAAATGTCAGCTATTTTTAGAAAACAGAGCTAGTAATATGAACCAGATTTTATTGAAAATTTGAAATTAAGATAGTATGGTCAAAATGAATTTTAAAACAATCTTTGTTTTATACTACTGTTTTACAATACAGTTTCTGACATTGAATAAAGAATCAAATACCAAAATACAATGTAGATTTTAAATATAACAGGCTAGTTATGCTGAAAACTATTATGACTTCCTTATTTACTTTGGGTTAAACCATAAAGTGAGTTTACAATATGCAGTAATTCCAACATGGCTCATAAAGGAAGTCATCCAAGAGATTTTTCTTGAAGTTCAATTTTTTTCTAGAATAAATGTCAATTTAGAATTTAGAATAATCAATTTAAGAAAAATGAAAAAAAGGGCAACAATTAACAGACAGTTTTAAGCAGACTGAGGCCATGCCTACCAAAAGATTTACATGTGTGCTGGGTGCTGTTCTGTTTTTCACAACTTACTATTATTAGTTTTTTTTGATTCTTAAAAGACACCCTGTGTTTTTCACATCAAAGTACATAAAATACCTGTAGAAGACAATGTAGTATGTTAATCACCTGAAATATTAAGTGACAATGTTAATATTAAAAGCTGTTCGTCTTTTTGTCATTTTAAAATGTTCTAAAAGGGAGGAAGAGGTTTTACTATACATTTACTTTGTGGTGTAAAAGCTACGTGGTAATCTAGTAACAGGTGAAATACAATGATACACAGACACTTTACTTCTCTGTGTAAATGAAAGAAAACAGTTTTCTGAAGGAAGAAAAACATTACTTTTTAGGTGCCCACCAGCATGACTTCAGCTAGCCGTAAAGCAGATTAACCGGTTTTCATAGCTCAACAGCAAGCGGATTTTCACGCAGAAGATGGAGCCGGAACCTGATGCGCTCCGAAACAGCAGTCACCTGCACAGACCGCCGGGCGCCGCAGAGCCGCCGTCCCCGCGCCCGGGGCCCGCGCGACACGCCGCAGTGTGGGAAGGAAGCCGGACAGACCCGCTTCCACCGCAGAACCGCCCGGCCACACGCCAAACGCCCGGCATTACCTCTTTTATGTAACTCCCTCAGAGGAATGCTGTCTCCGCCCCCGTCGTAAGGCAAGTAAGGATCGGAAGAAGCGTCCATGGTTAGAATTTTTAAAAAGGAGGAGAAAGGCTTGCTAGCTCAGATGGACGACGGCGCCTGGGTCGGCCCCGCAGCGGCAGGCGCGGGAGAGGCCATGTTCCCCGAGGCCAGAGCGCGCCCGGCCGCCGCGGTGACGTCACGGGGGAGGGCGGCCGCCCGGTTGCTAGTGGCTACGATCCGGCAGCGCTCGGACAGCCTCCTTAATCAGGTCCTGCTACGTCGGATGATGACTAAGCTCCAAGCACAACAGACAAACTGGTTTGGAAATTTAAAGCACTGACAATAGAGCTTCTGTAGCACCAGTGACAACTACTAAGACAATAAAAGCATTATTTCCTTTTGGCTTTAGGATTAAAATAAAAGGGAATAAAAGCATTTAATACAGAGAGATATAAAAAGGAATTTCTGATGTAGACAATGTCCTTTTTTATTTCTAATGAAGAAAATGGGAGCAACACTCTAAAACCGGGTGTGTGCTTTTATAATATAAATGTACTTATTTACCTAAGTGCTATCAGGTGAGTCATTAACCATAAAAGTTACAACATGCCAAAGGTTTCTCAAGAGACCGTGAGTCTATTAGTAATCGCCTAAAATCTACAGCAGCTTTTTACTGAAGATTAAAAAACACAGCAGCTGAAGAGCTGAATAGTGTTTCATCTCACCAGTCTCCCCCTCAGCCTCTTCCTTTCCTTCCTTAAAGGAACACCATTGCTTTTGACAGAAAGCTTATCAACATACTAAGTAACTTAACTATTGTGTGTAGATACTATGCAAAAGAGAGAAATCTAAGAGTAAACTAAGCAGATTTATCTCTTCATGTTTTTCCTATGTCACAAAGATTTTGTGCTTAAAAAAAAAACAAAAAGTGGTTCGGTGCCTGTGGCTCAGGTGGCTAAGGCGCCAGCCACATACACCTAAGGTGGCGGGTTCGAATCCAGCCAGGGCCCACCAAACAACAATGATGGCTGTAACAAAAAAAAAAAAACAGCCGGCGTTGTGGCAGGCACCTGTGGTCCCAGCTACTTGGGAGGCCGAGGCAGGAGACTCGCTTGAGCCCAGGAGTTGGAGGTTGCTGTGAGCTGGGAGGCCACAGCTCTCTACCCAGGGGGAGAGCTTGAGGCTCTGTCTCAAAAAAAAAAAAAAAGTATCTCAAAGTAAGGTAATCTAATAGTCTGCGATATATTTTCATGATATTCAGAAATAAAGCAGCTCATTTCATTTAAAGCTGTCATTCCAAAAGCCAAACGCCACCCCGCCCATGCTCACTTAAGATCAGAGTTCAAAATTTTACAGCTATCTTCAGAAGTGATTCCTCTAGACCAGGAGAGCCTCCTCTCCAAATGCCTCCTAAGGGGTGCTGTTTGCATAGAAACCAGGGGTTTTGTAACATTTGCTTTAGTTTTACTTTTTTAAAATATCTGTGATGGCTACTTTCAAATTTATCATAGCTAAAATTATCGTGGCCTTATCATATAGCATGCAAGTTCTGCACCTGTGTCTATTCTTTATCTTCTGGTAGGTACAATTATTTTGAATGCACACTCCTAACTTTGCCCATGGACACAGCCTTTACTTTTATTAAGAGGACTTCTGGTTGCTTCTATTCAGTCTTAGGTTTACCTGGGCTGTGTTACTGCTTCAGCTAGCTAAAATAACAAATGCTATTATAACATACTGGTCTGGTATGTTATAATAGCATACCAGTTGCTATTATAACAGTAGAATTTTAGGAACTCTAAAATTCCTGCTTATATATATCAAACATCAACAAATATATATATATATGGATGGCTTCCTGAAATTCTATACAGTCCACCTGTTCAATGATACTCTAAAATACATCTATGAATCCTTCCAGACCACCATAAATAATCAATGCCTCACCATAAAACAGTGGTACTCTTGTGGAATTATGTCTCATAATTCAAGTAGGAGAAACTGACAGAAGCATAGTCCTAAAATCACTGTTTAATACTTTAGATAGTAACCATTTTAAAATGTCACTCAGAAACTTATTTTATTATTAGTAATAGAGTATCTGTTGAGAAACCAGTTAAGTTTTTCTCTTATAAACACTATGATTTAACTAAACAGGTTCTCTTATTCACTTGCTGCTAAAAACCTTAGTGGCCAATATGTAGTCTTTCCTTAGAAAGTACATTGGTGGCTCGGCGCCTATAGCTCAACAGGCTAAGGCGCCAGCCACGTACACCTAAGGTGGCGGGTTCGAATCCCCAGCCCGGACCCGCCAAACAACGATGGCTGCAACCAAAAAAAAATAGCCG
>NW_003852456.1:11071408-11074670 GCF_000181295.1 Otolemur garnettii
GCCTGAGCCACTTGAGCTACAGGCACTGAGCCACCTTAGTAGATTCTTAATATTAGTGTAGTTCTTAACCTTCCTAATGACCCGAACCTTTAATACAGTCCAAAGGGGTTGTGACCCACAGGTTGAAAACTGCTATATGAGTATATTTATTACTATAAACAGATTTGAGTGATGGTTTTACCTAACAAGATCTAAAACCCTAGTGACTGTGGATACACTACTTTTTTTTTTGCAGTTTTTGGCTAGGGCTGGGTTTGAACCCGCCACCTTGGTATATGGGGCCAGCACCCCACTCCTTTGAGCCACAGGCGCCACCCTGGACACACTACCTAAAGACAGATCAGTTTCAGGACACTGATGCCAAGCTTCTGGTCTGTAGGACAAAGTCTGGGCCCCGTTTTATGATATGCATCCTCACTCTAGGGATGTTCTTGCCTTAAGAGTCCCATGGTCACTCTGCTAGGCCTTTTCTCCTGAAATTTTTTGTATAGACAGAACTTATGAACATACAAGTTCTGGGTGGTATTATACCCAGGAGGGGTATGAGATGAAGGAAATTTCAAACATTTTGAGTAATGCTCAATATAACAACAGATACTTGAATGAAAGTAATGGAATCTCTTATAATAGCTCAGAAGGTGAATCTGAATATAGATGTACTGTGTTTCCCCGAAAATAAGACCTACCCAAAAAATAAGCCCTAGCAGGATTTCTACACATTTGTTAAATATAAAGCCCTATCCTGATAATAACACCTAGTGATAGGCGTGCATTTCGGCACCAAGTGGTAAGGAAGACCGGAATACCTTTTATCTGCCACAGCTCCCTTTTCCAAGCCATTCACACTTGCGCAGGTGCACATGTGGTAACAAAGGTCGCAGGCATCCTATTGCGCACGTGCGAACATCTAGGGGAAAGGAGTTCATGCATCACTGGCGCCAGCCCCACCAACAAGGTTGGCTTCCCGGTCAGGTTCCAGAAGATGATGACTTAACTGTATTTGAATAAATGTTGATTGTTGTTTTATACTTAATAAAAATAAGACCTCCCCTGAAAATAAGCCCTAGTGTGTCTTCTTGAGAAAAAATAAATATAAGACAGTGTCTTATTTTCAAGGAAACATGGTAGAAAGTAAAATATAACATCTATGTAACACCTCTAAATGTCATTACCAGTTATCAGAAGACTCAAGGTTTTTAAAAAAATGGGAACACCTTACACTTGCATTTTAGAATTTTCGATTTTTTTTTAAAGGTTATCTATAGATACAAACTTGAAACACTTAGGAGACAGCCTTCTCTATCATTCCTCTCACATTTCCTTTTTAGTCTACATATGATCAGAAACCTAAGACACATCCTTGATGCTGACAAGTAAACATTTTAGATATGATAAAAAAAGATATAGGAGCCTAAATATTAAACTAACTAACATGTTGCATATTATCAACTTAAAGATGTGGCTGAGTATGGTTTTCACCCCATTAGTCAATCTCAGTAAGTTCTCTTACTTCAACTGAAGACA
Source organism: Otolemur garnettii (assembly GCF_000181295.1). Classification (NCBI taxonomy): domain Eukaryota; kingdom Metazoa; phylum Chordata; class Mammalia; order Primates; family Galagidae; genus Otolemur; species Otolemur garnettii. The sequence goes on from NW_003852456.1 coordinate 11,072,933, forward strand.
GTACTACCTAAGAATAATTTTTTTTCCAAGACAGAGTCTCATTTTGTTGTCCTCAGTAGAGTACCATGGCATCATAGCTCACAGCAACCTCAAACTCTTGAGCTCAAGCGATTCTCTTGCCTCAGCCTCCCAAGTAGCTACGACTACAGGCACTCATCACAACACCCTACTATTTTTAGAGATGGGTCTTACTCTTGCTCAGGCTGGTCTCGAACCTCTGAGCGCAGGCAATCCACCTGCCTTGGCCTCCCAAAGTGCTAAGGTTACAGGCATGAGCTACAGCGCCCAGCCCTAAGAATAATTCTTAAGTTGTACTGATCACAGCCATCGTTTGATTGCCATCACTTGATGGCAGTGTGGAAGACAGAAAGAACTAGATTCTCCTGTGTTTTTCTACTTCCCTCAATTAATTTTCTGCCTTAAAGGGCCATGAGCTACTTAAACACAGAAAAAAATAGGTACATCATTAATTATGAATAAATGTGTTTTTCTGGTTTATAACTTTGTCATTAAACTTAGAAAAAAAAACCATCCATGATCAAGATAGCAGATGACTAAATAATGCAAATTTTTTTAAAAAATGAAAGAAAATCCAATACCAGCTAGAACCTGAGGTGCCAAGATTCTACAGGAAGTGAAACAGGGAGAGATAAAACACAGTGGTCTCAAGCATTTTTGCTCTTCAGCCATCCGCTGGTTCATAAGAAGAGTTAGAGAGAGGCCCACCACAAAGTGAAGACTAGGGGCTTTGGGTAGCCTCATAAGGTCAAGGAGACAAAACCCGAAGTTCAGATCCACCAAGGCAATATGTACTTCCAACAGGCCAAGATCTAGAGAAAAACACACAGTTCATTCATGTCACATTTATCCTAAAAATTTATGATTCCTAATTTCAGGAGCAAGAGGATGAGAAAGTCAGCAAAATGGACTGGCTGAGAAACTATAATGATAAGCTCAGTTGTTCACAGTCTCGAAATGCCAGGGAAGCAAAAACTGAATTCAGTGCCTACCCAAAAGGCAGCTCTTGGTGAACATACTATACTTTCTGCTGTAACTCTCAAGGACTATGTTCTAAAAACAAAGTAATCCAAAAACAGACCAGAAAGTCTGAAACTATGCTGTAAATTCTCTCGGCCCTTGATGAGGTCAAGTTGATTTGCTCCTACACTACCTCTCCGCCAGAAAAAAAGATTAAATGTACTCTGGTGAAGATAACAGCATCCGGATGGTCTACAATTTTTGTATACAATATCCAGCAGTCAGTCAATTAAAAATTACACACCCCTACCAGGAGTCAGGGACAAAAGACCAAAAAACAGGCTATGGAAGCAGACCCACAGGTGATTCAATGGGTCTTTAAACACGTGAATAATGTACTCAAAAAGGCAGATAGTATAACTGTTCCTACAGTATAGAAATCTATAAAACATAATTGAAAGGAAATTCTACAGCTGAAAAGTAACTGAAATTCAAAACTCAATAGAAAATAAAAATGAAATACAACTGCACACCTGTTAGAATGGCTAAAATCCAAAACATCAACAATACCAGATACTGGTAAGAATGTGGGGCAAAGGGAGCTCTCATTCATTGCCCTTGGGAATGAAAATGGTATAGCCACCATGGAAGATAGCGTGGCAGTTTCTTACAAAACAAAACATACTAACAAATATGCATACATGTTTGTAGAACACATTAATCATGACTACAGACACTGTGTTGTAATATCAAACTTACC
>NW_003852456.1:11074894-11076284 GCF_000181295.1 Otolemur garnettii
AGCTTGAGGCTCCGTCTCAAAAAACAAACAAACAAAAAAAAACTTACCTACTACTGCGTCACCATCTAACAAATTGTCATCCTCAGAGGTCTGAAAGTCCATAATGACACCTGCTCCATCTAGCAGCTCTTCATCGCTGCTTGCGCTGGTTATGCTATTGTAGCTATTTCTGTAGTAGCCTCTGTGAAATAGCTGCTCAGACTCCATTTAGCTGTCTGATTACCTGGGAAAACAAGGGGGGAGTGGTTTTAACATTTTTCTTTTCTTTTTCTTTTCCAGAGAAACAGTCTCATATTATCCCCCTTCGTAGAGTGCCGTAATGTCACAGCTCACAGCAACCTCCAACTCCTGGGCTAGGGTGATTCTCTTGCCTCAGCCTCCCAAGTGGCTGAGACTATAGGCGCCTGCCACCATGCCCAGCTATTTTTTTGTTGCAATTTGGCAGGTTGGCAATCCTAAAAATTTATGATTCCTAATTTCCCTGGTGTTTCAAGGCTGTGAACAACTGAGCTTATCATTATAGTTTCTTAGCCAGTCCATCTTGCTGACTTTCTCACCCTCTTGCTCCTGAAATTAGGAATCATAAATTTTTAGGATATACCAACCCGTCACCCTTGGTATATGGGGCCGGTGCCCTACCCACTGAGCCACAGGCACCGCCCAGGTCTTAACATTTTTCAAACATATAATTAATGAAAATCATCTAGTTTTACATAAAGAAAGTTGATCTCCATGTTCAACAAAAAATTACACTCATTTACTTTAATGCTAGCTATCTCTATTATGTTAAGTATAATGGGGTGATTTAATAATTTTGTTCTCATATAGCTGTACAAATGAAGAATTTCTTCAGGTAATAGTATAAAACAATCTCTAAGATGAATTATTAAGTTTAAAAGTATAAAGTACAAAGAAATATTTATAGTATGCTAAAAGGGGGGGTAGCAAAGGAAGACATACAGTGCACAATTGTTCCTGTACACACAGACGTATCTGGAGGGATTCCCAAGAAAGTGGGTTAAAGGGAAGACAAATACAGCTTCAGTACAAATTGTGAAAGACAGACTATCCCTTTTGAATACTTTACGTGGTTCAAGTACTACCCAATTTAAAAAACAAATACTGTAATTAAAAAATATTTTTAAATGTTTTCATTCTCCTTTCATCATTTTAAAATCTAAATCTTCAGATCCTATGGTCAAACATTGGCCAATGATAATAAGAGTTCAATTTAAGTGTGATGACATTACTAATATACTTAACTTGAAAGATATAATCATAAAAGCAGTCAAACCCGTAAGCCTTGTAAAACAAGATTTACTAGATATGTCACAGTAGGTACACATAGAAAATTAAAGGTAAATAATAAAAGTAATGTACTAGTGCTGAA
>NW_003852456.1:11076468-11084620 GCF_000181295.1 Otolemur garnettii
GCCACAACGCCCGGCTATTTTTTGGTTGCAGCTGTCATTGTTGTTTGGCGGGTCCAGGCTGGGGCTGGGGATTCGAACCCACCACCTCAGGTGTATGTGGCTGGCGCCTTAGCCGGTTGAGCTATAGGCGCCGAGCCAAGACTCCCAAGTCTTAAATGTTCTTTTGGACCTAGAAAAATAACCATAGAGCCTTAAGTAATAAAAAATTATTTATAAAACCTTTACAGCGTTTCTAGAAAAACAGAACATTACCATTAATAGCTTCCTTTTTTTTTTTTTTGAGACAGCATCTCACTGTGTTGCCCTCAATAGAGTGCCAGGGTGTCACAGCTCACAGCAATCTCAAACTCTTAGGCTTAAGCAATTCTCTTGCCTCAGCCTCTTAAGAAGCTGGGACTACAGGTGCCTGCCACAATGCCTAGCTATTTTTTGTTGTTGTTGTTGTAGTTGTCATTGTTGTTTAGCAGGCCTGGGTCAGGTTCAAACTCGCCAGCCCTGGTGTACGTGGCCGGTGCTCTAATCACTGAGCTACAGGTGCCAAGCCAGTAATAGCTACCTTTTTAACAGATTTGACATATAAACTTCCTAACTTAAAGACCATTTTGAAAAAGGCAGAGTTCTGACAGCCTCTTGAATGCCTGTTCTTGGTACCTGGTATAAGGACTGGTCAAAACTAAGGAGACTTGAGGAAAGTGAAGAGCAGAGCAAAAAAGTACAGATACAGACTTGAAGGAACATAATTCAATGGTTCAAATAATTCAAAGATAGCCTAACATAGAATCTTCTGAGGAAAACTCAGATCTATGTAAAATCAACATAACTAATCTGTACTACAATGATTTGATTTTATAGGATTATTTTTCTTTCTTCAGATTCACTGATTCATCTTCTAATGCATTTATGGAAGACAGTAGAGATACTCAATGTCTAAAAGGACCTATTATAGATTTGAGTGGCTTAATTCTATCAAAAAGTAGGTAAAGTTATGAGTAGTCTTCCATTTTGGTAATATAAAAATGCAAAAACTATTGTATGTAGAGGGATGTTTGAGCAATTACATTAAGCATCACAAGACTGGGAAAACAGGCATCACATGTACTCAATATCAATTTGAAACTAGGAGATTAATAACCACAGACCCACAGGAAAGGAAAACTCAATTAAATGTAAGAAGAAGGGAGAAGGGTGGGACTCAGTAGGTTCACACCCAGTGGATACAATGCCTGAATATGTTGGCACACTCTCTGGGTGCAGGACACAGCTACAAATCCAACGTTAATCCCTCCTGTGTAAATAATATAACCTAATGGTTTATACTCTCATATTGACTGGAAAATTTTTAAGTTTATTACAGTAGTTAAGACCATGAGTTTTTATTTTAAAAACACTATTTTCCATGGTTTCCATAATTGTACATTACTTTTACAACCAAAAAAAATGATTGAACTTAAAAGTGCCAATTTCTCATTCTTTCTTTTTCTCTAGCATTTTGATTAGTCTAAACTGTAATATACTACAGCCATTGAGAGCAAGAGCTCTGAAATCACACTGCCAGGCTTCAGTCTTTGTTCTGAAACTTAATGTTGTGGGACCCTGGGCACGTTAATTACATCCTCTGTGGCTCAATTCTCCATGTGTAAAATGGGAATAGTGAAAGTACCTACTTCATTGAGTTGGTGTGAAAAATTGAGATAATCCACAAAAATCACTTAGAAAAAAGCCTAAACTATGTACAATGCATTCAATAAATATTAACACTACATCATATTATATGCATTGGATACCTCTGTTCAAATCTGACTGCAAACTAAGCTTGAAGTTCTACAAAGCAGAGTTAGTTGCCAAACACCACAGGGCACTGCTTTGATATGTGACCTACCACAGAGATCAAATCTGGCTACCTGAGCAGTCTAAAATTATTGCCAACGTGTCACAATAGGATACAGAAAGCCTAACACCAACATAACCTGGAAAATAACCAATTTACTAACATTAAACACAGAACCTCAGCAAATATGTTCTCCTAAACCATATATATCCAAAACCAGGCTAAATATTTACATTCCTAATGAGTCCTGTTTAATTAGTAACACGTGCTAAAGCACAATTTCCAAGTAAAGATGTAGATACTATACGTTCTTATCGACCTCTTAAACAAAATACGTAATTCAAGCAAAGAATCAAAAGTCTTTAAAGTGGGGGTGAGGAGTAAGGGATAGGAAGGGCACATAGTCTGTGATAGACTGTGGCAACAGGTCATATAAGCTAATTAATTCCATTTGAGAAACTACTTGTGGGTCATACACACGGTTTTTAAGCCATACTATACAACAAAATAGTAAACAGCACCTCTTATGATGAAAAGTCAACAATATGTACATAAGCATTTTAACTCCTATACGGACTCTTGAACTAAACGAAATTACTAATTTGTAGTAATTCATAAAGGCATGTAGAAATTGACATACCGACCTCAATTTGGGAAATATTAAAAAATTATACAAGCCACAGTGATGCTGCAGGAAATGAATTGCATGACTCAAAGTCTACGTTTATAGAACTGAACTTTTGAACTATACATTTAAAAAGGTATGGCCACTGATGATTCAATTCTTACAAACAGGAATTCTTTTCCAAAGAAAATAGAACTGTGGGCTTCTATTATGTATAATGTATCTCCCATCTGCTCCACAGTTTTCTAATACCACATAAATAAAGCACACCACATGCCAAGTTCACTGCTGAGATTCCATGGTAGTTGTGACCCCACACGCTTCAGATCAAAACACAAATATTTTACATGCACAGAAGTGTTTTATGTACACATGTATATTTAAAGATAGAAAAACTAAATGTTATTTTTTAAATTTGAGCAAATTGAGAGAAAATAAAACCTCGTAAAGTTAAAAATTAGTCAAAACAATGTTTTCCTGGAACCCACTCTGATTTGTTACAAAGGTCCTTCTTTAAGGAATAGGTGAAAATGTAAAGCACATACACGAGACGGATTCGCTCCCGACTCAAGAGTCCCAGTCAACACCGTGCAGGAACACAAGGGATGAGACCAGCCACCCCCGCGGAACCCACCTGGCGGCCCAAAGGCATAGCACCCGCAGTGGCCGCTCCCACGCTGCCCCCCGGCCCCGCATCGGCTCCGACTCCGAGGCCCGGCCGCCTGGAGCTCCGCCCGCAGAGCCCAACACGGGGACCGCCGCCACTTAGGACACCAGGCTCTCTCAGCTGAAGACACCACGGAAATGTCGCCGGGCGGGACTTCCTTCGTCCTCCCTCCAACGCGGGCGCAGCATGAAGTCCCGCCGATCAGAGTGTCCTGGAGGAAACCGCCTCCACCCAAAATTAACAACACAGTCCCGCACTCTCCGCTTCCACAGGTTAGCACTGATCCTGCTCTGACCGCGGAGACAGCGCACCCAGCCACCCCCCTGCCACACGTTCCTCCCCGCTGCCCGGCAGGGACTCAGAAGAGAGGATGGTGCTCCGACCGCCAGGCCCGCGGAACGGGAAGAGGCGGCGGAGGCCGGAGCGCTGCCTGGCCGTCCCTGGCGCAGACGTGTGACGTCACCGCCTCAACCAGCGCGGCCACTCGGGGGTCTACCCCGTCGCTCGCCAGAGTACTCCGGACGCTTTTCCGAACCCGCCGTGGTGTGGGGGAGGGAGACCTACAGAAGGCCGACAAGAGTCGGGTCCCCGGGCCCATTAGGAGAAGGAGGAGGAGCTTCGCGAGCGGGGCGGGGCCCGAAAAAGAAGAGAAGCGGAGGCGGGCGGGGCGGGGCAGGGCCCGAGGAGAAAGAGGAGGGGCTACGTGGGAGGACGGCGCCAAGGCGGAGCTGGAGAGGCCGCGCAGGAGAGCCGAAGAGGAAGAGGCGGGACTGTGATAACTGGTCGGGGCCGGAGGAGGAAAGGGAGGAGAATGCACCGGCGGGACAAACGGAGGAAGAAGAGGCACCGCGTGGGCTGGGCTGGATACAAAGTGGAAGAGGCGGGGCTGAGCCACCTGGGCGGGGCTCGAGGAGGGAGCGTAGGTAGGTGGGGCGGAGCAAGGGAAGGAAGAGGCGGAGCTGGGCCGCCCGGTGCTGCTCGTTTGGGCCGGCCGCTGACGTCCAACAGGGACGGGCGGCGGCCACCAGGAGGTGCCCAACACAGATTTCGGCTGCTGTAGCGGAACCGGGGCACTAGGAGCGGCTGTGAGAGGCTGGGGAACACGGGCTCACAGTGGAATGCAGGAGCCGCGGCGTAGATCAGCCGGTTCCAAGAACCCAAATGGAGATAGGTCGCAACCACACACGCCGTGGGCACCGACGTCGGTGGTGTACTAATTACACTCCCCCCATAATCCGCGTGGAGCCACCACGCCCTTTTCAAATCAGTTCCTAGAGACGGTAGTGCACCATCTGAGTTTCCACGTGGAGTGTCGAGCTTGTTTCTGTCCAGCGAACTTTATTGCGCTCCTGACTGCGTCAGGGGGCTCGGCTCGCCCACCCCAAGTCCAGGGCAAAGGGTACGGATCAGCTTGGAGAGAAGGTGTGGCTGCAGCGCTCTCGGGCTAAGTCGAGTGTGATCACCGAGGGGGCAGCACTGAGATCCCTGAAGTCCAGATCGAGGGTGACCACTGGGGCAGCACGGAGACCCCAGCCGGCCGGGTCGAGCGTGACCACGGGGTGGGGGGGGTCAGCACTGAGCCCCCTGACGACCAAGTAGAGCGTGACCACCGGGGGCAGCACTGAGCCCCGCCACTCTCAGTGTTTCCCGCACTTTTGTTGCGGGGGTTAACTACAAAGCGCTGGATATTAAGCGCCCCTCGTGTGTTTCCTGCCTCTCTCGCCTCCTCTGATCGTATTTATCTGCACAAGTTCCACGGACTTTGATCCGTCTTGAAGGTCAGTAACATCTGTGCTCCATGCGTGAATGTTATCTGTCTTCTTTTCTTCCAGGGCATTGTGGAATGAAAAGGCTTAAACAGCATTGCCCTTCCGCCAGCTTGGTGCCTGTGGTGACGACGGGGTTGTCAAGTATCTAACTTCTTTAATTACTTTTATCAAGGTAGAATTTGTGGACTCCTTCTAATGTCCAAGCACAATTTTCTCTAACTTGGGACACTGTTGGGCAACTTTCTTAGATGCTTTTCAGAAAAATGTGGTGTGCAAGAACAAATCTGCTGGTACATTTTGTTTTCTGCAATATTATGCACTTATTCCTTTGTAGGAACATGTCTATTTTAAAATTAAAAATTGCTTTTAAAAAGTGGATCCCTAAGTAGTAAGCACAAAAGTTTAAATAAAAAGTCCTTTTCAATGCGTGTGGGAATAATTTATAAATGCTTTATTCCCAATTCATTTATATTAGTCTTTACTCCCTCTGCTCTTTAGTCTTCGCCTCTTCTCTGGTTTCTGGTCCCGGCCCTTCCTCCGCAAGCTCCTGCCACCCCCAGGTCCCCGCCGCGGTTTGGTCGGGCCACGTCCCTCCACCACCTCGCCCCGCCCCAGATCCAGTCCAGTCACGCCCTCTTCGATGCCTTGACCCTGTCCCTCTAGCCACGCCCTTTCCCCCCAACCCGGTCCGCTCCGCTCCCCCTTTTTTGCCTCCGCCACCGGTCTGTTTTAACCACGCCCTCTTTCCGTCCCTCTTGGTCCCCTCCTTCGCTGCCCGCCCCCTGTCAGGTCCGTTCCAGCCCCTCCCTGTCCCCGCCCCCGGCCCGTCGTAGCCACGCCCTCAACCCTGGCCCGTTCTGGCCACGCCTAGCGGCTCCCTCCCCGCCCCCTACGTGAGCGCTGGTTCCGCGGTACTGACGTCACATGACGGCGTCAGAGACGCGCCGACCTCTCATCCTAAGTCTGTGCTCTCCTCAGTTTAGGGCTTCGGTGTACCGAGCCTTATCGCTTGTGTCCCGGCAGCAATCGCTGACGCCGAGAGGCCAGAGGCTGCGGCAGGCGGGTAGCCCCGCAGTCCCAATGCTGCCGGCCCCTGCCCCCCCCCGCGGCCACTAGAGCGACCCCGTGGGGGTTGGCGGCTGTGACAGAGCACCCCCCGCCGGCCCCAGGGCTCGCACTCTGAGTCGCTGATTCCGTGGGTCGTGGGCGCGCCTGACTGGAGCTGCCGAGGCGAGACGGGCCAACCCCGAGTGTCAGCGTAGGCGGGGCCGGGTGTGGCCCGGCGAGGGGACCCTGGCGACGCGGACTCGGCGTCCCTCTTAGGGTATAGTTTCTAGCCGCAGGGCGGCGCCTCTGCCCTACCAGGTCCGGCGAGGCGGCGGCGGCGGCGGCGTCCGGACGGTCTCGCTGAGCTCCGGTGTCCCTGAGGTGAGCGCCCGGGGTTGAGGCGAGTCCTGTGTCCCTCAGGGGAGCGCCCCTGGGGAGCCATGACAGGCACAGTGTTGAAAATCGTCCTGCTTAGGAGACCGGGCCGACTCTCACCTTGAGAGGACTGTCAGGGAAAGAACCTTGTGCCTCGTTGAGATTTCAGTTCTCGCAAGGATTTGGACATGGCTGTATTTAAAAAGCTAGAGTGACAATAAGTAATAGAAATTTTATATGGCTAAGCAGTCATTTACGTTGCATGTACATTTTAATTAGTAGAAAATGAGTAGTAGTTACTAGGTTACCCTAGTTTCTACAAGTAAGGCATTAAAAGGTATGCATTTAATAAAAAATAAGCCTGTAGAAAAAAGAGTTATGATGAAATTAATTCTTTTTAAAACAGGGCTATTTTTTATTCTCTAATGGAAGATCTCTAAGAAGGAGAAATATTTTTATTGTCTTGGTGAGTTACATTGGAAATGTTTATGAGGGATTGAGGTGGCACTGGCATAAGCTAGCAAGGGCCTTTGCCTATGATGCAGCAGTATGGTCGAGGTCGAGAGAAGTGGTTTCTGGTTTAGATTTGTCTGCTATTAGAGGACCTACAGGTCTGTTTGATTTTTAAATTGCCCGTGTTTTAAGTAAAATGTAAGGAGTCTATTTTTTGGGAAAACAGGTTTTTATACAGTAAAAGTCACTGTCAGAAATTTAGTAAAGGTTATGGAAATTGGCCACTCGAATTCTTTTAGGTCATGTTAATAATACACGGACATTGTTTTCCAATTTTTACTCTGTCCTGCCTGCTAATATAAGTCATGAACACAATTCCTTTTCACAAATGTAAATTATTTACATGTGGTAGTTTAGAATTTTGAAAAATTCTAATAGAAATCCTATTTTGCTTTCTGCTTTTTTGAGTAATGAGAAATAGAGAAGGAACTTTCTTCTTAAAGTTCCTTTTTCAACAATTCAAAATGGTATTTATTGCTATGGAGGAATTGTATGTACAGATTGTAGCTTCAGACAGTGCTAAAGGACTTCTTGACAACCTGCCCATCAAATATCTGAAATAGCTGATGAGGGTATAATGCCTATCAGCATGTGTTCCAGATTGATGGTAATAGTGTTTTATGTATTCTGACATTTTTTAAAAGTAGTAGATAAAATTTTAACTTATTTGTGGCCTTAAAGAATTTTTTTTTCTGTTTTATGAGTCTCTTTCTGTTACTGGGGCTGGAGTGCAGTCATGCAACTTAAAACTCCAGGATTCAAACACACCCCTCCTGCCTCACCTTCTAGAATAGCTAGGACTGCAGGCATCTGCCACTACACTCAGCTTATTTTTCTATTTTTAGTATAGATGGGGTCTCCTTCCTCAGGCTGGTCTCAAACTCCTGAGCTCAAGCAATCCTCTTGCCTTGGCCTCCCAGAGTGCTGGGATTATAGATGTGAGCCCCCATGGCTGGCCTGTGACTTTTCTTCTTTAACTTACAGATGATGCTATAGTGATATAATAATGCTTCATTTCCTGTTTTCTTAGGTTTGCTAAAGACATTCCCATTTCCTGCAGAAATTTTGAAATGGAAAGTGGTTATGTTTTATGAGGTATAAAACAAAATTTCATAAGGCATGATTATTTATCACATCAGTTTACCAGAGGCCGTATTCTGACCTTACTCTTGCAGGCCTAGAATATGACATTTATGTTGGATCATTTTTTAGATGCAAAGTAAAATTAAGTTTAGTATTCATGGATGAAATGAAAACATAGGTTTATTAATTATACAATGAGAAATATAGTAAACTGTCACTGAAATTTTTTTTTTTTTTTTTTTTTT
>NW_003852456.1:11085199-11086843 GCF_000181295.1 Otolemur garnettii
CTCACTGTGTTGCCCTTGGTAGAGTGCCATGGTATTACAGCTCAAAGCAACCACAAACTCTTGGGCTTAAGCAATTCTCTAGCCTCAGCCTCCCAAGTAATTGGGACTACAGGCACTAGCCACAATGCCTGGCTTTTTGTGTGTGTGGTTGTCGTTGTTTAGCAAGCCCTGGCCAGGTTGGAACTCGCCAGCCCCGGTGTATGTGGCCAGCGCCCTAACCACTGAGCTACTTTCTCACTCTTGCTCTTTCACTCACTCTCACTTTTTTTAGCTTTCACTACCTATCTGTGTAGGGTAAAGGATTTAATTGTAATAACAAAAGCAAAAATAGGAAGAAAATAATATATTTGTTCACATCAAAATAAACTTTTGTGTTTAAATAAAACTGAAAGCAAATATGATCTCAGGAAAAATCATTCATGACAGATAAGGACTTCATTATATAAGGCACTTTTACAAATTAATAAAAAGACTACCTAGGAGAAAATCGACAGAGAACATGGATGAATAGTTCAAAAGATTCTCATCACTAGTAAACAAAAAAAAAAATTCAACAAAAATTAAACACCATTTTCCCTATGAAGCATTATAAGTAACAACAATAATATAGGCGGCACGTGTAGCTCAGTGGGTAGAGTGCTCACTGGCCACATACACCCAGGCTGGTGGGTTCGAATTCAGCCTGGGCCAGCTAAACGACAATGACAGCTGCACCAAAAAAATAGCTGGGCGCTATGGCGAGCACCTATAATTCCAGCTACTTGGGAGGCTGAGGCAAGAGAATTGCTTAAGCCCAAGAGTTTGAGGTTGCTGTGAGCTATAACACCACGGCACTCTACTGAGGATAATATAGTGAGACTCCGTCTGAAACAAAAAAACACCTTGAAGAAGAATTTTATCTACTAACTGTCCTGTAGAAAATATTTAGGGATTTAGATTATTATAGTTTGTATACAGATGTCTTATTCTGTATTGTTCCTTAATTTCAGGAATAAGAATTCATGACTAGAGAAGTACAGGCAGATCTTCTAAAAGTATAAAAAGGGATTTTGTGACCACAGCAAGCATGCAACTTAAAAAGGTGCTTTGAATGCTGATGGGAAAATTAAATACTTTCAGTGTTAATAGATTTCTACAAATTGTCAAAAAACAACAACAAGGCTCGGCGCCTGTGGCTCAAGCGGCTAAAGCGCCAGCCACATACACCTGAGCTGGCGGGTTCGAATCCAGCCCAGGCCCACCAAACAACAATGATAGCTGCAAGCCAGAAAAAAAAGCCAGATGTTGTGACAGCTGCCTGTAATCCCAGCTACTTAGGAGGCAGAGGCAGGAGAACCACTTGAGCCTAGGAGTTGCAGGTTGCTTGTGAGCTGTGATGCCATGGCACTCTACCCAGGATGACAGCTTGAAGCTCTGTATCAGAAAACAACAACAATAATAATATAGTAACACAGTACTCACTATCTGCTAGGCACTGTTCTCAGTACATTACTTAAATTAATCCATTAGTTCTATAAGTATGTATTAATTACTGCAGTTATTCACATTTTATGGATGAACAAATTGAGGCAGATAAAGATAAGTAACTTGCCTGAGGTCACATAGCAGGTAATTGATAAGGCTAGAATTTAAATCCAAGCTCTC
>NW_003852456.1:11088453-11090524 GCF_000181295.1 Otolemur garnettii
CAATATGTCATCAAAGAAATTAACATCTCAAAAGTAAGTATATTTTTAGTTTGGTTACACAGGTAACAGCTTGGTTGCAATAGAGCTCATTGCTAAAGAATTTTTTTAAAAAGTATAATGTAAAATGAAAGACTGCTATAATTCCTGCTGTCTTTAATCCATTAATTTCAGAATGCACATAGTCTGTATGTTCCTTCAGATAGTGTCTGTGATGTGTGGTTGTGTTTGTGTGTGTAGAAAAATATATCTGCTGTTTTATAACTTAATCTAATCTGGACATTGTAAAATGTGTTTAGAGATTTGAATTCATTTTTTTATTGTTGGGGATTCATTTTAATTCATTCTTTTTAACTTACTATATTTTGTTGATTGGACTGTATTTGGTACCATTATTTTTTTTAACCACTCTGTCTTCTTTCTTTTTTTCTTTTTCTTTTTTTTGAGCTAGGATCTTGCTCTGCTGCCTGGGCTAGATAGAATGCAGTGGCATGATCATAGCTCACTGCAGCCTCAAACTCCTGGGCTCAAGCAATCCTCCTGCCTCAGCCTCCTGAGTAGCTGGAACTACAGGCACTGACCACTACACCTGGCTAATTTTTCTATTTTTTGTAGAGATGGAGTCTCATTCTCTCAGGCTGGTCTCTAAACTCCATAGCTCAAGAAGTTCTCTCACATGGCCTCCCAAGGTGCTAGGATTAAAAGTGTGAACCACTATACCTGGCCTAACTTCTCTCTTATTGATGGAATTTTGGGTTATTAATGCTTTATTTTACTATTTTCTTTTTTCCTCCCATTTAAGATGTCCAGTAAAGAAAGAGAAGAATCAAGTAGAGAAGTTGCAGTGTTGGCAAACATGAAGCATCCAAATATTGTCCAGTATAGAGAATCATTTGAAGGTCAGATAAAGTTTGCAAGAGAATTCAAAAGAAGTCCTCAGACATTAATAACTTTGGAAATTTTCTTTATAAGTAATCTTTTTGTGAATGCATTCTCAAGAAAAATAGAATACCATTTTGCTTATATACATGTGCATGTGACTACCAACCTTGATTCTAGGATAATACTCAGACCGCACTGTCCCTATCTAAACACTGGCTGAGGCAGGAGACTCACTTGAGCCCAGGAGTTGGAGGTTGCTGTGAGCTGTGATGCCACGGCACTCTCCCCAGGGGGACAGCTTGAAGCCCTGTCTCAAAAAAAAAAAAAAAAAAAAAAATAGAAATTATCCTACTCATTTACGTGATACTCTGTACTTTATACATCATTATTGTAATATTGAGGTATATTCAAAGTTTTCAGTTCTTAAAATATTATAGCTAAAATTGCTGTTTGGGATCTATATATATTACATTTGATAATTGAGGAACATAAAACAAAGCTTCTCTAAGGGCAGGTCAGGGTGGTTAATTGAAGTCCTACCCAAGAACATTCTCATTATAATAAATTCCTATAAGTTATAAAACAGAAAGAAATCTAGATTGAACGTAGAACATAGTTAAAATGACCCTTCCAGGGACATATCACGTAGCAGTTTCAGTGTCTGAATTAAAGCTATGGTAACTCGGGCGTCACCTATGTAGCTCAAGTGAGTAGAGCGCTGGCCCCATATACCAAGAGTGGTGGGTTTGAACCCGGCCCTGGCCAAACTGCAACAAAACGTAGCTGGGTGTTAATGGTGGGTAGTCCCAGCTACTCAAGAGGCTGAGAGGCAAGAGAATCACCTAAGCCTAACAGCTGGAGGTTGCTGTGAGCTGTGATGCTACAGCATTCTACTGAGGGTGACCAAGTAAAACTCTGTCTCTTAAAAAAAAAAAAGGAAAAGGCTAAGGTAACTTTGTTCCCAGATGAACTCAGTATCTACAAAAGTAGAACTTAATATGGTTCAATTAGCACTTTGTATTATGGCAATTTTAGCTATAGTATTTTAAGAACTTAAGAAAACTTTCAATATATTGAAAGTATTCTTATAGTGAAGTATAAAAGAGCATACTAATGAATAGGATACTTTTTAAAGATATTTTTTATGATGGCAATGAAGTAAAGATTTACTTTCTTTCTTTTTTTTTTTTTT
>NW_003852456.1:11091102-11092477 GCF_000181295.1 Otolemur garnettii
TTAAGCGATTCTCTTGCCTCAGCCTCCCAAGTAGATGAGACTGCAGGCCACACCACAATGCCTGGCTGTTTTTTTTTCTTTTTGGTTTTTTTAGTTGTCATTGTTGTTTGGCAGGCCTGGGCTGGATTCGAACCCGCCACCTCTGGTGTATGTGGCTGGCATCTTAGCCACTTGAGCTGCAGGCTGGAGCCATGAATGGGATACTTTCTAAAGATACTTTTTATGATGGCAATGAAGTGAAGACTTATGTATTATGTGCAAGAGTATGGTTGCTAATCAACTCTTCTCAGGTCCTTGAATTTTCTTTATCTTTCCTCTAGCATCTTATCTTTTTTTTTTGAGACTGAGTCTCACTATGTCGCCCTCTATAGAGTGCTATGGCATCACAGCTCCCAGCAACCTCAAACTCTTGGGCTTAAGCGATTCTCTTGCCTCAGCCTCTCAAGTAGCTGGAACTATAGGCACCCACCACAATGCTGGGCTATTTTTCTATTGCAGTTGTCATTGTTGCTTAGCTGGCCCTGGCTGGATTCGAACCTACCACCCTCAATGTATGTGGCTGGAGGCGTAACCACTGTGCTACAGGTGCTGAGCATCTATCTTTCAGTGTCTTTTTCTTTAATCACCAAGATTTTGATATTTCAAGTTAAAAAGTTTTGAGTCTATATCAACAAGGACTCCAGTGGATACTTTGTTATTTATGTTGACTGCTTCTCATAGAAACATCTGAATAATTCAAATAGTGACATATTATTTTTTAAATAGTTTTATTATTACTGTTATTTAATTTTAAGGAACATATGCTCATAGTAGATATTTTAAAAGTTCAGATGTGCATAACTGAAAGTTAAATTCTCCCTTATCCTCCCACTCCACCCTTATTCTTCTGCTCTAAGATTAAGCATTTTTAATAATTTAGTGTTTATTTTCTTTGGTTGTATGAAACATATATATATATAGCTATAAAAGTTTAAAAATAAGTGGAATTGTATGTATGTATTTCTGCATCTTGTGTTTTCACTTGGTATTTCCTGGATGTCTTTTCATGTCATTATGTATCGATGCACTTCAAATGCCTTGTTAACAACTGCAATGTATTGCCTTGGATGCATTCTGTGGTTCTGTCATAATTGGTTTAGCCAGTTTTCTACTATTATGGACACTTAGATTGTTTTTAATTTTTCACTATTATAGATAATGTGCACTGA
The DNA here is from genome assembly GCF_000181295.1 of Otolemur garnettii. Lineage (NCBI taxonomy): Eukaryota > Metazoa > Chordata > Mammalia > Primates > Galagidae > Otolemur > Otolemur garnettii. Next base: position 11,092,311 of record NW_003852456.1, read on the forward strand.
ACATGTATGTGTACTACTACATAAATGAGTATTCGTATATATATTTCTTATAAATAATCAATTATACAATTTCCAGAGGTTTTTTTACCTTGTAATTTCTCAAATGTCCATTTAGGTGCTCTTTTCATGTCAATCATAAACACTTATACAGATTCTTTTTTTTTTTT
>NW_003852456.1:11092497-11098715 GCF_000181295.1 Otolemur garnettii
TTTTGAAAAGACAGAGTCTTATTTTATCACCCTCGGTAGAGTGCTGTGGTGTCACACAGCTCACAGCAACCTCCAACTCCTGGGCTTAGGTGATTCTCCTGCCTCAGCCTCCCAAGTAGCTGGGACTAAAGGAGCCCACCACAACACCTAGCTGTTTTCTATTGCAATTTGGCTAGGGCTGAGTTTGAACCCACAACCCTCAGAAAATGGGTCCAGTGCCCTACCCATTGAGCCACAGGCACTGCCCACTTACACAGATTCTTAATTAGCTGAATTATATAGTTTCCTAATCTCAGTGACAAATTATAAGAGGGGTATCAAAAGAGAATATACAGATCATGAATGACAAGAGAAGCACTACAAGGGTAGCAAATAAGTATTAATGGAAATAAGGCTATAGCACAGATAGTAAAAGAAGTGAGAATTGGGAAAACTGTTCTTTGAATTGTGACAGTCTTACTAGTATGTGGTTCAGTAAATATTAGAAATTATACTGCTAACTCTTTCTTACTTGAGGAGAAAGAAAGAGTCAGAAGAATGATGAGAAGTATACTTCTAATGCTTTCTAACCATAGGAAGAGACATGGAAGTTCCTTTTCTGTAGACTGACAGTAAAGGTAGCGGGGCAGTTGCCCCACCTTCATGTTTGTTCACAAATTATATACAACTTTTTAAAAAAAAAAGTAAAAAAAGCTTTAAGAGACTAGAGACTATGTCCTTCTCACTTTTGAGTCCTCAGTTTATCACAGTATTTATAATAAATGATTGATTTAAGTGTGCAAAAAAAGTTGAGAATTAATAGTCCATTAGAAACTAAGATATTGGCTCAGTATCTATGGCTCAAGTGGCTAAGGTACCAGCCACATACACCTAAGGTGTGGTAGGTTTGAATCCAGGCTGGGCCCGCCAAAAAAACAATGACAGCTGCAACTGAAAAATAGCTGGGCATTGTGGTGGGTGCCTGTGGTCCCAGCTACTTGGGAGGCTGAGGCAGGAGACTCACTTGAGCCCAGGAGTTGGAGGTTGCTGTGAGCTGTGATGCCATAGCACTCTACCCAGGGGGATAGCTTGAGGCTCTATCTCAAAAAAAAGAAACTAAGATATCCTATTTCTGACAGATTGGTAGAAAAACATAATTGTATACATGACATTTAAGAAAATGTATCTATTGAATGAAATCAAGTATATCTGTTTGTATTTTGTCTATATTCCAGGGATGTTCAGGTCAATGTGAACACCACTATTGAACAGGATGGTGTGTTCTAGGTAGAAAAATCATTAATGGTGCAGTTTCCTATTAACCTGTCATTGTACATTCTATATGCCCATTCTATACTATAAGCCAAGGTATACTGGGCATATAGAATGTGGTTCTGTTGTTTTGTTTAGCTGCTGCTTTTTAGTAAACCTTTCAGTACCTTTAATTTAGCTATGCTTTCTGCATCCCTGTTTTAAAAATTTAACATTAATATTTATATTTTGTAGAACATGGATCTCTCTACATAGTGATGGATTACTGTGAAGGAGGGGATCTGTTTAAACGAATAAATGCTCAGAAAGGTAGTTTGTTTCAAGAGGATCAGGTAAGTTAACATATAGGAGATTGACTCTTAACTCCCTTAATGAGAAATAGTTTGAAGTTTGTCTATGTTTGTAGTTTGTTTATATGTATATTTTAAACCACACATGCTAGGGTAGTTTATTATCGTATCCATATCTTAGTTATGTTTCTGTCTAATTAGCTTTCACCTTTGCTCGTTTCCCCATTTCACTTCTAGTCCGTGGTAATACATTGTTACATGTGTAATATATGTTATATCCAGAGTGTGTGCATATACATGTCTACGTATATAACTTAATTATTCATCATAACTGGTTAATTATTTTATATTCCCTCAATCCAGCTGACTGCTACCAGATAATATCTTCCTTTTTTTGGTTTTGTTTTGTTTTGTTTGAGATAGTCTCACTTTGTCACTCTCGATAGAGTGCTGTGGTGTCACAGCTCACAGCAACCTGCAGCTCTTGGGCTTACACAATTTTCTTGTCTCAGCTTCCTGAGTAGCTGGGACTATAGGCGCCCACCATAAGGCCCGGATTTTTTTTTGTTACAGTTTGGTTGGGGCCGCGTTTCGAACCTGCCACCCTTGGTATATGGGGCGAGTGCCCCACTCACTGAGCTTAAAAGATAGCTTTGTCAGGTAGCTCCAGCTCTAAAAGTCTTACATTGGCAACTACACTAAGTCTAATTTCTGTTTTGATTTCAAGAATCTCTAAAATATGTCGCTACCCTACTTAAGTAGCCTTATTTTTTCCTATTATTCCATAATCTGTACCCCTCTGCATTTATTTTAGCAGGTATTTATTGAGCATGTACTTTGTAGTAGGCAGTGGGCCACATGTTTGTATATCTCATTCTCCTTCTTAGGTATTTTTTTCTGATTATTTTATTTTGGTAATGCTTTCTCCCCAATTCTCTATGTTCTGCTTGAATTTTTGTGAAAATTCAAGTTCTAGCCTCTTTAAATTTTTGTAACTAATATTCTATAATCTTTTCCTTCTTTAAATAGTCAATGCATTTCTCTTTATTGCCCATTTTTAATACTAATTGCCTACTTTTACATAGGGAAATAGAAAGAGCATTGTTCTAGGAGTGCTGTGTTTGTCTCTCTTAATTCTTATAACCCCATGAATTGGTATAGTTTTTTCTACTTAATAGATGAGGAATCTAAAAAAGGTTAAATAACTTGCCTCAGATCACGTAAGCAGTGTTTGAACCTACTTCTATCTAACTCCAGAGTTCATAAAAATTTCTTTTTACAAATTTAAAATAAATTATAAAAGTGTTAAAATATTCAGAAATAGAAAGTCTTCTGTTCCTAAGATTACCAGATAATTTGATATCGTGTACATACATATATCAAAACACACGCATTCAAAAGGGGTATTATATGTGCCATGCTTTATCTTTTGTCACTAAAAAATATATCTTGATTATCTTTATATATCAGTCCACATAAATCAATTATATTAGTTTTAATAGCTTCATTATATTTTATTCCAGCAAAGCTTTGTGCTTTATTTTTTTTTCTCTTTTATCATTATACCCTATTTCTTTTTCTTTAATTATTATTTTTATTGACTTACGGGGTACATGTATAGGTTTGTTACATGGATATTTTGCATAGTGGTGAAATCTCGGCTTTTGTGTAGCTCTCACCTAATTTGTGTATGTAGTACCCATTTGTGTTTTTTTTGTTTGTTTGTTTGGTTGGTTTTTAGACAGAGTCTTACTCTTTCACCCTTGGTAGAGTGCTGTAGCATCGCAGCTCACAGCAGCCTCCAACTCCTGGTGCTGTGGCATCACAGCTCACAGCAACCTCCAACTCCTGGGCTTAGGCAATTGTCTTGCCTCAGCCTCCTGAGTAGCTGGAACCACAGGCACCTGCCACAATGCCCGGCTGTTTTTTGTTGCGGTTTGGCTGCGGTTGGGTTTGAACCCACCACCCTTGGTATATGGGGCCGACATCCTACTCACTGAGCCACAGGTGCCATCCCTGTACCCATTAGGTGATTTCTTATCCCACATCATGCTCCCATACTTACAGGTCTGCAGTGTCTATTATTCTGTTCTCTACGTCCATATGTACTCATTATTTAGCTCCCAACTCTAAGTGAGAACTTGCAGTATTTGAGTTTCTGTTCCTGAGTTATTTCAGTTAAGATAATGGTCTCCAGTTCTATCTGTGTTGCTGCAAAAGACATGATTTTATTCTTTTTATGCTTAGTAATATTCCATGGAGTGTATATACCCCATTTTCATTGGTCGGTGGACACTTCGGCTGATTTCCCCCCTCCTCCCACCTCCTTAGGCCCCTCCAGTGTGTTTATGTATTTCTCTATGTGTTTGTTTTGTATACATGTATTTTTAGATGCATACATGTTGTATTACATCTCAATTCAGTTTTACATTTACCTAAGAGTTTCTCACCCATCAGTTGCTTCTGTTAGAGGATACTCCATGGTATTCATCCTCATCTACGCTTATTTCACTGCATCATATACCCTTTTTAAGGTACTCTAGATAATTGCACGTTAGAATTATATCCCTCCACTAATTTATAATTTGCTGTAGAGCAGAGATCATAGTTTTTACTTGTATCATCTAAGGATACTTAGGGAAATATGTCTGCAGTAGGTACCAAGTTGCTATAGCTGTTCCATTGACTGATAATACGGTACAGATGAAGACTTTTAGGTTCTGGGAAGTAACTTGAAAATATGTTAAGGTGAAATCTTCAGTTGTATTTTAGTTAAGTACTCTCTAAGATAAAAGTCATATTTCTCAAGCTTTACCTCCCTCTTGTTTCTACAGTTAAGCCCACTAGAAAAAGGATAGAATTTTGAATAAGAAAACATGGATTTGAGTCCTTGCTGTGCTTGTCAGCTTGGTAATTGTTATGTTAACAAGTTTCTTAATCGTTCTGAGAATGTTTTCTCTCTTGTTAATGAGGATGTACCTACTGTGTGGCTGATGTCACTATTATGAAGGTCAAATTGTAATATATGTTAATGTATGAAGTGCTATTTTTATTAGAACTTTATCAAATATGTTCCATTGCTTGTGCTCATTTTCATTCATCTCTATTAAACTTTAAAATGTTTATTACTAAATGACCTTCCACTGTAAATATAGCATGTTGAAATTCTGTAGATTTGCTTTTACTATGGGATAAATATTCTTGGTACCTAACAGTGTGTGTGTGTGTACACATAATGCGTTTGAATCTTATCCTAAAAATTATTATAGAGATTTATATACTTTGACCATCTCTTGAGATTATTCATCATAAATGACAAAAATTTGGCAAGTCATACTTTTAAGTTAAAAGAATTTTTCTACCCTTCTGAAACAAGTTTTATTAAACTTGTTTAATAAAGTTATTTATTTTAGTCTGTTTAAAATAGAAAGAGGTCACAAATAAAGATGTTATTTATTTTAGCCTATTTAAAATAAAAGAGGTCATTGAGATCAGAGGCCAACTCTGTTAGGTGCAGGTTAGCATCAGTCTGAAATGGTTTTGTCCATTTTCAGAATGGATATAAGGGACAGAAAGATCTGTGAAACAAGGCAATTATCCAACTATTGAAGCCATTCTCTTCAGTGGTACTTCCTTGTTTGCCTCTTTTATAGGACTAAAATCTAGTCAAGAAGCAACCTAAGTCTATAACTTTTAGCCAGTAAATAATGAAATGAACTAAGTATTCTGTTAGGGCGGTGCCTGTGGCTCAGTGAGTAGGTCGCTGAGGGTGGTGGAGTCAAACCCGGACCCAGCCAAACTGCAGCGAAAAAATAGCCGGGCATTGTAGCAGGCGCCTGTAGTCCCAGCTACTTGGGAGGCTGAAGCAAGAGAATTGCCTAAGCCGAAGAGCTGGAGGTTGCTGTGAGCTGTGACACTACAGCACTTTACCGAGAGTGATAAAGAGAGACTCTGTCTCTAAAAAAAAAAAAAAGTACATTCTGTTAAATAATCCCCACATAGATATTAAGAAGATGTGCCACAATTTTTGCCTTATTTCCAAGTTTTGGTAAGTTTTTTGATAGTCTTCCCATTTGTGATCATAAATGTTCAAATACATATTTTTGATCAAAATAAAGTCTGTGTTCATTAGAGTTGTCTGATATTTAGGTGCACCAAGAGTGTTGGTTAAACATACAGTCTTTGAGTGTGCTCTGAATACCCAGAGCCTTATAGTATTAAACAGCTAGTAAGGCCAGGGATGTTATTTGTTGTTGATTTTTTTTTTTTTTTAAGCCAGAATCTCACTTTGTTGCCCTAGCTAGAGTGCCATGGCATCATAGCTCACTGCAACCTCAAACTTTTGGGCTCAACTGATCCTCCTGCCTCAGCCTCCAGAGTAGCTGGGACTACGGGTGCCCGCCATCATGCCTGGCTAGTTCTTCTGTTTTTAGTAGAGGTAAGGTCTTGCTCTTGCTCAGGCTGGTTTTGAACTCCTGAGCTCAGCAACCCTCCCATCTTGGCCACCCAGAGTGGTAGGATTAGAGACATGAGCCTCCTCGCCCAGCCTAAGGCCAGAGAATTGATTTCTTTCTAGAAGTTTTCATGAGGAATTTTGGATTGGATTTTTTAAAACTTTATTATTTATTCTTCTAACCAAGCCCAATACGTTTTCTACTAGTTTTAACCTGTAGTATT
>NW_003852456.1:11099530-11100899 GCF_000181295.1 Otolemur garnettii
TTTTTTTTTTTTGGTTGCAGCCATTATTGTTGTTTGGCAGGCCCAGGCTGGATTCAAACCCACCACCTTAGGTGTATGTGGCTGGCACCTTAGCCACTTGAGCCATAGGCGCCGAGCCTTGTTTCTGAATTCTAAGTAGATCAGTAAGAATCAAGTATCATTTTAAGTCTACAAAACAATCTACTAAAAGTTGAGAATTAAAAAGTGTTTATGGAGTGAATGTAGAGATTTTTTCCTTTAGTAATTTTTATTTATATTTAAAGAAAGCATTACTAAAGTAAGATATGTTTAAAAACAAAGAATCTTGGGCAGTGCCTGTGCCTCAAAGGAGTAGAGAACCAACCCCATATGCCAGAGGTGGTGGGTTCAAACCCAGCCCTGGCCAAAAACTTCAAAAAAAAACACCAAAGTATCTTGGCTGGGCTCCGTGGCTCATGTTTGTAATCCTAGCACTCTGGGAGATTGAGGTGGGTGGATTGCCCTGAGCTCAAAGGTTAGAGACCAGCCTGAGCATGAGCGAGACCATGTTTCTAAAAAAATAAGCCGGGCATTGTGGCAGGTGCCTGTAGTCCCAGCTACTTGGGAGGTTGAGGCAAGAAAATCACTTGAGCCCAAGACTTGGAGGTTGCTATGAGCTATGATGCCATGGCACTCTACCAAGGATGACAAAGTGACTCTGTCCACCCCCCCCCAAAAAAAGAATCTCCCAGCATCATACTATTATAAAATATAAATTATTTCCATTTTTCACTCTTGAAGTTTCTTTGTACATTTGTATTGGTTTATAAGTGGTGACTCAGTAGCAGTCTCTTGCATTTTAAATTTTGTATGTTCCCTGTATATATTTTGTGTCTTTCTGCTGGCTTAAATATCTACTTGATGTTAGTGCCTACAAAAATGTAAAGGAAGAAATTATAACCTAGAAATGTTTAAGAATTTAGTTCCTTTCAACTCCAAATTTTCCTGAATTCTTTTAATGGTCAAGGAAAGACTACTGTCAAATGCAAATTTTAAAAGAAATGATAGATCTGATTTTTCTTTCTAGATTTTAGACTGGTTTGTACAGATATGTTTGGCCCTGAAACATGTTCATGATAGAAAAATTCTTCATCGAGATATTAAATCACAGGTATGTTATTCTGTCGCCAATGACTTCTAAATAGATAAGGAAATGGAGCCATCATTGTCTTGGGTCACAAAATTTGAACCTGATTCAATTTGTGTCAGAGTATGTGTCTTCTTCCTTTGCACTTATTCTAGAAATTCTCTTCATCTGCATCCTATGTCAGATCTTCTGCTTACTTCCCATATTCTGTTTTGGTTTTTTTTTTTTTTTGAGACAGCCTCAAGTTGTCGCCCTGGGTAGAGT
>NW_003852456.1:11101930-11104219 GCF_000181295.1 Otolemur garnettii
GCCAGCTCCCATGTATGTCGCTGGCACCCTAGCTGCTGAGCTACAGATGCGGAGCCCTAAAATCCTTTTTTCTTTTTCTTTTTTTGAGACAGAGCCTCGAGCTATCCCCCCTGGGTAGAATACCATGGCATCACAGTTCACAGCAACCTCCAACTCCTGGGCTCAAGCGAGTTTCCTGCCTCAGCCTCCCAAGTAGCTGGGACCATAGGTGCCCGTCACAACGCCTGGCTATTTTTTGGTTGCAGCCGTCTTTGTTGTTTGGCGGGCCCAGGTTGGATTCGAACCCTCCGCCTTAGGTGTACATAGCTGGCGCCTTAGCCACTTGAGCCACAGGCACCGAGCCCTTAGAATCCATTTTGAGTTCATTTTTATGTGTATGGTTTTAGGTAGGGAACCACATTTATTCTTTTTCATTTGGACATCCAGTCACTCTGGCATTATATTTTAATTAAATTAACTTAGGTGAAAACTATTGTTGCTTCATACCTGGACTGTTTTTTTCTCCTGTCTTTTACAGAACATATTTTTAACCAAAGATGGAACAGTACAACTTGGAGATTTTGGAATTGCTAGAGTTCTTAATAGGTAACTTATCAGTTTTAAATTTTGTTTTGATATCTTTAAGTGCATTCATACGTCACTTAACAATGAAGATACTTTCATCCTTAGGTGATTTCATTGTGCAAAAATCTGAGAAACTTATACAACTCTGAATGGTATATATCGCCAACTACTTGCCTCGGCTTTATAGTATAGCCTAGTGCTCCTACACTATAACCATGTACAGTATATTACAGTACCAAATACTGTAAGTATTTAGTTTAACTAATAATAACTTATAATACTATAAGTATTATCATTGTAACAATGGTAAACATTTGTGTATCTAAACATAGGAAAAGTATAGTAAAAATAGGGTATGAAGGATAAAAAGTGGTACACCCATATAGGGCACTTACAATGAATAGAGCTTATGGGACTGGAAGTTGGTCTGGGTAAGTCAATGAAGAACATTAGTGGATTTTATAAGTATTAAACACGTAGGTTACCCTAAATTTATTTAAAATAAAGTAATTGTGTTATGGTATTATGAGGCAATGATGTCAGTACATGAGAGGAATATTTCAGCTCCATTATAATCTTACGGTATTGCTGTTCTATATGCATGTCTGTCATTGGCCATATTATGTAGCACATGATTGTATCTTAAGCTTCCAATAATTTTCTTTTTGTTCTAGTACTATAGAGCTGGCTCGAACTTGCATAGGGACTCCATACTACTTGTCACCTGAAATCTGTGAAAACAAACCTTATAATAACAAAAGGTATTTAAAATGATGTTCATTATATGATATAGTTCCTTTAAATCTGTTATACTGTATTTATTAACCTTCAGAATATAATTTCTTAAAATTAATAACATACTATATAAACTTGTATATATAAAAATATTTTATTAATATAAGATCGTTTGTAAAAAAGCTGTTTGACTATCTTCAGAGGCACTGTAGAAAGAATCACTTTAAGTTATAATTGAAGACAGAATGCTTCCTCTCATCTTTCTCTTTATAATAGTCACTTCCTATTAAATTATTCCTAGTGTTTATTGAATACTTTATGCAAGGTACTGTTTTGAATTCTGTGCAATTAACTCTTAATCTTGACAATAATTTTATAAGATGTAGGTGTTAATCATCCCCCTTTCCTTACCAGGAAACCAAATACACAGAGAGGTAAAGTAACTTTGAAATTCTTCAGCATAGTAACTGGTAGAACTAGTATCTAAACTAGTCACCTGGCTTCCAAGTCCATGTTCCTACTCAGTGAGCCAGGCTGTGGCTAATAGGTTGTATGTTAGGTGCATGAGAAGAGCAGTCTTACCATTGAGTCCAGTCACCCTTTATTTTCTCTGCCTATTTCTAATTGAAAAATTCCAACCAAAAAACATTGGTCAGTTGGCTATTCAAGGTTTCTTTCAGATTCAATTTTGGTAAATTAGCTGGGTGTGGTGGCTCACACCTATAATCCCAGCACTCTGGGAGGCCGAGGTGGGCAGATTGCCTGAACTCACGGAGTTTGAGACCAGCCAGAGTCAAAGCGAGACCCCCATCTCTAAAATAGCCCAGTGTTGTGAGGGCTGTAATCCCAGCTAATTGGGAGGCTGAGGCAGCAGGATCGCTTGAGCCCAAGAGTTTGAGGTTGCTGTGAGCTATGATGCCCCAGCACTCTACTGGGGGTGACAAAGTGAGACTCTGTCTTAAAAAAAAGAAACTTTTGAAAAATGATATT
>NW_003852456.1:11104724-11113722 GCF_000181295.1 Otolemur garnettii
AAAGCACTTTGACTTTTTGCAAAATAAAGATAATGTATATGACTTTTTTATATTTAAATATTAAATATAAACATTAAATTTCTTTAATGAAACAAACAATTGCATGGGCAACTGTTTTTCCAATCTGCTTCTGTCATTTGGTTATGATTGAAATTTTGAGTTTTAAAGTAAATGTTTTATGTAGCACATATTTTTCTAAAACATTTTCTTGCTCTTTGTTTTTCTAAATGAAAAAATTTTTAAGTACTTCCTGATACTTAGAGGATATTTCTCATTTTTGTCTCCTCTAGTGACATTTGGGCTCTGGGGTGTGTCCTTTATGAGATGTGTACCCTTAAACATGCAGTGAGTAGAAAGTTATGAAATATTCTTAAAATTATGTCAAATTAATGTTTCTATTCTTTAAATTATATCGTCTTGTAGATGACCCTCTTATACTAGAAACTCTTCTCTAATTAATTCTAAAATTTCTCATCTTTGCTAAGATGTGTAAATTGATTTCTCTTAATATAATATCTGCTTGTATAATATTTTATTAATATATTTCATATTTTTCCCAGAAAATTATTTCTAATGACAGAAATAAAATTTGCTCTCTTTTTAGTATTAAATTTAGTTACATGATTTAGATATTTGATCCTAGCAAATTTTATTAGTTTCAAATGCAAATTCTCTGAAAACACCTAGGTTATTTGAGTTTGAAATTGAAGTTATTTAAAGAACTTTGTTCAACATACTCATTGAAAGATTTTATTAATTTAAATACTGAATAACTTAGAATATTTAAAATGCTTACTTTGGAGATCTTTTTGAAATAATATATATCAGAAAGGGAGAGTTCTTGTCCTAAGTAGATTCAATCATTTAAAAAAAGGATTTTGAAATAGAAAGTGATTAACACGTTTCCTCCAGTGATTAAACAGTAATGTATTTTAATTATACACAGCTTCAGAGAATACATTTTAAAAATGAAGAAATGGATAAATTTCAAAAGCAATTCTTTCTATCAGTAATAACTGCGTATAATATTTTGTTGTTTCCTTCTAGGTTTTATTCTAGATTAATTTATAAAATGAATTTGACTTTTTCCTCTTCAAAAGTTTGATTATACTTATAGGCTGCTTTTATTGCTTGATATTATTTGGGGAATATTTTATTTTATAGACTGCTTTTATTGATTGATAATATTTGGGGAGTATTTGGGGAATAAAGAAAATAAATATTTTTCTTTATTCTTTTTAAAGGTTGCATACTCTTCTCTTTTGCCTTAGATTTTTATCTTTGTCTAAGGAAAAAAGCACAGGCTGCTAAAGTGATGTGGGATGGTGGTTACTAGATATGTAATTAAAGGAATTGGTCGTTTTTTGTGTGACATAGTCATAATGGTTTAAACCAGTGGGGTTTTTGTTGTTGTTTTTTTAAAAAATCTTTTCATCTGCATTGTTCTTTCACCATTGCTTCTGTGTTTTGGAATTGTTTACTCTTAAGTAATATGTGTTTTAAGACATACGAAATTAAGTAATTTACCAGTCTTTATTTATAAAGAGCATATCAGTTGAGAGATAAATCAAAGTTCATTGTAGTAAAGGGATAGAGACCTATGTCCATATAGGTGCACAGACATGTCTATAAGATTGAGTTTACTCAGATTTTTAAAATGGAGTGACATTTAGGAGAGCCCAACATTTAATAAAACTCTTTCTAATAATCATTGATGCCTAATTTATAGTTCATTTTATTTTCTTAAGAGAGAGATATATATTAAGAAAACATCAACATTGTACAACTATTCCATACTATTTTAGGTAAAGTATCAAAGACTTAATTTTGCCTCCTTTCAAAATAAAATCTTTAGGTTTTCCACTGCCCTACCGCTTTTCTTTTTATATCAATTAGAGTTTATATTGTATTTAATCCTAAAATACATATTCCTGTTAATAAAACATATTCCTTTTGGGTATATTTTACATTGCTGAGAGTCCATAGCTTTTGGGAAAATCATAAACACAGAAATAATAATGAGCACTGTCTAAAAGGAAAGTAATTAGTAGTTTTATTTATTACATTTTAAAGTACTTTTAGTTCTGAAGTTAATTTCTTGTTGTGGTCATTAGAACAGAGGCACAGGAAGCAGGTTTTTTTTTCTTTTTTGAGACAGAGCCTCAAGTTGTCCCCCTGGGTAGAGTGCTGTGGTATCACAGCTCATAGCAACCTCCAACTCCTGGACTCAAGTGAGTCTCCTGCCTCAGCCTCCCAAGTAGCTGGGACCACAGGTGCCCATCACAACGCCCGGCTATTTTTTGGTTGCAGCCGTCATTGTTGTTTGGTGGGCCTGGGCTGGATTCGAACCCGCCACCTTGGGTGTCCGTGGCTGGCGCCTTAGCCACTTGAGCCACAGGCGCCGAGACAGGAAAGCAGGTTTTAAATGAAAAACACCAGGTTGTTTTTTTTTTCCTCCCCGTGGTTCTTTGGCTATAATTTTATTACTTTTAATGCATAATCTTTTCTTGATTATGGCCATGGTTTATAAAAACCTTTAATTAATACATATATTTCATATTTTAAATAAGTAAAAACTACTCTTGCAGCAAGTTGTAACATTTTGTTTTTTAGAGGGATAGTAAGGCCTTTGAAATACTTATAACCAAGTAAACTTTTCTCTAGAAAACATACTCCAATTAAATTATTTGGAAGAGTTGGGAGGGAAAGTTTCCACCTAAGGTAATAGTGCATGGGTAGTTGGCATACTTCCTGGGTGGAGAGACAACTATAACTTGGACTTTACCTTACAGATGGAAACAATGTAACCTAGTTGTGTGTAGCCTCATATTAGTCTGATATTTTAAGAAAAAGTTTGGAAGAGGATTGTATTTCTCTTCTATATTGATAGGAAAAGAACTACTTCTTATTTGATATTCCCAGTTTCAGTTTACATATGTTGGTTTATTTTCTGAATTTTAGTTTGAAGCTGGCAGTATGAAGAACCTGGTACTGAAGATAATATCTGGATCTTTTCCACCTGTGTCTTTGCATTATTCTTATGATCTCCGCAGTTTGCTCTCTCAGTTATTTAAAAGAAATCCTAGGGATAGACCATCAGTCAACTCCATATTGGAGAAAGGTTTTATAGCCAAACGTATTGAAAAGTTCCTGTCACCTCAGGTATGTTGTTTTCCTTTACAATTAGATGGTAGGGTTATGTTGCTTAACTAGGACATGACATCCCTTTTTAAGGAGAGTGCATCAGAACCTGGGGAGTGGTGTGCCTTTTTCCACAACAATGGTATCTATTCACCTTCCATTCTTTTTCTTTTCCTTTTTTTTTTTTTTTTGAGACAATCTCACTTTGTTACCCTTGGTAGAGTGCCACAGCATCATATCTCACAGCAACCTCAAACTCTTGGGCTCAAGTGATCCTATAGCCTCCCAAGTAGCTGGGGCTATAGGTGCTTGCCTCAACATCTGGCAGTATTTAGAGATGGAGTCTCACTCTCTCTCAGGCTGGTCTGGAATTTGTGAGATCAGGCAATCCACATGCCTCGGCCTCCCAAGTGCTGGGATTACAGGCCCTTTCCATTTTTTTTTTTTTTTTTTGGCAGTTTTTGGCCAGGGCTGGGTTTAAACCCACTCACCTCCGGCATATGGGGCCAGTGCCCTGCTCCTTTGAGCCACAGACGTCACCTGGCCCTTTCCATACTTAAATGACTTTTCTTCCTATTTTCTTTCAAGTTGGGCATCATTTCTGTGTTCTTTGGGTTTCTAACTATAAAATTGTTAAACCTTTCTTGTGTTTCACTTTCTTCACCTGTGAGCAATGGGATTATAACTGTCTTCATATCCGAAGGTTGTTAGGAGAATTAACAGTGATAGTGCACATATAATGCTTTATATCTAGCACATAAATACTCAAAATAGTCACTATATTAAATGTTGTCAACATCAGTTTGTTATACAAATATATTATCAATATAATTTATATGATTATAATTCTATTTGATAGGAAATGAATGGAAATCATTTATGTGTATGTATACTGGATTGTTGACTCATGATATTCTCTCTAGTGCTCACATATATGTGCATAATAAATATTCATTGAGCTAAATTAAGTTTTAATTTGACAGGATTTATGAAGCAATCTGTATCAAATCAATTGGCATTTTATTTTATTTATAAAAATATGGGCTCAGCACCTGTTAACTCGGTGGTTAGGGTGCTGGCCACATACACTAAGGCAAGTGGGTTTGAATCCGGCCCAGACCTGCTAAACAACAATGATAACTGCAAAAATAAATAGCTGGGTGTTGTGGCTAATGCTTGTAGTCCCAGCTACTTGGGAGGCTAAGGCAAGAAAATCGCTTAAGCCCAAGAGTTGGAGGTTGCTGTGAGCTGTAACAGAACAGCACTCTACTGAGGGCAACATAGTGACACTCTGTCTCAGGAAAAAAAAAAAGGTGGATTTCTCCCTATTCAGGAATCTTTCCCCACCTGCCCTCCAGGTGGAATAAATATTATTTATTTATTAAATAAATAATAAATATTTATTTTAATGGCAAAAAATAAATAAATAAATAAAATTAATTTTAAAAATCTGATCACCTGAAGATGGAATTATTTATCTTTCCATGTTTAGTGTGGTCTTCTTTGATTTGAATAATCACTATTAAACTCTTTTATAAAGAAGATACTTAGCAAAATCATAGTTTTATTCTGTACTTTTGTATGCTATGTGTATCTTTCTGGTTTAACAGAACAGTCATGTGAGCAAATACTCTTCAGAAAACAGAGATGTGGATTTGACTGTTTACTGCCAGGAGAATGTTTTTGTAAGCAAGAAAGCAAATTAAAATTTAAAGGTTAAAAGCTGCTTGTCTAGGACATAACAACCACCTCTGAAATATGGGTGTCTTAGAAGATGCCTTTGTTGTAAATAACATTTGTGAGGACATTGTGCAGTGTACTATTGGTTTTTTGGCAGCCACTAAGGAAGAAACAATGATTTTATTTAGTCTTGCAGAGATTTCTTCCCCCGCATGCCAGCAGTTAGTAAAGACAGTCTCGAGGCTGGAGGACTGGAATTCAATTAGCTGACAATGAAAGAGAAAATACTTTAGCCTGAAATATATAACACTTATAATATGGAAAGAAAAGGGGGTTTGTGAAGGTTATTAACAAGCGGAGTATTAGGTGTTACATGTGTAGTATGTGTATAGATCCTTCTTTTTTTTTTCTTTTTTGGTTGCAGCTGTCATTGTTGTTTGGAGGGCCCGGGCTGGATTCGAACCCACCACCTTAGGTGTATATGGCTGGCACCCTAGCCACTTGAGCCACAAGCACCGAGCCTCCTCCTTTTTTTTTTTTTTTTTTTGCGACAAAGTGTTAGTTGGTCACCCTCGGTCGAGTGCTGTGGTATCATAGCCTTAGGCTCAAGTGATCCTCCTGCCTCAGCCTCCCCAATTAGCTGGGACTATAGGTGCCCACTACAATACCTGGCTATTTTTAGAGATAGGGTCTCGCTCTTGCTCAGGCTGATCTCAAACTCCTGAGCTCAAGCAATCTACCCACCTTGGCCTCCCAGAGTGCTAGGATTATAGGTGTGAACCAGTGCACCCAGCCACACATTGATCCTTCTTGTTGCTGTTTAAGCACCACTTAGATTTCATTCTTCATGAAAACCTTTGTTTTTGTTTTTTGTTCTTCAGTTTTATTTTCTATCATACGTCATTTGTTCAGTATTTAAGTCAGAAAGATTAGGATAAATTTTTGTTTGTTTGTTTGTTTGTTTGAGACAGTCTCAAACTCTCGCCCTGGGAAGAGTGCCGTGGTGTCACAGCAACCTCAAACTCTTGGGCTTAAACGATTCTCTTACCTCAGCCTCCCAAGTAGCTGGGACTACAGGTGCCCACCACAACACTCAGCTATCTTGTTGTTGTAGTTGTCATTGCTGTTTGGCAGGCCCGGGCTGGATTCGAACCCACCAGCTCCGATGTATGTGGTGGGTGCCTTAGCCGCTGAGCTACAGGCACCAAGCCTTATGATACATTTTTTAAGGGTATAGCTTTGAAACAATTTATGAGCTTTATCACAACATAAGAACAGTTTTTATTTTTAAAATCTAAATTCTCTCAGTGTTGTCACTTAAGGTTGATAAAGCCTAGTTTTCAGTCTTGTGTAGGCTGGCAATTTCTTTGTTAGATGTGACTTGACAAATAGTGGATAAGTTCTAACTGATTAGGAACATAGGTGCTGTCCAATAGAACACTCTGATGATGAAAATGTTCTGTGTCTCCATTACCCAGGCTCCATTATCCACTTGCCATGTGATGTTAGCACTTAAAATGTGGCTGGTGTGAATGAGGAGCCAAATATCTACATATATTATTTATTTTAAATTTTAATTCAAAGAGCCACATGTGACTAGTGGCTACTGTGTTGGACAGCACAACATAGAGATTTTAGGGTCCTCTTGGATCCCACACACCCCATCTCCCAATCTCTCAGTTCACATGAGCATTTACACAGGGGGAAAGAAAGATTTATACTTAAATAATGAAAGAAGTATTCTATTTCAGGACAAGCTGAAGATCATAAGCCAGTTGTTTTCTTCCAAGAAAAAAAATGGAAAAAAATTCATGTGTTCAGAAAACATATTCGCATAATTGTTCTGATCTGCCTTTGAACCAAACTTTCACTTACAAGTGTTCCTTAGTGCCATGGTTCTCAAACTTCAGCACATATCAGAATCACCCGGAGGGCATCATTGGATCCCACCACCACAATCTATTTCACTAATTCTGAACTGGAGCCTGACAGTTTGCATATTTAATGAATTCTAGGTGATGCTGATATTGCTCGTGCGAAATTTTGAAAACTGCTGTAGGAGTCTCCTTAATGGGAATAAAAATCATCACAGGTCCTGGTTTTTTACCTATTGAGTATCTGGTCCACTGTTACTGTAGGAATATTCTCTCACTAGGCCTCAGTTCTCTGGAAAAAAAGAGAAAACACATTGCCTACTCTTTCCTTACCCAGTAAGAAAAAAACAAGCTCAACCTGAGTTAATTCTTGTTGGTGTCGTGGTTTTGCATTTAGGAATGAAAATAGAGTTTAAGGAGAGAAAGTTACTTTCAGGAAATGTAAAAGATTTTTTGGTTCTCAAATGCTCGGGGAATAAGTAATGGATTGTTTATAGTAATGTTAAAAAGAGATACTTGTGATGTAAGAATATTCAAGTATTTACCCATTAACATGTTTGCAGTTATGAGTGTGAACTCATCGGAGATACTGAAAGGATCAGAGTAAAGTTAAAATAACAGAGAGGTACTCTGAGAGAGCTTCTTTTGATAATGAAGTTATTTTTTAGTAGTTTTGAAGTAAATGAGAGAGATAGATGGTTGTGTTAAATTGCTGAGGTACAGAACAGGCCAGAAGTGGTAGGTAGGCGTGTGGTCCACTAAAGTAATATGAGAAGAAAGCCTGTCTGGACAAGTAGTAAAAATAAATTGGTAAGATTGGAAAGGAGTTAGTGTGAGAGGGATTTGCTAAATGGATTACTTGGTTTTAATTAGTACAGTTTATTTGACAGCATAATTATGATTGAAAAAAGAAAATATTCTGATTAATGGGTAGATTTTTTATTTTGAAAATTTAACATCTTTTCTAATTTTTTTCCCCTTTTAATCAAAGCTTATTGCAGAAGAATTTTGTCTAAAAACGTTTTCAAGGTTTGGAGCACAGCCTGTACCAGGTAAATGAAGTCTAATGTGAGGACTTTGACCTGTTTACAGTAATCAAGCCTAATTATACTGGAAATATATGTAGATATAATAAATTGGGATAATTGGAGGATAAATTTAATCCAGAGGAAATGCATCTTAGATTTATGTATGCTATATGGCAGTATACAATACTTTCTGATAAATTCATAACAAAATTTTTATTTTTTATCTATCTTTTTTAAAAGAAATCTGGCTTGAAATCTTTTATTTTTATTAGGTAATATGTTGAGATTGTTTTTATAGAATTAAAATGTGCAATTAGGTGTAAATATTTATAAAATGTTTTTCTTTGAGAAATAACTTCATATTCCAGAATTTTACAAAGTAAATTAATGTGGAGTCAAGTGCTTTATCAAGGATAGGGTTTCTTTGAAATAGTGTGACCAGTGGCATAAGAGTATTTGTGAATGTGGCTGTCCACCAATATACACATACATATACACACACACACAAACATACATCTGTGTGAGAGGGAAATTGTTTTGACTTAGAACGATTTCAGAATGGATTTCTGAAATCAGTGCAAGTTATTTACTATGTGAAGAGTGTATTGTTTTTTAAACATAATGCTTTGCAGTTCTATTCCATTTTGAATTTGAATGAATTAATAAAAATAAATATTATATCATAAGAATGAGTCTGTCTAAACTGGAAGTGGGGTGGCAGTATATTTTCAGGAAGGGAGGCTGCACTTAGCCCTTCCTACAGGCCCTTTGACTTATCTGCTCCTTGTGCAGAGACCATTATTCCATGAGAAGTCAACTCACTCTAGACAAACTTCTAGACATAAGAGACCAACACACACAGGAGAATCAGCATGATCTCTCCAGGCAGGCATACTGTAGAAGAAATCAGGTTTTAATCAAGAGCCTCTTTGTCACAGAAGCCAGAACCATCAGTGTCAGCATGTTCTTTCTACATGGGTAAATCTACATGGAAATTAGAAAGTTATTTGTGGAAAGAGGAGTTGGGTGAATGAAATGTTTAATAGCAGGGAGCAAAAGTAGAAGTGGTATTGCTGATGGGCCACAACTATTTTGTGGCCTCCAGCTCCCTTTATTAAACTTCATGCTGAAGGTAACCTCAACTGAGCTTCAGAAATGCCTCAAAACAAGATGAGTAATTCTCTCTTCTCTTGAAAGTGGATGGGAACTATTCTGTCTCTTAGGAATCTTCATTTTTATGCTTTTGTACATCTAGCCTCTTTTCTGGCATACGCA
>NW_003852456.1:11114489-11118737 GCF_000181295.1 Otolemur garnettii
ACCCCACCACCTTAGGTATATGTGGCTGGCGCCTTAGCCACTTGAGCCACAGATGCCAAGCCTAAATTATTTTTAAAATATGCACTCCTTATAAAAACTTTTAAAAGAAAATTAAAATTGTCCCAACTTCAACAATTAACAATATTTATATAAAAATATATACTTTTGATTTATTTTTCTGTGTTAACATAATGACTGAAGATGGGGATCATGTTGTAAACAAAGCTTTATTTCTTGTCATTCATGCTATAGTATAATAAATATTTTCTAATATAATTACATTTTCTTTGAAGAACTGACTTTTTAATGGTGGTATTTCATTGTGAACTACCAGGTAAAAAATTTTTTTCTCCTTTCCTCTCCTAAAGAGGGAAGAGTATTTGTTGGAAGACAATGATTTAAATTGATTTAGCCTATGACAAAATCCTGAGCTAGAGAGCAGGCTGGAAGAGGAGGAAAGAAAGCTGCTACTCAGGCCTTGGGGGAGTTTGAAAGATTTTGGTAAAGGCTTATGTAGACTACTCTTGACTTCCTTTAATATCCTTCAGAGATGTGAACTTAATTACCTTTTTTTTCTTTTTTATTGTTTGGGATTCATTGAGGGTACAAAGAATTAGGTTACAGTAATTGCATCTTTTAGGTGAATTCCCTGTTAGGTAAATTATGTCCTGCCCCCCAAAAGTGTGCCATACATTGTGGCCCTCCATCCTCCTCCCTCTTCCCCTCTCCCTGCTCCCTCATTCTCCTAATTCCTACCTTATATTAGCTCATTTACTGGCTTCATATTAGGATTGAGTATGTTGGATTCTTGTTTCTTCATTCCTGTGATACTTTGCTAAGAAGAATGTGTTCCAGTTCAATCCAGGTTAATACAAAAGATGTAGTGTCTCCATCTCTTCTAATGACTGCATTAAATGACTACATACACACACACACTCACACACCATGGAATACCATAGACCTGTGCGTGTGTGTGTGTGTGTGTGTGTGTGTATGTGTATACATATACCCCATAGCTTGTTAATCCATTCCTGCATTGGTGGGCATACTTTAATTTTTCTTGAACTTTCTGTTCTGAGATGGCTTCATCTAGGCTTCAGTAAGGGTTAAGGAAATAATGCTGCAGGCTGCATAAACTTTTGTATCTCTATTTCGTTAAAATCAGTTGATAAATAATGTTCTTGATAAAGATTGTCCTCTAGAAGGTCTGACTCATTTGTCTTTCCACTAGCAGTGTACAAAGGTGCTCATTTCCTGAAATCCTTAGTTATGATGATTAAGGTGTTTGTTCTTCAGTGAGTCTGTAAGGATAGATATGATTTAGATCAGTGGTTCTCAACCTGTGGGTCGCAACCCCTTTGGACTATATTAAAGGGTTGCAGCATTAGGAAGATTGAGAACCACTGATTTAGACTGTAAGAAGAAAGAAAATGGCTTATGGTGATGTAATTAATGCTTAACAGTTGCTCTTAAATTTTATCTTCTGATTTTGAAAGTAATTTCTAAAATGTGAATTTTTGGAATTTATTTTTTAACCGCCTTGTTCACATACCATGCAATTTACCCATTTAAAGTCCATAATTCAATGTTGTTTTCAGTACATTCACAGAAATGTGCAACCATCACCCACAGTCAATTTTAGGAATGTTCTTTTTTTATATGAGAAACTTAAGCATCTTAGAGAAGTTTGGCTTTTTGCATCTTTCAAAAATTAGCTTTCATGTTAAATAATTATTAATAAATGTTAAGAAATGAATAAGATATTTGATGAAAGGTTTCAAATGCTGTCAGTGATTGTGAAAATGAAAAATACTATCTTGAATAAAGATTTACTATAAAGAATTGTTAGAAAAAAATGTTTCTTTTTTTTTCATGTAGCTAAAAGACCAGCTTCAGGACAAAGCTTGGTTTCTGTTGTAACTACTCAGAAAATTACAAAACCTGCTGCTAAATATGGAGTACCTTTAACATATAAGAAACATGAAGATAAAAAATTGCATGGAAAGAAACCACTCCAAAAACATAAACAGGTATGACCATAGTTACAGCTGTGCTTAGGAACATTGTGGAAACTCACAGGGAAGCTAGCAGGGTCAGTGACTGAATTCCCCTGGAAGCTGTTTGCCGGGGTAAACACCACCATGTGTTCCATTTCACTCTTGCTCAGGCTGGTCCACCTACCTCAGCCTTTCAGACCGACCTATTTGCAAATATTCTTTTTTTTTTTTTTTTTTAAAGATAGGAGCCTCAAGCTGTCCCCCTGGGTAGAGTGCCATGGCATCAAAGCTCACAGCTACCTGCAACTCCTGGGCTCAAGCGAGTCTCCTGCCTCAGCCTCCCAAGTAGCTGGGACCACAGGTGCCCGCCACAACACCTGGCTAATTTTTGGTTGCAGCTGTCATTGTTGTTTGGCGGGCCCAGGTTGGATTCGAACCTGCCACATTAGGTGTACGTGGCTGGCGCCTTAGTCACTTAAGCCACAGGTGCCGAGCCCCTATTTGCAAATATTCTGCCTGCCTGCCTTTTACTTTGAATAACTTGTCTCTGTTCCCATCTAGAATCAATTTTACCATTTGTTTACTGTTATCTTTTTTACCTATTAAAGGACTTTGTGCTTTCTCAAGTCTTTTTAAAAAGAACCTTCCCTATCTCCTTCCAGCTACTTCATGATATCTCTCCTCTCTTTAACAAGATAATTTTCCCAAAGCATTGTGCTGTTTCCAATTCCCCTCTACTCATTTCTCTTGAACTCACTTTGCTGAAGGCTTTCTTTGTCATGGCTCTTGTGACACAGTTGAGCTCCATATTGTTAAATCCAGAGTTGCTTTTCTTTTTTTTTTTGACTTCAGCTTCTGACTCACTTGATTACCTCCCTTCTTTTTTTTTTTGTTTTGTTTTGTTTTGAGATAGAGTCTCACTTTATTGCCCTCGGTAGAGTGCCATGGCATCAGAGCTCACATTGGGCTTAAAGTGATTGTCTTGCCTCAGCCTCCCAAGTAGCTGGGACTATAGGCACTCCCCACAACACCTGACTATATTACCTCCCTTCTTTAAATATTTTTTTCACCTAAGCCCAAGGAATTACCTCCTTCTGGTTTTGCTTCTGCCTTATTGGCAGCTGCTTCTCAGCCTCTTTGGCAAGTTCCTTCTCCTATTTTTGATCTCTCACTGCCAAAACACTCAAGACCTTAGGTGCTTTTGCATTTTGTAGCATCTTTCTAGTTGTCAATATCTATAAGCTAACTCCCAAATTTATGTCTCTAGCTTGGACTCCTAAACTTCAGACTCCTTAGTCATATTAATATCTCCAGTTATATCTTTCTTTTTTTTTTTTTTTGAGACAGAATCTCACTATGTTGTGCTTGGTTGAGTGCCTTGGTGTCACAGCTCACAGCAACCTCAAACGCTTGAGCTTAAGTGATTCTCTTGCCTCAGACTCCCAAGTATCTGGGACTACAGGTGCCCACCACAACACCCAGCTATTTTTTGTTGTTGTTGTCATTGTTCTCATTGTTGTTTAGCAGGCCCAGGCCAGGTTCAAACCCACCAGCTCTGGTACATATGGCCAGTGCCTTAACCACTGAGCTACAGGCACCAAGCCTCCAATTAGATTTCTAATAGGCATCTCAAAATTAACATGTAAAACTGAACTCCTGATAGCTCCCTCTGTCTTAATTGGTCTTCAAATCTGTCCTTCCATTCATTCTCATCAGAAACTGTTTGAGTCATTATAGACTACTCTTTCAGCATCATGTTCTGTCAACCCTGCCTTCAAACCATATTCAGTGTGATAGCTTCTTGTTACTTTTACTGATGTTAATTCTGGCTACTCTTATTTTTCACTGGTGTTATGATAACTAATCTTCTGATGAGTCTCATTGCTTTCAAACTTACCATCTTCATTCTGATACTCTGATCTTACCTGAGCAACCTGAATGTTCCTCTTACATATTGGAGGTCAGATCCTTGCACTCTTCCTGCTTAAAACTTCCCAGTGGCTTTTCATTTCCTTCATTAAAAACCGGAGTCCTTACAGAGGCCTACAAAGCCCTCTGATAGCCTCACTCTCTTTCCAGCCTCATTTTCTACTCCTCTGTTGCGAGTCCCAGTCAAGCCATACCAAACCTTGTCACCTTACACATGCTGGGTACTTACTTGCAAAAATGGGTTTATACTTGCCATTTTCTTTTCTTTCATATTTGTGCTCAAAACTGGCTTTGTGAATAGAGCCATTCTTTTTTTTTTTTT
>NW_003852456.1:11119762-11133557 GCF_000181295.1 Otolemur garnettii
AAAAAAAAAGAAGAAAGAAAATGAGTTTATAAGGAATACCATAACCATTTAATGATACTGTCTTGCCATGTTTTAATTCCACAAATTTAAGTTAATGTGTATTAACTTATTACTCAACATGTCAAACAAAATCTTTGCATGTTATAAAACTGATTTTTGTTGTAGTTGCTGTAACAATCAGTGATTTTTCAAGGTTCTCTTAAAGCAAAGGAATGGTTATTAAGCCACTAGAGGGAGCTCCGTGGACGTATTTCATTATTTTACCTCTGATTTTTTTTTTTTTTGAATCAGGCCTCAAGCTGTTGCCCTGAGTAGAGTGCTGGGGCATCACAGCAACCTCCAACTCCTAGGCTTAAGCAATTCTTTTGCCTCAACCTCCCAAGTAGCTGCTACAGGTGTCCACAGGTTCGAGGGCAACCACCTTGACTGAAATCCAAACCATTTGTAACTATCACCTGAATCATTTGTTTTATCATTCAGAATTTTTTTTTTTTTTTTGAGATAGAGTCTCACTTTGTCACCCTTGGTAGAGGGTGATGGCTATTTTTTGGTTGTAGTTGTCATTATTGTTTAGCAGTCCCAGGCTAGATTCAAACCCATCAGCTCTGGTGTATGTGGTTGGCGCCTTAGCCGCTTGAGCTACAGGTGCCAAGCCTTGCCTCTGATTTTTAAAAAGAAACAAAACAATTCTCTGAGTAGGAATGTTTTATGTTACTGTATTTTTCTCTTCAGTGTAGAAATAATGTCCTGACCTGTGTCATTTCATAGGAATAGTCTGGCTTTTGATTTCACAACTATTTGAATATAAGGCAATATGGAACATCAGAGGATGAATACAACCTTTGCCTTCTTACAGCTTACCCAAGAGTAGGTTGGTGTTTTAGTTAAAGATCCTCTTTTTTATCCCACCTTACTGTGTAACATATATAAAACCTAGTCATTTATATTAAGCTACATTATTACTCAATATTTTTAAATTGATATTGTGCATCTGTAATCCTAGCACTCTGGGAGGCCAAGGTGGGTGGATTGCCTGAGCTCAAGAGTTCAACACTAGCCTGAACTCCATTTCTAAAAATAGCTGGACATTGTGGCAGGCGCCTATAGTCCCAGCTACTTGGGAGGCTGAGAAGAGGATTGCTTGAGCCCAGGAGTTTGAGGTTGCTGTGAGCTATGATGCTGCAGCACTCTGCCAAGGGTGACAAAGTAAAACTCTGTCTCCAAAAAAAAAAAAAAAAATTGATGTTGTGGTTCACAAATTTCGAGACTGGTGCTAGACTCGCTGCATAAAAGCACCTGTGGACCTTGTCAAAAGACTACTGTATAGGACTCTGTGTCTAAAGACTACCATTTAGCAACTCTTGGAGATACATACTTTTTTTTTCTTTTTTTGTTTTTGGAGATACATACTTTTTAAAATAGCTTTGCTGAGATATAATTTACATATTATACAGCTTGCCTACTAATTAAATGGTTTTAATATAGTCCCAGAGTTGTACAGCCAGCTCCACAATCAATTTTAGAACATTTTCATCACTCTAAAAATAAGTTCATTTCCCATTTGCAATCACTTTCCTTTCTACTCCTACCCCCACAATCCTGGACAACAGCTTTCTGTCTCTATATCGATTTGCTTATTCTAGACATTTCATTTTATATGAAATGTAATCATATTGCATGGTCTTTGGTGACTGGTTTTTTTACTCAGCATTATATTTTCAAGGTTGATACATGTTGTACCACATATAAGTATTTTATTTCATTTTCATTGCCAGATAGTATTCCTTTGTGTGAATGGAATGTATAATTTTACAAACCAGCAGGTAACATTCTCTATTAGTTTAAATGATTAATATATATACTTGGAAATGCTGTGTGTTTGTAACACTGTTTATTAAAGAGCATTATCTACAGTTTTTCATATATTTCTACAGTAGTATATGAAAGACTAGGAGTTGCCCTCCACTAGTAGTTGCCTCCTACTAGTGGTGGGAAAGTCATTTCTTTTTCTTTTTCTTTTTTTTTTTTTGGACACAGAGTCTCACTGTGTCACCTTGGTAGAGTGCGATGGCATCACAGCTCACAACAACCTCAAATTCTTGCATTGAAGTGATTCTTTTGTCTCAGCCTCTCAAGTAACTGGGACTACAGGCACCTGTCCCAGTGTCTGGCTATTTGTTTTTGTTGCAGTTGTCGTTGTTTTAGCTGGCCTGGGCCAGGCTTGAACCTGCCAGCCTCAGTGCATGTTACTGGTGCTGTAACCAATGCACTATGGGCACTGAGCCAGGAAAAGTCATTTCATTGTGTGAAGACTAGAGACTTCTTTATGCTTTCATATTTTGCTTTCTTTTAGAGATCTTTTTCCTAAGCAGTAGAAAGCAGCAGGGTGTACTATAAAGATATTTTATGAAACTTGTGGGGGAGTGTGTGTGTGTATTTTCACTATATAGAGATAGGAAACATATTTCTTACAGTGGGTTGCTTTTAGAAAAAGTTTGAGGCTCGGCACCTGTGGCTCAAGTGGCTAAGGCACCAGCCACATACACCTAAGGTGGCAGGTTCCAATCCAGCCCGGGCCCGCCAAACAACAATAATGGCTGCAACCAAAAAAAAAACAACTAGCCTGGCATTGTGGCTGGCACCTGTGGTCCTAGCTACTTGGGAGGCTGAGACAGGAGACTCGCTTGAGCCCAGGAGTTGGAGGTTGCTGTGAGCAGTGAGGCCATGGCACTCTACCCAGGGAGAAAGCTTGAGGCTCTGTCTCAAAAAAAAAAAAAAAAAAAGAACCCAGCCTGGGCCCGCCAAACAACAATGATGGCTGCAACCAAAAAACAGCCCGGCATTGTGGCGGGTGCTTGTGGGCCCCGCCACTTGGAAGGCAGAGGCAGGAGACTCGCTTGAGCCCAGGAGTTGGAGGTTGCTGTCAGCTGTGATGCCACAGCACTCTACCCAGGGTGACAGCTTAAGGCTCTGTCTCAAAAAAAAGAAAAGAAAAGAAAAAGTTTGAAAGCTACTATTGTTTAAATATGTTGGTATTATCTTTATCACATCAACTTTAGCGCCTTTTCTGGGTTAAGTAGTAAGATATATGATTAGCTTAAGTAAGAGTGGAATTGAAATAACTAGCCACAATTAGACAGTAGGATTTAAGAGCCTATAATACAGTCAGGAGGTGGAGCTGTTCTGGCAGTCCACTGGTTACATCAGGTAGTAAACATCCTAAGAGTGGAGTCAGGTGTGAGGTTAGTGCCACTTACCACATTGCTGATACAGCCTTGAGTTAAAATATATTATATCAATAAAATTGATCTATAATGATTTAATTAAAATGCCAAAGCACATTATAAAAGAATCATTAAGACTTGTGTCTGAGCACAAAACTAGTTGAAGATTGGGGAAGAACCCTTTCCCATGGTTTCTTTGAATCTAGTGTTTCGATAGACAACATATCGAACACTAGAGTGTTTATTTTTATTTTTTTTTTGAGACAGAGCCTCAAGCTGTCACCCTTAGAGTGCTGTGGCATCACAGCTCACAGCAACCTCTAACTCCTGGGCTCAGGCGATTCTTCTGCCTCTGCCTCCTAAGTAGCTGGGACTACAGGTGCCTGCCACAACGCCCAGCTATCTTTTGGTTGCAGCCGTCATAGTTCTTTGGCAGGCCTGGGCTGGATTTGAACCCGCCAGCTCAGGTGTATGTGGCTGGTGCCTCAGCTGCTTGAGCCATAGGCGCCGAGCCTAGAGTATTTATTTTTAAAATGCTGTATTTTGTGGGGTGGTGCCTGTTGCTCAATGAGTAGGGTGCTAGCCTCATATACCAAGGGTGATGGGTTCAAACCCAGCCCTGGCCAAACTGCAACAAAAAATAACCAGGTGTTGTGGTGGGAGCCTGTGGTCCCAGCTACTAGGGAGACTGAGGCAAGAGAATTGCCTAAACCCAAGAGCTGGAGGTTGCCGTGAGCTGTGATGCCACAGCACTCTTCTGAGGGCGATAAAGTCAGACTGTGTCTCAAAAAAAATAAAATAAGAGAGTTATGAAAGAATCGCCTTTACCTTTTTCAGAAATTTTCATGAATTTGTAATTTTGAGAGCCTCAAAATCTGTCTAATTGGTATTTTTACTTTTTGTCCAGGCCCATCAAACTCCAGTGAAGAGAGTGAATCCTGGAGAACAAAGGAGGAAAATGTTTGAGGTATAAAGATATGTGTCTGCTTATTTTAAAACTTTGCAAAAATAATTACTTAAAGAAGCAGCAAAATCTTAATAGCATAAGGCCTCCAAACCTTTCCTCCTCATTTCTTTCAAATAAATAACATAACTTTTTTTAAACCTCTCTAAGCATAACTCTGCTAAGGGTATACTAACTTTCCTGCTTAAACTAGAAAAAGTAGGAATTATTATTGGTAATAATGTTCTTTTTTTAATTAAGGAAGCCTCAAGAAAGAGAATTTTGGAATTTACTGAAAAAGAAAAGAAACAAAAGGATCAGGTAGTTTTTTGCTCTTATTTTTCTTTCTTTACAAGTTGAAAATGATAATAGTTTCAAGAATTTTAAGAAGTTTGTCTTTAAAATTTTTAACAGATTATTAATTTAATGAAGGCTGAACAAATGAAAAGACAAGAAAAGGAAAGGGTAAGAGGATAATTTGTTTTCCCATGGTTCATTCCTCCCATTCCCCATACACATAATTTTTTTAAAGGAATACACTGGCTTGGCGCCTATAGCTCAACCGGCTAAGGCGCCAGCCACGTACACCTAAGGTGGCGGGTTCAAATCCCCAGCCCGGACCCGCCAAACAACAATGACAGCTGCAACCAAAAAATAGCTGGGCGTTGTGGTGGGCGCCTGTGGTCCCAGCTACTTGGGAGGCGGAGGCAGGAGACTCGCTTGAGCCCAGGAGTTGGAGGTTGCTGTGAGCTGTAATGCCACGGCACTCTACCCAGGGGGACAGCTTGAGGCTCTGTCTCAAAAAAAAAAAAAAAAAAAAGGAATACACTGATTTCTATTTTATTACTAAATATATTTCATGTATTTTATATAAGATACTTAAAATGGTGTTTTGTTTGTTTGTTTTCCCCCCAAAGTTGGAGAGAATAAATAGGGCCAGAGAACAAGGATGGAGAAATGTACTAAGTTCTGGTGGAAGTGGTGAAATAAAGGTAGGCATTTGTTTTTAAAACTCTGGTTTCACCTTGCTCTTTTAAAATGTGATTGACTGGGTTTCTCCCTTTCTCTTTCTCTCTGTTTAATTTTTACCAAGAATTCTTTAGCATTTATTATGTATTCTTAGTTTTCCTATATGGATTTGATATATAACTTGTACTGGTAACTAATAGGTGACACAGTTAAAAGGTTTATTTGGGCCAGGCACAGTGGCTCACATCTGTAATCCTAGCAGCCTGGGAGGCAGAGGCAGGTAGATTGCTTATGCTCACGAGTTCAAGATCAGCCTGAGCAAGAGTAAGACCCTGTCTCTAAAAAATATAGCCGGGCGTTGTGGCAGGTGCCTGTAGTCTCAGCTACTTGGAAGGCTGAGACAAGAGAATCGCTTAAGCACAAGACTTTGAGGTTGCTGTGATCTGTGACACCACAGCACTCTACCAAGAGTCTCAAAATGAGACCATGTCCAAAAAAAAAATGTTTTATGTGAAGACTGTGATATACCATCCCTGTAGTAGGAATCTTTAAAATTAAGTTAGTTTGGCACACTTCTGCTTAAAATCCATCTGTAGTTTCTGATAGCCTTAAAGAGTAAGTTCTCGGGTGACGCCTGTGGCTCAAAGGAGTAAGACACTGGCCCCGTATGCTGGAGGTGGTGGGTTCAAACCCAGCCCCGGCCAAAAACAAAAAAAAAAAAAAAAAAAAAAAGGATTAAGTTCTCAGAAGGCCCCTCTTAATCCTGTCCCTGCCAATCTCTCCAAGTACATCCCCAGCCATTCCCTATTACCCATTGTTTACTCTGTTCATGCTGAATTAAAGACCATATTTGTAGTTTTCTTGCTAAATCTCTTTGTCCTGTGCTTGTGCCTCTCTTTACTTAATAGCACCCTTTCCTTCCATCTTCACACTCACCCCATCTCCATCCTTTTATCTAGGTAATCAAGCATTAACCTCAATACTTAATCCAAACATTGCTATTGTGTAGATCCAGACTGTATAATCTTGAGCAAGTTACTTAATTTCTCTGATCTTTAATTTGTTCATTTCATTTTCTTTTTCTGGGCACAATGCTTGGAACTTGACTGGCAGGGCCTTATACAGTAATTTTCTTTTCCTTTCTTTGTTCTGCCAGTCTCAATCTTATGCTTTCTCTTTTGCTTATGTAGCATCCTTTACATTATTTCTGTCTGTGAGTAGGCCAGATTCTAAGATGGTTTCCAAGATTCCTGACCCCTGGTGTCACACCTTGTATTATTCCTTCTCTGTAAGTGGGAAGTGAGTAGTACCTATGAATGTTGTGATACAGTGACTCCTTTGATTAGGTTATGTCATGTGGTGATGGGATAGTCACTTCCACCATTACATAACACGTAAGGCTCTCTTAGCGGACTGGAGAGGAATAAAAGCCAAAGAGTCATACTTCTGCTGGCCTGGAAGATGGTCCAAAATTCATGTGACCAAACATAGCACAGGTAGCCTCTAGATGCTAGCAGTGGTCTCTGACCAGCTAACAAGAAAATGGTGGCCTTAGTCAAAGACCCATAAGGAAATTAATTCTTTCAAGAACCAGGGAATTTGGAAGAGTTCCTGAGCTCAGGTGAGAATTGTAGCCCTAGCTAACACCTTGAGTTCTGCCTGGTGAGATCCTGAGCAGGGCACATAGCTAACCACACCCAGACTTCTTAGCCAGGAAAACTGATATAATAAGTGGGTATTGTTTTAAGCTTCTAAGTTTGTGCCAGTTTGTTACACAGCAATGGAAAATGAGAGTTCTATATTGCTCTATATTTCAATTTTAATTTGTATCATTAAATCAGCTGTTAATCACTCATCTTTAATAGGTTATGACAGGTTATATCGATGTAAAACAAGTTACATTCCAACTTGTTTTTTCCCCCAAAACTTATAATTTGAATAAAAGTGTGCTTTTTCCATCTAGGCATCTAGATTCTGCCCTAGATTTATGAATTTTTTCTTTAGTCTCTGAGATGAAGTTTTTATGTTACCTATCAGTAATTCAGTAAGAGTAACTTTTTCCAGTTCTGCATTAATGTAGAACTTATATAATGTTATTAGTAATATATTAATAATTTTATCTTATTAGTAAGTAAAATTTATGACCTTCTGAATGATCAGGAATGAGGCAGAAAGAATTTGGTCCATTTTAAAAATAACTAACCCTATACCCTATCTGATCGGAAAGTGAAAACTTATCAAAGTTTAGGCCCCAAAATCTTGTCAGCATTTTGCATCAAGTCCATAATTAGTGTTGAGATTTTGATGATTTTTTCCTCCTCTTTTTGCATATGGCTTCTGTGTAATAAAATATATTTTCCTATGGTGTCTAAAGCAATATTTAATCTTGAAAGTTCTGTTTTATCAGTGGTATTTGGTAACTAATTGAGACAGTTTTTGAACAATTGGATACTGTGTGCTTAATTGATTTCTGCTTTATAAACTTACATAATACTTTCATTAAGGATTAATAAAACAATTAATTTTCCATGATTTAAAGCAAAGTCCTAGTTTCTCATTGAATTTGAAATATTTACCTTGTTAGACTATTTGATTTCTACATAGTAACGACCCAGAGGCTTACTGTAACGGTCAAATTAAGGAGATCCCTAAAATAAAGATAAAACAAAAACTAAACATTAAGTGAAATACTTTGAAATTAATACTATTATTAAATAGCTCTAAATAATAGGCATTACTATGCACAGTACAAATATTTAATATAAATATTTTGGTGCTTTGGTATTGTGTTTCTGTAAAATTTGAAACTTGTTTTGTCCATTTTTACCATGTCTCTAGAATGGAACTTTAGGGCCAGGTACAGTAGCTCATGCCTATAATCCTAGCACTCTGTGAGGCTGAGGCAGGTGGATTGCTTGAGCTCAGGAGTTCAAGACCAGCCTGAGCAAGAATAAGACCCTGGGTCGCCCGTACCTAAGTGGTTAGAGTACCAGTCCCATGCACTGGGGGTGGCGGGTTTGAACCTGGCCTGGACCTGCTTAACAAAAAAAAAGTGAGACCTTGCCTCTACAAAATAGGTGGGTGTGGTGGTGGGCACCTGTAGTCCCAGATACTCAGGAGGCTGAGGCAAAGCAGGAGAATTGCTACCCAAGTCGATAGAATGAGATTCTGTCAAAAAAAAAAAAAAGAAAGAAAATATTGATTAATTGATTAAAGATGTTCAAGTAACGAGAAGAAAATTGCTAAAAATAAAAAAGAAAAATAATTAGGAACTTCAGAAACGTTACCATATAGTCCACATAAATAGTTTGATCATTTGGTAGCCATAATATGTAAGAAGTGTTTCTGTTATTTGAAAATACATTGGAATGCCTTTCAACATTACAAAAAATAATGGCCTTGTTTATACATGCAACAACGTGATCAGTCACAAAACTGTATTGAGTGAAGGAAACCAGATGAGAATATATCTACATTTATGATTCCATTTATATGACATTGTAGAGAAGACAAATCCAATCTGCAGTAACAGAAAACATATCAGTGGTTGCTGGCAATGAGGGAACATTCATGGCAAAAGAGTATGAGGGAACTTTGGGGGTTATAGATATGCTTTTGATTGTGGTGGTGATTACCTGAGTACATATTTGTTAGAATTCATCTACCAACCTGGGTGGCATGCACCTGTAGTCCCAGCTACTCAGGAAGCTGAAGTGTGAGGATCCCATGAGCCCAGAAGTTCAAGACGAGCCTGGGCAACCTCATCTCAAAAAAAAAATTCTACTTGGGACGCTGAGGCAAGAGAATCACTTAAGCCCAAGAGTTTGAGGTTGCTATGAGCTGTGATGCCACAGGACTCTACCGACGGCAATATAGTGAGACTCTCTCAAAAAAAAAAAAAAATTCATCATTCTATAATTGGTGATTTTTATTTATTGTACAATGATACCTCTGAAGAACTTAATACTTTTCAGTATTCTAACACAATATAATTTTTTCATCATAATTTTGAGTATAAACATCTTCAGAGATGTTTATAGACTTATTTTTGCTGAAAAGAAAGAACAAAGTCAAGCTAAAGTGATACTAGCATTAGATTAAACTCAAAGGCTCAGCGCCTGTGGCTCAGGGTGGCAGGTTTGAATCCAGCCCGGGCCCACCAAACAACAACGATGGCTGCAACCAAAAAATAGCCAGGCATTGTGGCGGGCGCCTGTGGTCCCAGCTACTTGGGAGGCGGCGGCAGGAGACTCCCTCAAGCCCAGGAGTTGGAGGTTGCCATAAGCTGTGATGTCACAGCACTCTACCCAGGGGAACAGCTTGAGGCTCTGTCTCAAAAAAATTAAAAAAAAAGAAAGAAAATAAAAAAAATAAAAATAAAGTATATTAAACTCAAAGAGTAACCTGTTTCCTTGGAAATGTGACAGGATTCTGAGTTTTGGCTTGAGATATACATTTTGAGTGTGTATGTGAGAATCCCTCAATAAAGATTTTTGTCTAATTATTTTTCTCTTTTATTTCTAGCAATTTTCATCTCGTTATTTGAACATCTTTAATCAATTAATCTATATTTATCTTGTCCCTTTATTCTGTTGTTTTTGAAACAAGGTCTCATTCTGTTGCCTGGGCTGAATGCAGTAGCCCAGTCATAGCTCATGTCACCTCAGATTCCTAAGCTCAAGGGAATCCTCCTGTCTTGGCCTTCCAAGTAGCTGGAACTACAGCCACATGCCATCATGCCCAGCTTAATTTTTTTATGTTTTTTATAGAGACAGGGGTCTTGCTGTGTTGCTGGGGCTGGTCTTAAACATCTGGCCTCCCAAAATATCTTGTACTGATTTTTCAAGAATCATGCTTTTTTATAAAATTGTATGTAACTTACTATGCCAAGATGTTAAAACAAATTTTATCTTAGTGGGTTATATTGATGTTTCCTTGATTTGATCCTAATATTTTGTTTTTATATCTTTTCTTATCTAGACTTCTTCCTTAAGATGTTATCACCTGGAAGCTTTTCCTCCTTTTGCTGTCAGTATTCTGCCTTCTGTTCTCATCACTTTTCACACAAAACAACATATATATGTATATTTTTTTTGGTAGAGATAGAGTCTCACCTTACTGCCCTCAGTAGAGTGCCATGGCATCACACAGCTCACAGCAACCTCCAACTCCTGGGCCCAGGTGACTCTCTTGCCTCAGCCTCCTGAGCAGCCAGGACCACAGGCACCCACCGTAATGCCCAGCTATTTTTTTGTTGTTGCAGTTTGGCCAGGGCTGGGCTTGAACCCACCACCCTCCACACATGGGGCCAGCACCCCACCCGCTGAGCCACAAGCGCCACCCAAAACAATATTTTTTTAAAGGCTACTACTCACCTTTAGTCATAGCCATTTGTCTTATCTTTAAATAAGAAAAGTTTAAGTAAGTTGACCTCTGCATTTGAGGTTAATTGATTTTTCTCTTCTTAATGAAATTCTTCCATTGTGACTTCTGTAGCATTATACACTTCTTACTTACTTTTATCTGTTATCCTTTTCTGACATCTTTATTTTTCCACATGGCTGAGTTCTTGTATCTTTGCCTTTATCCTTTGTCATTCCCACAGAGAATCCACAACCCCCTTTAGCATCTACTTTCTCATTGATTGCCACTTCTTGGCTCCTTGACTTACTGTCAGTATGGCAACAGCCTTCTAATTAGCTCCACTACCTTGGTCTGCCTCCTGTTTCTCCTCATCTTGCATAATACTGACCTTAAAAACTGTTTTAGTACACTACTACTGTCATAAAGTTTCTGCATGCTTTCGATTGCTTACTATAAACACAGACAACTAGGGCTGATAGCGCTCAGCTATACCCAACTTTTATAGCAAAATTTAATGCTCCCTATTTTTCCAGAGCCTTTTTTTTAAGTAGGAATTTTACTTTGGATGATTTTTTTTCTATTTTGTGAATTTGCACTGTACTTATTGCTTGGTAGTCTCTGTTATCACTTATTTAACACAGGATCAAAATGCTTTTCTAGTTTTGTGCTTAACCCACCCCCAAACTTGTTTGAGGACTATTTAAGGATAGATGTGATCTTTTCCTTTTATCTACACTAGAGTATGTTTCAGTAATGTTTATATCTTTGTATCTCTTATCAGTTGAAGGATTTGGGGGATATTAAAAGCTATATGCGAATGTTTTTGTTAAATATAATTTTGATTATTATAAAAGCAGGCTCCCCTTTACGTATAGACATACATACTTAACAGAACAAAATCACATGCAGTGTATATTAGAAGCTTGCTTCAAAACATAAGATGAGATTTTCTCATGTTTATGTGAAATTAGTGACATTTTATTGTTTTTTGTTTTTCACATTAAAGTGTGCTTTATTAGTAACAAAGTATGCTTTTTTTTTTTTTTAAAGAGGCAGAGTCTCATTTTATTGCCCTCGGTAGAGTGCTATGACATCACAGCTCATAGCAACCTCCAACTCCTGAGCTTAGGCGATTCTCTTGCCTCAGCCTCCTGAGTACCTGGGACCACAGGTGCCCACCACAGCGCCCAGCTATTTTTTTGTTGCAGTTTGGCCAGGGTCGAGTTTCAACCTCCCGCCCTTGGTATATGGGGCTGGTGCCCTACCCACTGAGCCACAGGTGCCACCCAGTATGCTACTTCTTGATGGTTAATAATTAGTAAAACCATTTTGCTATAGGCTTTATGTTTATTTATGTTGTTCATATTACATAATTATGTTTAAAAGGTTAAGCATTGGGTACAAGTGAATCTTTCGAAAAGCAGAATATAAACGTCTTGACACAAAAACTAAGAAAATGACATAAAGGCTATGTTAACCAGTTTGATGAAAATATTTCAAATTGTATATGAAAACACCACAGCGTACCCCATGATTGCATTAATGTACACAGCTATCATTTAATTAAAAAAAAAAGTTAAGCATTGAAATGTACTTTTTCTTTTGAGAATAGTACAGGCCTCTTAGACCTTATAAGATAAATATGTGAGAGCTCTTTGTTTAATCCTTAGGCTTCCTTTTTTGGCAGTGGAGGGGCTCTAGCTCCATCTTTTTCTCCTCGAGGACAATATGAACATTACCATGCCATTTTTGATCAAATGCAGCAACAAAGAGCAGAAGACAATGAGGCTAAATGGAAAGGAGAAATACATGGTCGAGGGCTTCCAGAAAGGTATGGCTATGTTCTGCAGAAGTAACTTGTGTTTTGCTTCAGAGAAAGTCATCAAAGTCACTATGCATATTTATCTACAGAGGAATTCTGCCTGGAGCTCGTCCAGGATTTCCTAAAGGGGCTGCAGGTCATCAACACCATTTCCCTGATGCTGATGATATTAGGAAAACTTTGAAAAGATTGAAGGCCGTGTCTAAACAAGCCAGTGCAAACAGGTTGGAATGTGATGATCCATGAGTTCATCTTTGTGTATAATTTTGTCTTCTGTCACACATAGTTTAGTATCTACACTTTGTAGATGTTTCTTCATTCTTTGCATAAAACGTTCTCTAGGTCCTGGATGCAAAGATTTTCTCAGTTGCAGATTTGGCCCTTGATTACATCATGTGAGCATATAGCTCTTCAATTTATCCTAAGTTTTTTGTCTTGTATGTTTTGACTGAAAAATGCTATTTAAATGAACATAGAACTTTCAGCCAACATATGGTTGTAATATGTTTCATTCATTTGCTTTAAATGAATCAGAATATAAATTTAAAAGGCATCATTCTTTATGCAGAACTCTAAAACATGTCTTTTTGTCTTTTTCTTATCACTCAGAAGCTCACTTTTTCTCTTTGTCGTCTTAGTATGTTTTCTCTTCATATTCATCTTTGATTTATACCTCTTTGTGGGTCCTTTTCATAAGATTTTTTTCTTCCATTAGACTAATAATAGTAACTGTCAGTGGCTATAACTCGCATAGTTCTTTTTTTCTTATGTATGCATATGTATTTTCTTAGACATTCCTATTCTATAAAATGTGAATTATGGAAGAATAGATGAGGTTTATGATAATTCAGTCATATTTTTTTTTTCCCTGTGTTGAGTTTAAGAAAAATGTCATTGAGTGTTATAAAAATCTTTATGATTCCTCCACCCTTCATAAAAGATGATTAATATATGCTTGAGCAGAGATAAATTATTCAGGTAAATATAAAGTAACATTATGAATACATTATAAATTACATATATATTATTTTTAAAGCAACTTTAGTTTCACAGCAGAATGGAGTGGAAGGTACTGTGTTCTCATTACCCCCACCCCACACACATACAACCTGTTGGCATTCTCAACTTGAGTGATGACATTTGTTGCAGTCAGTGAACTTACACCCGAAGTGGTGATCCATTATCACCCTAAGTTTGTAGTTTACATTAGGGTTTTCTCTTAATGTTGTACATACTATGGGTTTTGACAAATGTATAATTGTATGTATTGACCATTGTAAAATTGTCATGCACAATAATGGCACTGCCCTAAAGATCCTCTGTCCTCCACCTTATGAGCGCCTTCCCTTCTCACCTATAGCAACCAGTGGTCATTTTACTTTTTCCAGAATGCCCTATAGTTGGAATCATACAGTATGTGACCTTCTCAGTAGTGGCTTCTCTTGGTAATATACTTTTTTTTTTTTTTTTTTT
>NW_003852456.1:11134714-11140859 GCF_000181295.1 Otolemur garnettii
AGCCATTGTAGTTGGTGTGTAGTGCTGTCTTCTTGTTTTGGTTGCAATTCTCTAATGACATGTGATGTAGAACATCTTTTCCTGTGCTTCTTGCCATCTGTACATCTTTTCTCATGAGTTGTCTATTGAGGTCTTTTGCACATTTTCTATTAGCTTGTTATTTTCTTTGTGTTGGGTTTTAAAAGTTCTTTGCATATTTTTGATGACAGTCCTTTTTCAGGTATGTCTTTTACAGGTATTTTTCCCCCTTTTATGGCTTGTCTTCTTCCCTTGATATTGTCTTTTGCAGAGCAGAAATTTTTACTTTTAAAGAAGTCAGCTTATCAGATGTTTCTTTCCTGGATTATGCCTTTGGTATCGTACCTAAAAAGTTAACACTATATCCAACTTCATTTACATTTTCTCTTATGTTACCTCCTAGGCCAGGGGTGTCCAACCTGCAGCCCATGGGCCACATGCTGATTTTGTGAAGACTTTTTTTGTTTATCTGTAATGTTGGATTATCACACACACACAAAAAAATATATATATGTCTGTGTGTATATATATATGTGTGTGTGTGTGTGTGTATGTATCCAGACCTCCTTTTTGCTAATCAAGTTTCATTAGTGTTTGTGTATTTAACGTGTAGCGCTGGGTTTGAACCCACCATCTCTGGCATATGGGGCCTGCACCCTACTCCTTGAGCCACAGGCACCGCCCTTTTTTTTTTTTTCTGAGACAACTTTTATTCTTCCAGTGTGTGGCAGAGAAAAAAAGGTTGGACACCCCTGTTATAGGCATTTTGGGGTTTTAAAAGTTTCACTTTTATGTCTGTGATCCATTTTGTGTTAATTTGTGTGAAGGATGTAAAGTTGATGTCCAGGTTCACTTTTTTGTGTGTGGATGTCCAGTTGTTTGACAGCAAATTTTGAGAAGACTTGCATGTTCCTTTGACTTTTCTTTCCTCCTTGGTCTCGGATCAATTGACTTTATTTATGTAAGTCTATTTCTGTTCTTTAGCCAGTACCACACTGTGTCGATCACAAGAGCTTTGTGGTAATTCTTAAAATCAGATACTTTCAGTCCTCCTGCTTTGTTCTTCTGCTTCTGTGATGAGTTGGCTATTCTGGTTCTTTCGTCTCTTCATAAAAACTTTAGAATCAACTTGTCAATATTTACAAAATAACTTGAGAGGATTTTTTTTTTTTTTGAGACAGAGCCTCAAGCTGTCCCCCTGGGTAGAGTGCTGTGGCATCACAGCTCACAGCACCCTCCAACTCCTGAGCTCAAGCGAGTCTCCTGCCTCGGCCTCCCAAGTAGCTAGGACCACAGGTGCCCACCACAACGCCTGGCTATTTTTTGGTTGCACCCATCATTGTTGTTTGGCGGGCCCAGGCTGGATTCAAATCCACTACCTTAGGTGTATGTGGCTGTTGCCTTAGCCACTTGAGCCACAGGCGCCAAGCTGAGAGGTTTTTTTTTTTTTTTTGACAAAGTCTCACTCAATCACCATAGAGTAGAGTGCTATGGCTTCACAGCTCACAGCAACCTCAAACTCCTGGGCTCAAGAGATCCTCCTGCCTCACCCTCCCTCCACCACCACACCCAACTACTTTTTCTGTTTTTAGTAGAGACAGGGTCTCACTTTGCTCAGGCTGATCTCAAACTCCTGAGCTTAAGAGATTCACCCGCCTCAGCCTCCCAGAGTGCTGGGATTATAGGCATAAACTACTGCACCCAGCCATCTTAAGGGGATTTTGATTGGGATTGTGCTGAGTCTATAGATCAACTTGGGAAGAACAGACATCTAGATAAGTCTTTCTATACTTTCTTTAGGACCTGAAATATTTCTCCATTATTTAGTTCTTGGCATCTATCATCAGACTTTTTTATAGTTTTTCATATAGATATGTGCATATGTTGGATTTATAGCTACATATTACATTTTTGAGGGTGCTAGTGTAAATGATAATGTGTTTTTGTTTTTCTGTTTTTGGGGGGTATTTTTTTTGGGACAGAGTCTCATTTTGACGCCCTCAGTAGAGTCCTGTGGCGTCACAGCTCACAGCAACCTCCAGCTCTTGGGCTTAGGTGATTCTCTTGCCTCAGCCTCCAAGTACCTGGAACCACAGGCTTCCACCACAATGCCCGACTATTTATTTCACTGTTGTTCCAGTTTGGCCAGGGCCGGGTTTGAACCTGCCACCCTCGGTATATGGGGCTGGTGCCCTACTCACTGAACCACAGGAGCCTCCTGATAATGTGTTCTTAATTTTAAATTCCACTTGTTTATTTTATAGAAAAGCAAGTAACTTTTGTATATTAACTTTCTATCCTGAAGCCTTGCTATAATCACTTTTTATTCCAGGAGTTTTTTTGTCAGTTGTTTTGGAGTTTCTCCATACATGATCATGTCTTCTTGAACAAAACCAGTTTTCATTCTCCCTCCACAATCTATATACTTTGTTTCTTTGTCTTACTGTAGTAGCTAGAACTTTTGGCATGGTACTGAAGAGTAACACTGAGAAAGGACATCTTTTCTTCCTTATGATTTTAACAGGAAAGCATCATGTTTCCTATCCTGTTGAGGCGTTAACTATAAGTTGATTTAGCTGTAAGTTTTTTATAAATGTTCTTTATGAAATTGTGGTAGTTCCCCTATATTGTTTCTCGAGGTCATTTTTTATTATGAATGCATGTTGGATTTTATCAGATGCTTTTCTTTATATCTATTGATAACACATATGATCATGTGACTTTTTTTTCTCTTCAGCTTGTCCATATGATGGCTTACGTTAATTAATCTTTATTTATTGAACCAGCCTTGCATACACCTGAGAAACCCTGTTTGGTCATGACATATAATTCTTATACATTGTCAGATTTGATTTGCTAATATTTTGTTGAAGATTTTCATATTTCTATTCATGAGAGAGATAGTGGTGTGTAGTTTTGTTTCCATGTAATGTCTTTGTGTCTTGTTTTGATATTAGGGTAATACTGGCCTCATAGTAACAAGAAGGTAATATTGGCCTTATATGATAATTCTTCCATCTCATTAGGGTAGCTTTACAGCTTTTTTAAGGTGGGTTGATTTTATAGTTTAATATTGAGAAATCATATTTCTTTTATCATAATGGAGTACATACTTCAATAGGTTAAGTTAGGACAAAGTACCATAAATTGGCAAACTAAAACATGTTAAAAAGAATGCCTCTTTTTGAAATTTCCTTATAAATGAAGAAGAAAAAATAATAGAAAATGGCTCGGCGCCTGTAGCTCAAGCCACTAAGGTACCAGCCACATACATACACCAGAGCTGGTGGATTCAAATCCAGCCCAGCCCTGCCAAACAACAATGACAACCGCAACCAAAAGATAGTCGTTGTGGCGGGCGTCTGGTGTCCCAGCTACTTGGGAGGCTGAGGCAAGAGAATCACTTAAGCCCAGGAGTTGGAAGTTGTTGTGAGCTGTGATGCCACAGCACTCTACCCAGAGCAACAGCTTGAGACTCTGTCTCAAAAAAAAAAATAATAATAATAATAGAAAAGTCTTTAAACTAGGATAGTTGTATTTTGCTCTAAGAATAGAAATGACCTTATAGCTGGTAATCATGTGAAGGGAAGTAATTTCACTACTATGGGTATGATCTTCTAACCCCATGCTGCTGGTACTTACTGTCTTACATGGATCCTGTAATCCTGTTCTGTTGCCACTATCAGCGGTTTTCACTGCTCCATCCAACTTAGCTAATTGTCTTTGCCTTTTAATGTTTTCTTTACTCAGAGGCATTTAATCTTTTTTTCATCCTCAAATTCCTTTGCTGAGTTCCAGAATGCTCATGTGTTCCAGCAGCTAACTACCTTGTCACTATCCCTTCACCTCAGCTTCTTGATCAAATGCTCATACCTCTTTTATCTCTTTTGCCCAGAAAAAAAGAAAACTTGAAGGAAAGTCACAAGAGGCTTTTTTGTCTTATTTTTCTGCATGCCAAGTGATATAGGTTAGTTTTAGACAAATCAGAAGCAGCTCAGCGCCTGTGGCTCAAGCGGCTAAGGCACCAGCCATGTACACCTGAGCTGGCGGATTCGAATCCAGCCAGGCCTGCCAAACAACAATGACGGCTGCAACAAAAAAATAGCCAGGTGTTGTGCTGGGCACCTGTAGTCCCAGCTACTTGGAAGGCAGAGGCAGGAGACTCACTTGAGCGCAGGAGTTGGAGGTTACTGTGAGCTGTGATGCCACAGCACTCTACCCAGGGGGACAGCTTGAGGCTCTGTCTCAAAAAAATAAAATAAAATCAGAAGCTATGGGAGAGTGATTAGGACATAGGACAGGAAACCATTCCTGGTAGAAGCGACTGTGAAGACTTGGGCATATTTTCTTGCATTCTTTTTTACATAATTTTTTTCCTAGATAGTAGATTTAAGTAATAAGTACCAGTTTGTATCTTTTATTTTTAATATTCTTACTATAGCTATTTCCCATATTAAAATTGTTTTCAAGAAATTTTTAGTGCCTGTGTAAGATTCCAATACCTATATGCGCCATGATTTATCTAACAAATACCCTAATACAACAAATTGTAATTTTCCATTTTTTGAGCATTATTCTACATATTATTCTTCAATTCTTAACATTTCTATAAAATTTATCTTATAAGAGTAATTATTAACTTAAATGATTTGGTAAATTATATTCTTGAAGGAGGTTCTACAAAGAAATATGACTAAGTTTCTTTCAAGAAAAGCTGTGCTAATTTATACTCAGCCTAACAATAAATGGTAGTGCCAGTTTTATTGCCCCATTAGCTAGTACTGATAACTTCTTAGGCTCTAAAGAAGTTTTAAATTATATAAAGTTTAAAATCAAAGTAGTATAGGAGATGAAATGATTACTACTTTCTATACTAGGGTAATGACAACTGTCTAGTAAATAGTGGCTTGGTGCCTGTGGCTCAAGCAGCTAAGGCTCTAGCCACATACGCAAGAGCTGGTGGGTTTGAATCCAGCCCGAGCCTGCCAAACAGCAATGACAACTACAACCAAGAAAAAAATAGCCAGGCGTTGTGGTAGGCGCCTGTAGTCCCAGCCATTTGGGAGGCTGAGGCAAGAGACTCACTTAAGCCCAGGAGTTAGAGGTTGCTGTGAGCTGTGACACCACAGCATTCTACCCAGGGCGACAGCTTGAGGCTCTGTCTCAAAATAAATAAATAAATAGTAAATAAATAAAAGAATAGTAAATAGTAGCTCAGTGAGTAGGGCGCCAGCCCCATATGTCAAGAGTGTCAGGTTCGAACCTGACCCTGGCCAAACTGCAACAAAAAATAGCCCGGCGTTGTGGCAGGTGCCCATAGTCCCAGCTACTTGGGAGGCTGAGGCAAGAGAATCACCTAAACTCAAGAGCTGGAGGTTGCTGTGAGCTGTGACACCACAGACACCATGGCATTCTACCGAGGGTGACAAAGTGAGACTCCATGTCTTAAAAAAAGAAAAGAAAAGAAAACAGTGATGATGAGGATGACAACAATAATAGCAGCTAATATTTAATCTTGTGTTTGTGCCAACACCCGAATTCATCTGTACAGTCAGTCCTCTTTATTGTGGGTTCTCTGTATATTTGCCTACTTGCTAAAACTTATTTATAACCCCAAAATGAGTACTTGTAGAACTTTGATGGTCACTCTTGGGCATGCTCACAACAAGAAGAAATTCAAGTCTCCCAATGCACAGGTTCCCAGCTGAGGTTTAATCAGCGAGATGATGCTCATTCTTCTTGTTCCACCCTTCATATTATAAAAATGTCCTTTTTTGGTCTATTTTGTGCCACATTTTTTGCATTTTTGTGCATTTTGTGTGGTTTCTCTATTTAAAATGGCCTGTAAGCATAGTGGTAAAATGCCATCCATGTTTCTAAGTGCAAGAAGGCTATGATGTGCCTTAGGAAGAAAATACGTGTGTGAGATAAACTTCATTCAGGCATTAGTTTTCAGTGGTTTTGGCCACAAGTTTAATGTTAGTAAGTCCACAATATACACGAAACAAGGTTTCTTTAATCAGAAGCATACATATAGCAAGATTATCTATTAATCACTTGACAAAAGTGATGTGCCAAGAGCCTCAGAGGAATCTAACTCAGTGTTTCTCCCTTGGAGCTCAGTGTT